>NC_058375.1:207904681-208207711 GCF_018350175.1 Felis catus | reverse complement strand
GAATGAAACCGTAATTCCAAAATGCTCCCACTTCATAGCAAATACTCAGCTGCAACAACCATAGCAAAAAGTCATCTCCTAGAATATTTTACGCGTAAGCAATGTTATTTAGGAGCCTTTGGGTAAATGCCTTTAAGTAGATGGGGTAAATGAACAAACTGAAAAGAAAGTAAGTCCTGACCTGGAGTTTAGTTCATCACGTTGGCCAACAGTCTACAATTAAACATATTAAGGCCGCTCAGGGAGAGTAGTGTTATACCTTGAAATGAACAATTTTTGAATGGTGATCCCATTATGAGATACAAGTCAAGTCTTACAGCTGGTCATTCTACAAAAAATGTTCTGAGAGAGAGTCATTAGTTCCTTTGTACAGTTTTGCAGTGGGCCAAGCACTATTTGCAATGCTTTTCTCTCCCTTTTATGTTATGTGTGTACGAAATCTCAATATAGATGCTTATATAGTTCACTCTATAAAGCACAGCTGTGAGATTATTGCTTACTATTACATTAAAGAAAGAAACACAATCGAGAGGCCTGGATACAGTGAATAACTGATGAGAGCTATGATTGAAATGTCTTTTTCCACATTTCCAAATGTAGTAGCAAAAAGGAGGTCATTTGCATATGCTATGGGAGTGGAATACAATCTTAATAATTTGTGCATTTTAAACCAAATCTGGTTTTTGCTATTATTATCTGCGTTAATCAAACTATAACTTCATAATTTCCTGTTATTATTACTCCAGTCGCCATCCTATCACTTAAAAAAATTAGAGAGTGGGTGTTGTGGACATTATTTACAATCAAATGTTGACATACACATTTCATTACTGAGCCAGTTCCTCTACTTAACAAAATAGAACCGGTTTTAAGAAGAAAAAGAAAGGAGAAGGGAGGGAGGACAAAGACAAAGAATTGGGGGAAGAAGGAAATTGAGGGATGGGGGAGAGAGAGAAGTAGAGTAAAGGAAGAAAGGAAGGAGGAGGGAAAAGGAGGAGGGGAGAAAAAGAATGGCTCTTAACATCCTGAAATTGCTAATTGAAAGCTATAGCTAGCCCTCTGCTGCAACCTGCTGGCTGACTGGAGAACTACAGGTAAGAAAACTGTACTAGCAGTAACAAATTTATTATACGTTGTTCATTTTAAATCCAGCAGTCTCAGCCATTTATTACACATAATCCAATGAAAGATGCAAGAAACAAAGCATCCATGTTGTCTCTCAATTAGGAAATAGATTAACTCTTTGCAAACCGTAATATATTTCCTTAGGTAGGATATGTAGGACTGATATTCCAAATTAGAAAGTAATAACCTGGCTCCCAGCCAATCTCCATTAGTTGAAGGCTTACTTCAGAGAAGCTCACTTTTACACAGATAAAATGAGCTCATGATGGGGACAGAGCACACATGAAAATCACTGTATAAGGGGAGACTGTGCTCAACATCATGTTGAGGATATGTATTTGCCCACCAGCTCTGAGACTACATCTGAATATTTTAAGTACCTGAAAGTTTTGCAAAAAAAAAAAAAAAAAAAAAAAAGGCAAAGCTTCTATTATAAAATGTCCAGAAAGTTGTTTGGTGGAATTCTAGGTGGAAGTAGACATGATGTTTAGGGGTAAACTTTTTCTCTGTGCAGGCAAGGCTCACTGGTGAATTCTTGTAGTCAAAACTCAAGAATTCACTCACTCATCAGAAGGAAGGAAGCCATGGGAGGCTAAAAATGTGTTTAATAATATAAAGGATTTTTAACTGGAGGAGGAGGGTTTTCTGTCAGGAATACACATACACACAGGATTATGTTATGAGAATTTATGTTTTTCCTAGTAGGCTAGAGGATGGGACTTGAGAGCCTCCGGGGCAAGGGGAAAGAAACATTGAAATAGAGAGGCTAATGTTGGCCGGAAAGGCCCCCGCACAGATTATGGTGTCCAGGACCCCAGAGAAGAAAGGCACCATGGGATCAGTGACTTGACTCTCAGGTAAGCTTTCTTCCCATATTGCAAACATCTTATAATCTCTTCAAATGTTCAGTCCAGCTTGTTGAGGTCTTGGTTTCCAAAATTAAAAATTAAATCCCTTCAAATACAAATTTCGAAGAAAATCTTTAATGTAATGGGTTTTCACAACTTCTGAATTTTTACATACATTGTAAGTACTTTTACATACATTGTAAAGTATGCAGGCAATTTTGAAATGAAGGAGGGTGTCATAGATTAGCAGCTGGGTCCAGAATGACTTCATTGCAAGAGAATAGACTTTGGGGTGTGGATAGAGAAAAAGCTCTCCTTAGTGACAAAGGAGGCTTTCTTGGTGACTGTGGAGAATAAAAATTCGAATGAGATTGAAAAATATTCTTGTTCCAAAGAACTATGATAAACTAACACCAATAATAATAACATCTTTTAATAACTAAGTAGTATGTCCATTCTAGAACTAAATTCCTAACAACCCTCATGATAATTTTATCACGTGCCTTTGTTATATTTATACAGGCAAGAAAATTGAACCTTGGAAGAGCACCACTCATGTCTTACCCTTAGTATTTCCTCAGCAATATTTTCTGCAGCAATGCATGAGCCATACTGGTTGGTTTTCAAAAGAACGTAGGTCACTCTGGATTTTCCATAAGACACTATCATCTCAAGCCTCTTTTTAGAAAGGAGGGAGAGGGGCGCCTGGGTGGCTTGGTCGGTTAAGCATCCGACTTCGGCTCAGGTCATGATCTCACGGTCCCTGAGTTCGAGCCCCACGTCGGGCTCTGGGCTGATGGCTCAGAGCCTGGAGCCTGCTTCTGGTTCTGTGTCTCCCTCTCTCTCTGCCCCTCCCCTGTTCATCCTCTGTCTCTCTCTGTCTCCAAAATAAATAAACGTTAAAAAAAATAAAAAAAAAAAAGGAGGGAGAGGAGGGGACCTGGGTGGCTCAGTCAGTTAAGCATCAGACTCTGGGTTTCAGCTCAGGTCATGGTTTCATGATTTTGTGGGTTCAAGCTCCGCACTGGGCTCTGCGCTGACAGCATGGAGCCTTCTTGGGATTCTCTCTCTCTTTCTCTCTCTCTCTCTCTCTCTGCCCTTCCCCCACTCGTACTGTCTCTGTCTCTCTCAAAATAAATATATAAACATAAAAAAAAATTTTTAAAGGAAGGAGAGGAATACATATATCTGTTATATATTATATACTTTATATTATATATCATGATATATTGTACACTATATATTATATACATTATATTACATATTTATACTTTATACTATATATATAATGTATCATATGATATACTATATGCATTATATTATATATTATAGACATATAATACACACATTATATATGTAATATATAGTCTATTCATTTCTTCCAGCGCTGTTTGGAATAAGGAGGTGATATGTAAATGACCATAAATCTATAAATGGTTTATGACATACCTATTGAAACATTATAACATGCCTACAATTAAACTTAAAAAGAACTATATAACCAGTAGCAACATAAATCAGAATAAAATGGTAAGAAACAATTCAAAACTATTTTTAAACAACAATTCATCAGTGGTGAAATATTGTCATTATACAAACATGAGAAACCTGTGTAAAGGAATGGGCTGATAGTCTTCTAGTTCCTCTTTCTCAAAATGCTGCTTTATGCTATCATGTTTGTGTAATAAATACATGCACAGGGCATCAGTTCGACTCCTCTGGGAAGCAAATGCCAAGGCGAGATTCCGCACACAAGATTTGCTGGAAGAAGGCCCGAGAAGGCTGAGGACGAGGACCCGGGAGGGCAGGTGCAGTCCCCAGACAGCGGTGCAATCCTGACACCCGGGAAGGGGAGGGACAGGAAGGAGGAGAGGTCGTGTGTCTCAGGCTGCCGTGTCACCGCAAGAAAGTTTGGACATGCTAATGGGGAGCTCTTGAGCTGACGTCATCCCTTAGAGGAGGCCCATGTTTGGCAGGAAGAGGCCTGCACTTCCACCAGTGGCCCTCGGCCGGGGAACGGCCCAGGGGACGACGGGCTTCAGCATGAACACAGTGGTGGTTCCCAGAGGGCACCTGGGGCTCTCAGTATGCCCTGGAGCAGGTCCGGGCTGAGCCCCCACAGCGGCTACACTGCGCGTATACATCATCGAGTGTGTGCTCCTACTTCCAGTGGCAAGTTTTTTCTTTACATCTTGGATCCATTTCCACCCTGATTACTCTCTGCCCCAGTATCCTGGGTTTAGGCTTATTTCGCTCACAATTTAATTATACGTGCGGTTCATACAACATACCATGTCCCGGGGGTTTTTGATTCTCTTCAGTTTTTGTCCTGTGACCTGGTATATCAGTTGAAATGGTAAGTCACTCACTAACAATGACAAGTTTCTAACTCTATCCAAAAGGCCTTTGGGGGCGGGGGAGAACCACAGACAAACATGCTAAGTCAACTTGAAAAGGAAAAACAAGTAAAAATAAAAAGAAACAAAATGGAAATAACCCACGTCGAGGGCTTAGAAACCCCACAATGTACAGAGAAAAACGTCAGTTCTTATAGTCTATCTCTGATATTTTCAGTTTACAGAAAGTTTTTCTTTTACTTTTTATAAGTGAGGGAGACCTTCTGCTCTCTTTGGATTCTGTAATACTCTCCTGCTAACGTTGCCAGCTTCTAGAACATGACCTAGAAAGTATAACATTTCACAAATTAGCGTTTCCTTAAATCAGCTAAGGCAGCTCATTCTGATGCATACGATTCCTCTTCTCTCTGAATAAGGAATCATCCATGGTGGGTGCAAGCTTTTCAATAGAATACTCACCTTCAATACCTGCCATGTACTTTACGTACTAAGTGGAAAAAGCAAAACTAACAATTTTGTCCTCCTTTAATTATTAGTCACTTGAGAGAATGCTTCCTACTTAAAATAATCTTACCAGGAGGCCGGATTATGAGCCTTCTTCATTAGTTGAATCGTAGCAAAGAGAGAACAAATAGGACTCTAGAGGAGCTCTTGACAGAGGAACTGGAACGACCCAGAGACTCCTCTTTAAGAAGAACCTGCTGAAGAGTAATTGTTAATCTTGGGTACCTCGTGCATTAAGGAAAAAACGATGGCTCCGAACAGGGACTTTGGCCACTTGAATAAAATGGATTGACTGACAGGAGCAGGTTAATAATTCCCACATAAGGACAAAGTCGGGGTCCATTGAAAAATTAGTGGTGGGGGCGCCTGGGTGGCTCAGTCGGTTGAGCGTCCGACTTCAGCTCAGGTCACGATCTCATGGTTCATGAGTTCAAGCCCCGCGTCGGGCTCTGGGCTGATGGCTCGGAGCCTGGAGCCTGCTTCCGATTCTGTGTCTCCCTCTCTCTCTGCCCCTCCCCTGTCTCTCTCTGTCTCAAAAATAAAAATAATAAAATAAATAAATAAATAAATAAATAAATAAATAAATAAATAAGAAAAAATTAGTGGTGTCATAGCTCTGAGTTCCTTCTTATTCACCTTCACCACATGTTAGCTGAGACACATCATCTTCATGTGATATACCCAACGCTGGGAGGTGGGGACAAAGCCCTCTCTCCTAACAATTCTCTCTTTGCACTGGGGCAGAAAATCTCTCACAGAAGAATCCCAGAAGGCATCTGTCCCTTTTGTATCTCCTTGACAATACCTGGGTCACTTGGCTACACCAGCCCCAATTACTTGCAAAGTAGGATGGAAGTACCCCAATTCATTTAGTCCAATAATGATTCATCTCTTTTGTCTGTGGACATTGCCCAGCGATGCCAGTGCTAGCCTGAAGTTCTGGAAGCAAAGAGTAATGGAGTTTGGCAAACAGCTTTCAATGTGGGCAATGAACTGTGTCTCCCACGGCAGAGAGCAAGTTTCCAAATATTTTGTAGATGCCCCCAACACAAAAATGCAATATTTGAGACAGATGAAAGCAGAGTAGCATCGGTTGAAGGGTGTGGGTAGAGTGGGTAGAGTTTTACTCCTCTGTGTGCTTCTTTTCCCCCTGCCGGAACTCCTGGGGCACCTCTGCCCAATGTTCAGTACAGTTTGGAAACCACTGTCTTAGAATTGAAATAAGTATGCAGAGAATTAAATGGAAACTACACCATGACCAAATGGGGTTCATCCCCAGAATGAAAAGATGGTTAACTCAGAAAGTGAATTAGTGTATCTTGCCAGATGTATAAGTAAACAAAAGAAGGATAAGAACCAATTCCTAATTAGCATTCCTTATCAGAATAGGTTAGAACTGGATCTTTGTGATGATTTTTGTCCCTTTCTATGTCATATATAGATGTGGCAAAAGGCAGTTTCAGACCTAAAGAGTAGGTCTTTGAAAGAGTAGAAGCATCTTTGTCACATTCAGGAACAAGAGAAGAATATTTGAAATTAATTAATTTGGAAGACTGATCTCTACATTTAAAAAAAATGTATAAGTACTCTCTCTTGAGAGGCTTGATTAGTGTCTTTAATTTGTAATTAAATGAGGGAACCTATAATGAAGCATGAAATAAAACCTGAAGTAATATATCACATTAATTCATCGTATGGAGTAATCATTGGGGTAAGTGATAATACTAGATAGAACAACAATGCATATATTGGTGAGGAAGACGTAAATTCCATTATCTGTAGATGATATGATTGATTAGCTAGAATATTCAGATTAATGCTCTAAGAATAAATTTGGCCCAAGCCATGCATGACCCACATGGAAGAATCCCCTTCCTTACTCCTCAAGCTCTCTGTTTTCATCATTTTGTGAGGCACTCATAGGTAGGCACTTCTTTTTTTTACAAATTATGAATTAATTGAATGTGTGGATACCTTTATCGCAAGACCTACTCAACCAGCTGTTACTAGGACGACTTTCAGATAAGCAATGGCATTTGAGCTGATATTATTTTGGAGGTTCTGGCTACCATCAGGGCAGTGCTAGAGTGACAGCAGAAGAGGTGAACGGGCAACATGAATTTGGGATCTATTTTGAATGTGGTGTTCATAGTTTGTCCCCCAAACTACAGTCTAAGACAAAGATTCAACTAGAAGTATCTTACTTAGGAGGTTCAGGGCACACAAGTCAGTGTGGGTAAGTAAAACAGGAAAGGAAGGCCATGGGTAGTGGGATGTTATTAAGTCAAACCAGAGCTTACCCTCATGAGGAAATTTTGGAAAGCAGTTCAAGAGTCATTCCATGTGAGGCATCAGGTTCTGGAGTATTTACACACCAATCCCCGAGAGTCATTGAGTGAGGACTGCTGAGTGGGTGGTAGAGAAGAGGGATAGAGGGCAGGGACAATCCCCCAGGACCTCCAACTACGTCACGTGTGGCCAGAGTGGCTTTCTGGGTTCAGGGAAAGCCCCCAGATTTACAGAGGCAGGCACTCTGGCTGCTGGGATTTAGCTGAAGCATACAGAAATGGCTGAGATGTCCCAGTTCCGGTAGGGGTGTGCAAAAGGAAATAGGGATCCGTGATAGATTGGACTGGAGAGTGAGGGACCAAGACAATTCAAGGGTTACTCGTTGGTTGCTGTGTGACCACTGGGTGGGTGATGCTGAGATGGGGAAGAACTGGTAGATGATCAACATGGATCAAGGAAATGTGACAAAGGGACAGTCATGTGGGGCTGCAGACACATGAGGCAGACCCCAGGAAACTCGCAGGAATCCTCGTTCACACCGGAGAAGGCCTCCGTTCTCGTGATCGGAAAATTATTGGAAATATGACCTTGTTTGTACCCACTGGGGCACAATACCTAGACTATGATTTACGTAATGAAAAGATTGCCGCCGTTTATACTCTGCAGAATTCAAAACCTGTGGAGAGAAAGGAACACGGAAATTAAATACGAGCATCTATAAAATCAACGGCAACATTCAATCTTCTCGCTGAACTGTTGTCAAACTGCGTGACAATGACCCTCAGATCCTCTTGGATTCTCAGCGATCAAATACTAGACTTGGCTTACCTAATGGTCATGATATAAAATTAGATTAAATCATTAAATTTAACAATTCCAGTTGACATTTTGCCGGGTTCACCATTGTAAAAGACGGTAATCTTAAGGGTTGTGAGACTGCTGTTTTACAACTTTTCAAATGAGGCAATAAAGCCCATTGGGTTGTCAACCACATCTAAAACATAAACCATACAGAGGCGGGAGAAATGAAAACAAAGCTTCTTCCATCTTATAAAAAGAAAAATCTCTTCCCTGGCTCCCCGGTCATAAAACAATCCAATTTACATGGAAAATAAACTTAAAAGGAAATACGATAGAATCTTCTAGCAATATCTCCATCATAACCTTGAAACCCCGTCTCCAGTTATTTTCTCCTTTCCCCCTTTTCAATGTATCAGCTGACAGCTAAAATTGCCCTACAACCCCCTCTCACTTGACTCCTCTCTGACCCAATTCAGGCTTCCAAGTGGGGGAAACACAAAAGCTAAGCCAGCACTGGGCATTTGTTTACTTCTTTGTGTCTCAGCACAAATGATGATACCACTAGAAAGAGTCTGGGGAATAATGTTTCTTTGTTATGGTGTAGGCTGCGCACCTGTGGGGTCAGTGCATGCATTGTTTTGTGGGTTTCTCATATGCCAGACCAGATGAGAAAGCAATTCTTGTTATTGCTTTGTGATTCAATACACCAACCTATTTTTATTTCCACAAAATGGGGGGAGAAATGTGTGTGCAACTGAGTGCATACTTCAGAAATCTAGGCAGTTATTAATTTGGTTGTCTGTTTTACATTTTCTAGCAGCTGTTGATTAGGAAGATTCTGGACTGAAACGTTAATCAAGATTCTGTGAGATCCCATCAGTAAGTGCTGGTTTCACCATGGCACTATGAAAAATCGCTTCTATGAGAAAATTATTCAGAGAACGTTAATGAATTCTCCACCATTCTACAAAACAATTTTTCCCCAGTATCCTCTCTTTGTGGTTGACCAAATAGAAAAATGTTTAAGCGGTAACAGAATTATCTGGAAAACAACTATTAAATAATTAGATTGAAGAAGTTGTAGTCTATTCTTCTAATGACGCATTATATATTTTAGACAGTGCACTGAAATATGTGAGTACAAAATTTATTACCCAAAATAATGCAATTTCTATTGAGACTCACTGGACATGAACCAATTATAGTTAATGTGCTAAAGACATTAGTGGTAAATAACAATCCAGAATTACTCTAGTTCTGTGGATGATGGCATAGTGTTCCATGACACCATCATGATGGTGACAGGGTGGAGAGTAGGGTTCCAGGGGAAACACACAACCAGAATCTTCCTGATATCACCTGCAGTCAAAAATTGAATTTGGCTCACCTACCAGACTTGAGATACAGTCTTAACCACACCCAGATTCTGCACATTCCCTTTATGGGTTTGATTTCTGTGCCATAAATTGCTTGCCTCTCAGGGGCGCTGAGAATGAACCGCTGTCATATTTTTGGCAGTTTGGGAGAGGCAAGAGGAAATCCATTCTCCCCATTCTCCCATCATCTGGCATTGACTGCCAACATTTACACTGAGCAATTTCATAAACAATGAAACATCTATTTCATTTGCACCACTGTTAGATAATCTTCGGCCTTGGGGATTTCTGGATTGCAGATGTGACAGAAATCAGATTTAAACAGCTTTTGAAACTGAAATGTTCCTTTGCATGGATACGAAATCCCAACCTTGTATTTCCACGATTCCTTCCGAACATTTTAAGAGAGGAGCAGCAATTATTTGAAGGCAGGTATTTGATTTTGTTAAGGATATTTGCTACCTATGGCAACCTGCTTTATGGGGAACTGCTCTGTCTTTAGGCCATTGTGACGAAACAAATCCATGAGACACAGAGGGGGAAGGGGCTTGGCATCAGACAGAGCAAAGTTTAATTCTAGGGTCTCCTATTTAGGAGTGTTTATCCCTGAGCAAGATCCTTAAACTTTCAAAATGTTAAAAAAAACCTTTCAGTTTTTTAATCTGTTTTTTAATACATAACAGATTTAAAAAGCTGGTTAAGTAACAATACGTGAAAGTACCTAGTGTAC
This sequence comes from Felis catus, assembly GCF_018350175.1. NCBI lineage: Eukaryota > Metazoa > Chordata > Mammalia > Carnivora > Felidae > Felis > Felis catus. The sequence continues at coordinate 208,197,681 of NC_058375.1, read as the reverse complement.
TGAAGGCACGTTGTCCAACATGAAGAGTGACAGACTCCAAATGCAGTGTGCCTGTGCGAGAGTGTGCGGGTCCTGACAGCTAGCGATTCTGTGTCTGGGGATGACCACAGGAACAGGTGTTGTAGGTAGGGAAGTTGGGCCCTGCTGCTTAATCTAGAATGCAGAAGTGAGAACAGAGTGGTCTAAACTGCACCACACAATTAAGTTTAAGCAAAGGGGGAAAGAGTGTCTTTTTGAACTCAAGATGTTAATTTCGTGTAGAAAAAAAGATTTGGGGAAGGAGGGCGGGGCTGGAGAAACAGGAGTTGCCCTTGGGGAACTGATGAGACAAAAAAGGAAGGGGGCTCTGCATGAACCCCTTAGTAACGGCAGTAGATGGAGGCAGCTGAAATTTATGATCTCTCTCTATTGCAGTTCAATTTCCGCACTTTAGAAACAATATGTTACAGCTAATGATTTTTCTGTTGTATAATGTAATGCCTTGCCAATTTCCACCCTCTGGTATTCAGTAAAGGCTTATCAACAGCTAACTTCATGCTGATCCTACATTAACATAATCCTTAAGGATTAAAGAAAGGGGGTTATGACCCGTGGGGCCAGGGAGAGGGGTCCAGAGAAAACTGAATCACCAGGAAGATACAGTGATGAGATGGCCAGGTCCTGCCAAGGAGACCAGGGACACCTGGAGTCAAAAGTTCAGTGTCACAGACCACAAACGTGATGTGAAAGCAACCTCGGAAAATTTCTAGCAATAGAAAATTGCTCTTAAAAGAGTGAATTGTTTACATTTATATCAGGGTGAGACTCACCATTTTGTACATTAAAAGTAAAACCTGGGCACCCGGGGTGGCTCAGTTGGTTAAGCATCCAACTCTTGATCTCAGCTCAGGTTTTGATCTCAGGGTCGTGAGTTCAAGCCCTGTGCTGGACTCCATGCTGGGCGTGAAGCCTACTTCAATTAAATGCATAAATAAGATAAATAAAAATAAAACCCCCAGCTTCGGAAGTTGAGGCCATTTCAGTAATCTAAAGCATTAGTAAGATGAAACTTATACAAAGAGCTTGAGTTAGTTCTGAAGTAAGAAACTTTTAAAATTCTACAATTAAATTGATTTAATAGGCTTCATTTGGTGGTATCCAGATATTATTTTTCAAGCACTAATGATCCACCTATCAGGCAGCTACACCGAGGGAGGAAAGAAGAAGGAAACCAAATGAGATAGAGCCCCCGCTCTGTGCCAGGCACCTTAGCTATCTCACTTCGTTCTTGAATCATTTCTACAAGCAGAATATTGTTCAGAAATGAGACAACTGATACAGTGAGTGGCTGGGTAACTTGCCCCAATGATTTCATTCAGTGGTGGCAGAGCAGGGATGAAGACCTGGGTCCTTTGACTCACACTGCCCCTACTTGTTCCCGATCTCTCCAGCAGACTAGCAACCTCCCACACCCGCAAAGCAAGGCTGCTGCCTCGTCATTGCAAGCGCACACAAATACTTTTAATCTATTATAATTGCTCCCAGAGAAGAATGTGCGTCTGACTTCATTTACACAGCTTTAATTCTCTAGGAGCTACTTAATATCACTGCTATATGAAATGTAATAAGTTTTCCAGCTTAGACACCGTGCTTCATCATTACCAAATGCGTTAGAAAACATTTACCAATATCCGAATCATATAATAATGAGAATATTTATTGAATACTTACAAAATGCCAGACACCGTACTAAGTGCTTTACCTAGATTACATCACTTAATGCTCACAAAATCCACAAGGTCAGTATTACTATTCCCCACATTTTACATTCAGGGATATTGAGACTTAAAGGGGGTAATTTTCCAAAGACCATGCAACATGCTAAAACTCCTCCCACACAAAACTTTACCGGGGGGCTGGCACCTGGGTGGCTCAGTCCGTTGAGCTTCCGACTTCCGCCCAGGTCACGATCTCACAGTTTGCAGGCTCTTTGCTGTCGGCGTGGAACCCACTTCAGCTCCTCTGTCTCCCTCTCTCTCTGCCCCTCCCCCACTGGCGCTGTCTCTCTCAAAAATAAATAAACATTAAAAAAAACTTTACTGGGTGCCGAGCGCAAAGTCAGGCTACGTCCCGCAAAAATCCAAATAGTAGGCTATGTTGTCAGAGTTGTCTTCTTTTGAGAGTAAGTTTGTTTCCAAGAAAGTTCCAGCAACCTCCTTTTAGAAAGACTTCTCAATGAACTTGTTGATGGGGTCACGGTTTTCCTACATACCTTAATATGGTCCTTCACATCTTAGGTCTTGCTTATGAAAACGAATAAGCTGTTTCTGTCCCCAAGAGGTGTCATTTTATGAATCCAGACTCTATTATCAACCCAAGGTTCTAAATGGTATTATTGGCTTGAAAAAAGAGAAAATTTCATGGAGTCACATATTTATTTCTAACTGGGGTGACACTTTGATACAAGGTTTGATTAAAATCTCCCCATGGTGTATAATAGTCGGGGCTGAGCCTTTGCTACGTATTTTAACACTCGTGTCCCAGAACGCTTCATCTGGGATATGTGAATCATGGAGTCTCTTTCCATTACTGGCTTGTCAGAGAGTTCAAGCCGATCCCGGTGGCAGAATTTCTGCACATGCAGCTATAAAACTGCCAGTAGTATGATAACTCTTGGATATCACGATCACTAACTAACCTTCCAAATTTGCTAATGCTTATGTTTTATTTCTTTGCATCTCCTGCATTTCTTAGCAATTACTATCCAATCCATGGGGTAGCTGAAATATTCAGAAAGTGAAAAAATGAAAGATCTACCTCAATTTACTGAAGATATTTGGTGACTCTGTGGAGAGAAATCAAGATGCGGGGGGGGAAAGTAGACCAAGTACCCTGTAATGTCAACATGTTAAAGACTGCTAATTGTCCTCTCAAATTCATTCTCTCCTTCATCCAGAGTAATCAAGTTTCAGGCTGCCAGTTTAGAGATAACATTTCTCAACCTTCCTCCAAGATAGATGTGGTTACACGATTGTGTTAAAGCCAGTGGGACTCAATATAAGTAATGTTTGCAATGTCTGGGTGTTCTCCAATTTAAAACACAAGCCACTTAGGTCACCTGGGTGGCTCAGTTGGTTGAGTTCTTGGGTTTAGCTCTGGTCATGATCTCACGGTTTGTGAGTTCGAGCCCCGCATAGGGCTCTGTGCTGACAGTGTGGAGCCTGCTAGGGATTCTCCTACTCCCTCTCCCTCTGCCCCTCCCCTGCTCCCTCACTCTTTCTCTCTCTCTCAAAATAAATAAATAAACTTAAAATATATTTTTTAAAAAGCACAAGCCACTTGCCTTAGAGTTCTTCTCTTTCTCCTTTGTTCAGTGAAATCAGACACAATTTTGACCCAGCCTCACCTATGCAGATGAAGAGAATGCCTTAGGGGATAACTAAACAACAAAATGGCAGACGTTGGTCTTGGTCTTAGGGCAGAACCACCTTCTGAATGCAGACCGTTCACCTCAAGACTCTTAGATGAGAAAAACATACTTACTCTGGGTTTGAGGTCCATTTGTTAATGTGAACCTAGCTTCCCCTTAACTTTAATGACTGTCCCCATCAATAAAGGGCTAACTCCCGACTTCCTGTGCCCAAGGAGACATGTGCAAGACTCACCCTTTTTATTATTAAAAACTAATTATAATCATCTTGTGTAAAGTTTTATTTTCATTGGCATTGTTAAGTAACTGCATTCCCTACCATATGTGAGGGATTAAAATGAGAGCAGAATGAACTATATAAAGTTTATGCTGTCGTAAATTCACTTTTTCAAACCACACCAAGGCTTTCACTGTCAACTGATGTTTTTACTCTACGTTAGCAAAATAGGATGTTTTTTCTTTTTTTAAAGAAAAGAACAATGGTATTCAGTAAATGAATTTAATGTTTCATATTGCAGTCAAGTTATTATTTGGACCAAAAAAAAAAAAAAAAAGAGGAAAGGGAGACTTGCGATTGTTTCTAAGTATGAATGCTTGTTTTTTGTTTTTTGTTTTAATTTTTTTTAACGTTTTTATTTATTTTTGAGACAGAGAGAGACAGAGCATGAACAAGGGAGGGGCAGAGAGAGAGGGAGACACAGAATCTGAAACAGGCTCCAGGCTCTGAGCTGTCAGCACAGAGCCCGACGCAGGGCTCGAACTCACAGACCGTGAGATCATGACCTGAGCCGAAGTCGGACGCTTAACCGACCGAGCCACCCAGGCGCCCCTGAATGCTTGTTTTTAAAAAGTAAGTTCAAAATGACAGATTTTGTTGGAGTAAAATCACTTGAAAATCATCAGTCAGGTAGAATCATGTGAAGCTTTGAAAACTACATATGTGAATCCATAAATACACTTAATGGGGTAAGGAAACTGAAGCAGGACAAAAAAAATGTGCTACCATTCTACAGTGCTAATTTTGTTAGGGGCAAAATTAACCACTTTCCTACCTACTAGCCTAAGACATTACTGTTGTGATTTTATACGATTTAAGAAAGCAGATGAGTGTTAACAATCCCCAATATTGACATCATTCAGAGGTAAACATTCTCCAATAAAGCAAAAAGGTCTTGATAGCATGATACCACAGAGGTCGTATCAAGGTGAAAGGCGGCTTCTTGCATGTGTGAATTTCAAAGGAAAACTAAGCTGTGCTCCACTCACAAAGCACATAGGCAACAAAGTACTAATATTTCCTCCAGGGAGTTGTTTGATTTTTTTTACCTCAACACAGGAATCAGTTTACACGACTTTAAAATAATTGCTTGGGGCACCTGGGTGGCTCAGTTGGTTAAGCGTCCCTTGATTTCAGCTCAGGTCATGATCTCATGGCTCATGAGTTCGAGCCCCATGTCAGTGCTCGAGCCCATGCTGACAGTGTGGAGTCTGCTTGGGATTCTCTCTCTCCCTCTGCCCCCCTCAAAAAGAAATAAGTAAGGATGCCTGGGTGGCTCAGTCGGTTAAGCTCAGGTTAACTGAGCTTGGGATTCTCCCTGTTTCCCTCTCTCTGTGCCCCTAATCCCACTCACACTTTCTCTCTCTCAAAAATAAATAAACTTTAAAAATGAATGAATGAATGAATGAATGAATGAATGAATGAATAAACATTTAAAAATACATACATAAAATAAAATAATGGCTTGGCAGACAAACCAAAAACAATTTTGATTCATAAACTCTCTGAAAGTGTCTCAGGAACCGCTCAAGTTCTTATACTTTGAGAATCACTGCTTTAGGCTAAATGATATTTATGAAATAAATAACAAAATGATGGAGGCAGGGTGAGTGCAGGTTGAATTAATTTGTTGGCTCCTTGACATAATCAAGAACTCAGATTCTTTCCATTTTTACCACTGAGGGTGTGCCTCTCCCCTTTGGCTGGCTTCCTCGTGGTCCTAAAGCCAGCACAGTTCCAGACATCAACAAAAAAGACCAGAGACAGAAGGAAAGTTTTACTTCATGAACAGTTTTAAGAGTTAAGAAACAACTTTAAGACTTCTATTATGTTCATTGATCGAAAATGAATAACATGCCATTCTTCGACCAATTAACTGGATGGAATCACCATGCTTAGGCTACACACACACACACACACACACACACACACACACAGATATGGATATCTTTCAATATGTATATTCCCTTCAAACTTACAATTTTACTTCCAGATATTTTTCCTAATGCAATTATCAAATGCTTAAAAAGATGAATGCATTTTGATATTTTACACAGAATGTTCCTATTAACGTAAATTTCTTTAAATTCAATGGTCCAATCATAAGAAATGAATTGAATAAATTTGTTGTGTTTCTTTAATGAAATACTTTGAAATCATTAAGTGATGATGCAGAATTAACTTATTAGCATAGAATCCGCTCACAGCATATCATTAAAATAAAAAAGGGAAATTTACAGACTACGGTACCTAGTATGATTCCACTTTTATGAAATATTTCCAATGATGTGTGTAAAACACAGCAGAAAGACCATATGTGAATATAGTTATACTGGACATCTCTGGGTCATCATATTACAGATCATTTTCATTTCCCTTTTCATACTTTTCTGAATTACCTGATTTGTTTATGAATGCATATTATTTTTATTATGAACACATTATTTTATAATAGTAATTTAGCAAACATTTTTATCTTGAAATAAGTGGGTATAATGCAAAAAATCTTCTAGTTCACAAACAACATTTAAATAAATTTCAGAGGCATTTTAAGAACTAATTATTTTCACTAACTTCTCCTCCTTTTCAACACAGAAAAGATGTTACAAGTTTTAAAAACTTATTATGCATGCACAATTGTTAAGTAATTTAATGTGACCAATTTTTATTCTGCTTGATTTAACAGTAACATCAACGTAAATAGAAGTCATCAATCACATTTGAAAGTCTCTCTGGCCCACATTTCCCGAAATCGAAGTAGAGATTCATCTTAGTCCTATAAAAACTAAAAACTATGCCTTCAATCTCACTGTAACTGGTTTGAAAGCATAGAAATCAGATATTCACTTGAGGTCAGGATACGTGTGAACAGACAGCTGTTTGTGGAATGATGACCTCAATGTCAAGTATAATCTTTAAATTTTTTTTTGAGTGTAGTTGACATATAATGTTTCATTAGTTTCAGGTGTTACAACAAAACGATTAGACAAGTTTCTACATCATGCTGTGCTCACCGCAAGTGTTGCTACCATCTGTCACCATACAATGTCATTGACTCCTTCCTTATGCTGTGCCTTTTATTCCCCTAATCTTTTCGCTTGATTTAAGGACTTGCAGCACCCTTTCCGAGAGCTGCTGCTTTAATTTACCTGTTTAGAGGTCAAGAATGATTTCTATCTGCAATTTTACTATTGATTTTTCATGTCTAGTGCTTTCTAACACTGTCTAGTATTATTTACTTCATTCCCGGGGCACCTGGGTGGCTCAGTCGGTTGAGCCAAGTGACTTTCGGTCCAGATCATGATGTCAGAGTTCTCGAGTTCAAGGTTTATGAGTTTGAGCCCCACGTCGGGCTTGCTGCTGTCAACGTGGAGCCTGCTTGGGATTCTCTCTCTCCCTCTCTCTCTGCCCGTCCCCACCCTCCTTGCACTCTTGCTCTCGCTCTCACTCTCTCTCTCTCTCAAAAATAAAATAAACATTTAAATAAAACGAAACAAAACAAAAACGCTTCTTTATTCCCTGAAATGACAGACCGCCTACCACGTTCTGAGGACAGTGATAGTCCCCAGGTTACAAAAATAAATGATAGAAGTCCTCCTCAGATGAATGTAAGAGATGGAGTTGGTGATGTGGGTTTTTGTTGTTTTTGTTGTTGTTTATCTGGAATCAGAAAGGAGCAATGATGCGATAGGAGCCCGCTTGTGGAAGGAGAGGCTGATACTCAAGGAAACACGTGTCTGGGAAGGTCTACTCTCTCTGTGGATTGAGAGGCAATGCCCCCAGCTGAGTCTCAGCAAGTTCGGATGAGAGACGAGGCAGGCCAGAGCCTGGACATGTGAAGAGAGGGATGAAAGCGTGGGATATTCTCATGGAGAAAAGTCAAGGAAGTGAACCAGAAACAATAAAATGGATAAGTGAACCTAAATTCACCGTAATTTCAAAACAACTATGGGGATAGTGGGATTACGCCAGAAGAGGAAGCATGGGAGTCTAGATAAAGGAATACTTCTCTATAACAGAATTGGAGAAACTTGCTTCTCACAGAGAGAGGCTAAGGAACTTTCCTGTGGTTAAAGAAAGATGAGCACATTGCGTAACAGGGGTTCACCAACAAGTATACATTTAACTAGTAAATGGAAGGAAGGGAGGGAAGGAAAAAGGAAGGAAGGGCAAGAGAGGAAAGAGGACAGGAAGGAATGGAGAAAGGAAAGAAGGTAGGAAAGGAGGAAGGGAGAGAGGGAGGGAAGACCTTTATGCATAGAGTTAGTGGGCCAGTTACCAATGGCCCTGTACTAAACCACTCTGCTAAGATATGAGGCTGATCCTATGTTTTGAGAAGAAAATGGAGGTGCATTTTAACCAAGATTTGAGAATCACACTACCTACTCAAGGAAAATAGGAAGAAAAGGACAGACTAGGAAGGACAGGAGTTTTCAGAGACCTGTGATGCTAATACCATTTCTGAGACCTCAGCGCAAAAGGAGCGTTAACAATCATTAACAGGTCATTGTACAACTTTCTGTCTCTTTTCTCCTTGGTTTTGTCCTTCGTCTTCACAGATGTGTCAATAATTTATGTTCACATGTAAGAGGAAAGCTTAATTTAAGAACAAACCCTGATTATGTGATGTGTCATTAAGTAAATTAGAAAGTGGTAGTTAGACTAAAATAAGCAGTGAAGACAGTAGCAAAAACACCTGTAACATTAATCATATAATAGAATGATGTTTTGCCAAGAATATAAATGTTACCTTTAATGTATTCTGGCAATTATGGGTAAGAATTAAAAATAGTACCATGTTCCTACAGAAAAACAACAACAACAACTAGATGTTAGTATTAAAGTTTTAGAAAGTCATTAAAGATAAGACTTTTGAATCAAAATGCAAAATTTCTGTCTTCTAAAGCAGTTGTTTATTGGAATGCAACAAATTTATGAAATGAGAATGGGGATGAAGTTTTATTTTGGAAAATAAAAGTAGGAAACTATGAGGAGCTTCATTCATATCAATGGATAAATGACAGATAAATAGCCTGAAAGTAAATGTTTGTGCATCAACAGGGAACGGACCATTATGTAATAAAGTAAGAATCCACAATCTTTGGCCAGCGGATAGGAGAGGTCATGTTTTGGGGAAAGATCCATTCATTCACAAAGCGTTTGAGTACATTCATAAGGTGACTCTTCATAAAGCACAACCTTAACAAAACCTGTTCTAATTTTGCTAGATGTGCTATGGTCCGTGTAAAAATGAGCACAGGTCACTTCACACTTGACCCATTTTGCCAAGGACAGGACTTCCATGACTCACGACTTGCAGTTTTAAAACCAAGACAGGGGGCGCCTGGCTGGCTCAGTCGGTTAAGCGACTGACTTCGGCTCAAATCATGGTCTCACGGCTTGTGGGTTCGAACCCCGCGTGGGGCTCTGTGCTGACAGCTCAGAGCCTGGAGCCTGCTTCAGATTCTGTGTCTCCTTCCTCTCTCTGCCCCTCCCCCGCTCATGCTCTGTCTGTCTCTCAAAAATAAACATTAAAAAAAATTAAACAAACCGGAAAAAGTCAGCCCCCCTCCATGTAAAATGATCAGCTTTCCATACCCCCCCAAATGACAAAGTATTGACATCCTTTAGCTGGATTACCGAACAGAGCACCAGCAAATGAGAGATTAGAAAAAAAAAATTCTAAGAAATTATTTGGGGGTTAAAAAAAAAAGCACTGAGGTAGTATGGAAAATCTTAGAACTTTGAACATTGTTGGACTTCCTTATACTACTGACAATGTGACTAGATTTCGCTTCGACTTACAGATGGCTGAATAGGACCACCCCTCTGGTTGTGCTCTTTGGACTCAGTCAAGACATAGTATGTGGAGGGACAGCGAGAACATTTCCAATTATACATGATGTTATCATTTTCCTTCGGAATAACGGGGGATGATTGCAATGGAATGAAACGTAGCGATATGTGTAATAAAATGCCAGAGAGCATTTCTTTCCCAAAATGCTACTCTTTCCTCAATTTGTTAATAAACTTAATAAGCAACAAATGGGTAAGTTTGCATTTTCTCCCATGCTGAAGCCACAAACATCAATTTCTAATACTGCTAAGCCTTTCAAATCAAAAGTGAAATGTCGGTTGTATTATTGACTATAAATATATTATGACAACATGCTTAAGAATAAGAAAAAGAACAAAAGGGGGCGCCTGGGTGGCTCAGTCGGTTAGGCGTCTGACTTCAGCTCAGGTCATGATCTCACGGTCTGTGGGTTCAAGCCCCACGTCGGGCTCTGTGCTGGCAGCTCAGAGCCTGGAGCCTGCTTCCGATTCTGTGTCTCCCTCTCTCTGTGCCCCTCCCCTGCTCATGCTCTGTCTCTCTTTGTCTCAAAAATAAATAAAAACTTTTTAAAAAGAAAGAAAAAGAAAAAAAGAAAAAACTCATTTCCAATTATCTTCTTTTGGAAAATACACATGAGCTTCTATTAGTTGTGACTTAGATGATTAGAATCTTTCATGGTCAGAACACATAAACAGGTCATGTAGAAGCTTCTGAAATGATATTTAAACATTTGTTGTACCTTTAAAATGTTTTCTTCCCAGCTGATATTACTAATTGGAAAAAGTTGTAGATACTCTCATTTATCAAAGTCACCGCTAAACATATTGAATAAATATGGATCTCAATCTAGCTTACTTGTGATCATTATTAGCTCAATTATTTTAAAAATCTAGTTATTCATAAACTCTGAACTCACAACAGTCTGACCTTTAAAGACCCATCATTCCTGATCCTCGTCTGCATTGATCATATTTTTCGCTTATTTGAAATTTTCAAATATTGTTAAGTTTAATTACATGACAAAGCCAGATATGGTTCAAGACAATTTATCACTAGAGGTAACAATCTAATGAAAATCCATTATAACAGCTTGCAAAAACCCAATAATAATTGTTTAAAATTCATACAGTAAACAACCTAATAAGGTGGTAAAAACACAGAATTGACAGTCAGAAAATATGAGTTCTAGTCCTGATTCTGTCATAAATGAGCTTTGTGTTTTTGAGGAAAACCCTAACTCCTATGGGTTGCATTTTTTAATTTCTATCTAATTATGAGGTAAACTCTGGGTTGTATAAACACGAAACACGTTAGTATGGTCATTATTTTTAAATATGTATTTTAAAAAATATATATTATTTTTTAAAAGGGAAAACTATGCATAATATTGTTTTAAATAAAAGTAAAACTGTCATCACATAATACATATACACATACCTAATTTTTCGGTGTATTTAGTTGCCTAATTTTAACTGCGTGGATGGATTGCAGGTAGGGTTATTATCAGATGTTGACCACATTTGTTCCTGGGAAAAATTTTTTCTTTTCTTTTCTTTTTTCTGTTTTTGGATGTTTCTGAATCGCTTGAATGTTTTGTATTGACCATACTTTTTCCATTAAAACAAATCAAACTTCTTACCTAAAAAAAAAAAAAAAAGATAAAATTTCATCAGCTGTAAAATAATAATAATTATACTTAAAAAAATAATTCTGAGCAAAGCAACACCTGCAAAGAATTTAAAAGCCAAATCATGACAGAAAGCTTACAATGAAACAGAGAAGTTTCTTGCTTCTCCTCATTATTCTCCTCCCCTGCCAGTGGTTCGCTGCCTCCACCTTCCTCCCAGGGCAACTACTTTCCAGTATTTTGACATCCTTCTAGTTTTTACTTCCATGTCTGTCTGCTGAGTCAGCTGTATTATTCATAGCCATTTATTTAACATTTTATTTAAGTTTATGTTGGGAGAGACAGAGACAATGCCAGTGGGGAAGGGCAGAGTGAGAGGGAGAGACAGAGAGAGACAGAGACAGAGACAAAGAGAGAGAGAGAGAGAGAGAATCCCAAGCAGGCTCCAAGCTGCCAGTGCAGAGCCCTACATGGGGTTCAAACTCACAAAACCACGAAGTCATGACCTGAGCCGAAAACCAAGAATCTGATGCTCAACCGACTGAACCACCCAGGTGTCCCTATTTAGCATTTTCCTTGACTCCTTTTCCCTACACCTTCATCCTCCCCTCAAACAGGTATTAATTGTCATTTAAAATCCTATTTGGATCCACTTACAATGTAGGAAATTCCAAGAGGGTGTCATTCCTACCCTAACCACAGGAAAAACCCAGGTAAGCCACAGAACCTAAACACTTGTGTAACCCCTCTGAGAGCTGACATCTCAAGGCCACCAGATGACCTGAACAGCAGAGGATAGCAGGTACTCCAGGAAGAAATATGACACAGGAAATATCTCACCTGAGACAGAGCAGAATAGCGAGGGGTGGCAGACATAAAAGCAGGTAAGGAGAAAAGAATTGAAAATCTTAAAAACCGCAGGCTAGTGGAGAAGTTAGGGTCCAGTCTGAGTCATGTTCTCTCTCCGGCTCTCTCCCTCCAGGGGGCAGAAAAGGAGACACATATCATATAGATGACATTGTCCAAAAACTATGACACACACACACACACGCGCACACACACACACACCACTCTTAAGCAATAAGGCAGTCAAGATAACCTGAGTCACTGTGGGCCTCCTTTTTGGAGATATCACATAGGAATTTAAAAATAAAAAATGCTAAAACATGTAGTGAAAAGGGATGGAAAGAATGCATGAACAACTGGGGAATTTCAGACGGAAGCTCGGAGAACAAGTTTAATGGAAATGCTAAAAATGAAAAACCTGACATCAGAGATGAAGAATTCTTTAAAGGGGCTCACCCAGCCGACTGGACACAATGCAGGAACAAATCAGTAAACCTGAGGGTAGAGAGAATTATCCAAACTGAAATATGAAAAGAAACAATGTGGGGGGGGGGGGGAAGTGTATCAAAGAGCTATGAACCAATACTGCTTTTACACGGATGTAATTAGACTTCTGAAAGGGGAAAAGATGGACAAGGGAGCAGAAGAAATATTTGAAGACATGATGATGAAAATGTCATTTCCCCGAAATTAATGGAAGAAGAAGCCACCATTTTAAGACTCTTAAAAAAGTTTGAGCAGGATAAATACAAAAATAAACACACCTACACCATCACAGTCACCTAAGTAAGAATTAATACTTATTTTACACAGAATCTTCCCCATTAAAGAGAAAGAAGGAACATTTCCTACCTCAGGTTACCTTGATTCCTAAACCTCCTTAAGACATCACAAGAATGGGTATAAAGTTACAGTTATTCAACATGAGTAATTTCCAGCGATATGCTACTCTACATAGTGCCTAGAGTTGACAAGAAGGTATTGCGTACTTAAAACGTTAATTGGAAGAGAAGCAAAATTAAGATAAAAACAGAGATGGAGACAAACTAAGAGACTCTTCTATAAAGAGAACGAAGTGAGGGTTGATGGAGGGGATTTGGGGGGGGAGGGCGTGGCCTGAATGGGTGATGGGCATTAAGGCGGGCACTCATTGGAATGAGCACTGTGTGTCATATGTAAATGATGAATCACTAAATTCTACTCCCGAAACCATTATTACACTGTATGTTAACTACCTTGGATTTAAATTTAAAAAATAATTAAAAAAGAAAAACACAAAGGCGTCTGTATGGCGCAGTCGGTTGAGCTGCTGACTTCGGCTCAGGTCGTGATCTTGGCAGTTCGTGGGTTCGAGCCCGGCGTCGGGCTCTGTGCTGACAGCTCAGAGCCTGGAGCCTGCTTCTGATTCTGTGTCTCCCTCTCTCGCTGCCCCTCCCCCCCTCTCTCTCTCTAAAATAAATAAACATTAAAAAATTGTAAACAGACACATATTTTGTATGCTATACAAGTTATATACCGTATTTTTATAATAAAGTAAGCTAGAAAAAAGAAAATGTTCAGAAAACCATTTTTAAAAAGGGAGGGACACAGGGAAACTTCTGGAGGTGAGAGATATGTTCATTACCTCCATTGTAGTGATGGTCACAGGGGTATATACATTGGTGCTAACGAGAAAGAAAAATTCTCTACCTGTCAAGCTCTTCCAACAGGACTAAGAATTACATTTGCCTAAAACAGATGAACAGGAGGAAAGAATAAAGTTTTATTACATGGGCACGGAGGCCCAAGAATGAAACTGAGACAAAAAGAAGTGGCCAAGACAGGCAGCTTTTATACTTTTTAGACAAAGAGACGGTACATCTGTAAGGAGCTGACAGGAGGAAGAAATCCTCGGTTTGGGAACTACAATGAGTAAGGAATTGTAAACAGGATTTAAGCGGTGGTAGTAAATTGGGAAGGAGTAACAAGCATTGTTTCTCCTGCCTTCTTGGCCCTGAACTTCCTATCTCTAGTGATAAGGATATCTCTTTCCCCCCTGGTGCAGGGAGGTTACTTCTCACAGGGGAGACTTATTTCCTGCTTGCAGGGGACAGAGGAGGGTCTGAGGGTCCTTCTTGCACAGGCAATCTCTTGAGTAACTTTTACTTAAAATAATCAATATGCCAAAGCGGCAGACTTTGGGGCAGCCTGCCCTTGGCCCCTGCAGCGCAACCTCGCCAAATTATGTGCAGTTTGCGGGAGGGGGAGACATTATATGAAAAGAAAACCTCAGGGGTGCCCGGGTGGCTCAGTCAACTAAGCGTCCGACTTCAGCTCAGGTCATGATCTCACGGTTTGGGAGTTCGAGCCCCTGCGTCGGGCTCCGTGCTGACAGCTCAGAGCCTGGAGCCTGCTTCGGATTCTGTGTCTCCTCTCTCTGCCCTTCCCCAATTTTTGCTCTGTCTCTCTATGTCTCTCAAAAAGTAAATAATGTAAAAATAAATTTTTTCAAAAAAAAAAGAAAAGAGAACCTTAGACCAACATTAATTGAAGTTAAAAACTATGAGTCAAGGGGGCACTTGTGAGGCTCAGTTGATTAAGCTTCTGATGCTTGGTTTCAGCTCAAGTTCATGAGATCGATCCCCAGTCGGGCTCTTCACTGACACTGCTGGGCCTGCTTGTAATCCCCACTCTACTCTCTTCTGCCCCTCCCCCCCAATCTTTCTCAAAATAAACAAAACACATTAAAAAAAATTTTTTTAATATGAGTCCTTAGAATAGTATGTGGCATGTTCTTAATATTGTCAGTTTTTTTATTTAGAAACTGCCTTTTCTTAAATTTCTTGAAATATACAACTAAATCTTTGCACACGCTCCATTTGTTTTGTGAAACTTTTTCTTACTTTACTCTGACCTTCTGTAATACTCAGTGACCACAATTCCAGAAATTTTGGGGTTCCAGGAGACAAATAAAATGGCTTCTTCACAGTTCTTTCTCCATTATTTGGTTTTACTCTGGTTGATACTTGGCTGGCTTTTTATTAGGCTTCTATTTTATTTCTTTCTTCATATATGTGGGCGTGTGAAATGTGTACTTATATTTCTTATTACCCTTTTAGTTTTTGGTGACTTTCAAGGAGACAGCAGACACTTTAATTGACTCTAAAAGTGCTTTAGTTCAACCACTGCATTCACGGAAAAGGGAGAGCACTAAAGATCATTCACAATCCCATCATTCCTACCGGGAATGCATAAGACATCAATGCAGAGCAGTGATGGTATTGGGATAGTTTTACTGAGGTTCCTCTTGTTGTGACTTAACAGCTGCATCAGAAATGCACCACTGATTTTGAAGAGCCACAGGTCCTCATTTGCACTTCTCTGACATGAATATCCCCCTGCCCACATCACTCTAATAGAGTTTCTGACTATGGTTCTGAGCTCTTTATTATGATTATTTTTATGATGCAAAAAATAAGAATATACATTTTAAGTCCCGTTCGATCATTATTTTCAGTTCCGGTCCCGTTTTTCTTTCTTCAGACATCATCCTGTTATGATTTTATATGTCTAATGTGTGCCTCTAGGGTCTTTCTCATAGATGATAGGTAGATAGATAGATAATGATAGATGGATAGATGATAGATAGATGATAGATAGATAGATAGATAGATAGATAATAGATATAAATAGCTAGATAATAGATAGATGATAGATGATAGATAATAGATAGATAGATGATAGATAGATAGATAGATAGATAGATGATAGATAGATAGATAGATAGATAATGATAGATGGATAGATAATAGATAGATAATATATGATTGATAGATAGATAGATAGATAATAGATATAAATAGCTAGATAATAGATGATAGATGATAGATAATAGATAGATAGATGATAGATAATAGATAGATAGGTATATAGATAGATAATAGATAGATAGATAAAAGATAGATAGATAGATAGATAGATAGATAGATAGATAGGTAGACAGATAGATAATAGATAATAGATAGATATAGATAGATACATAGATATAGATAGATAGATAGATAGATAGATAGATAGATATAGATAATATAGATACATAGATACATAGATAATAGATAGATAAAGAGATAGGTAGATAGATAATAGATAGATAGATAATAGATAGAGAGATAATGGATAAATAGGTAGATAGATGATAGATAGATAGATAGATAGATAGATAGATAGATAGATAATAGATAGAGAGATAATGGATAAATAGGTAGATAGATGATAGATGATAGATAGATAGATAGTAGGTAGGTAGATAG
The DNA here is from genome assembly GCF_018350175.1 of Felis catus. Lineage (NCBI taxonomy): Eukaryota > Metazoa > Chordata > Mammalia > Carnivora > Felidae > Felis > Felis catus. Next base: position 208,181,397 of record NC_058375.1, on the reverse strand, counting down.
GTAGATAGATAGATAGATGATGGATAGATACATGGATGGAAGATAGATAAATAGATAATGGATAGATGATAGATAGATAGATAGATAGATAGAGAGATAGAGATATAGATAGATAGATATAGATAATAAATAGATACATAGATACATAGATAATAGATAAAGAGATAGGTAGATAAATAATAGAGAGATAATGGATAGATAGATGGTAGATAGATAGATAAAAGATAGATAGATAGATAGATAGATAGATAATAGATAATAGATAGATAGATATAGATAGATACATAGATATAGATAGATAGATAGATAGATAGATAGATAGATAGATATAGATAATATAGATACATAGATACATAGATAATAGATAGATAAAGAGATAGGTAGATAGATAATAGATAGATAGATAATAGATAGAGAGATAATGGATAAATAGGTAGATAGATGATAGATGATAGATAGATAGATAGTAGGTAGGTAGATAGGTAGATAGATAGATAGATGATGGATAGATACATGGATAGAAGATAGATAAATAGATAATGGATAGATGATAGATAGATAGATAGATAGATAGATAGATAGATAGATAGAGATAGAGATAGATAGATATAGATAATAAATAGATACATAGATAATAGATAAAGAGATAGGTAGATAAATAATAGAGAGATAATGGATAGATAGATGGTAGATAGATAGATAGATAGATAGATAGATAGATAGATGATAGATAATAGATAGGTATATAGATAGAAAATAGATAGATAGATAGATAGATAGATAGATAGATAGATAGATTGATAGATAATAGATATAGATAGATAGATAGAGATAATAAATAGATACATAGATACATAGATAATAGATAAAGAGATAGGTAGATAAATAATAGAGAGATAATGGATAGATAGATAGATAGATAGATAGATAGATAGATGATAGATAATAGATAGGTATATAGATAGAAAATAGATAGATAGATAGATAGATAGATAGATAGATAGATAGATAGATAATAGATAATAGATATAGATAGATAGATAGATATAGATAATAAATAGATACATAGATACATAGATAATAGATAAAGAGATAGGTAGATAGATAATAGAGAGAGAATGGATAGATAGATGATAGATAGATAGATAGATAGATAGATAGATAGATAGATAGATGATAGATAATAGGTAGGCAGGTAGATAATGGATAGATACATGGATGGACAGATAGATAGATAATAGATAGATATAGATAGATAGATAGATAGATAGATAGATAGATAGATAGACATCTGTATATGATACCCATATGATGCATAGTACTGCACTGAGGATCATAATTCCTCCTCCCAGTATATGCTTCTACAACCTGCTTCTTCATTCAAAACATATATTTTCAATGTGTCTGTTTATCTGCATATTTGTCATCAGTCAACTATAGCATGAGACTGAGTGGATGGTAAAATATTCAGGCATATTTTGATCTATATTTGATCTATCTATATTTTACCTCCACCATTACATTTTGCCAACAAACTGATGTATTTTAAAATCTTAGCTTATGTTCATGGAAACCCCATTTCCAGTAGCAAAGGGCTGAAAAGATATGAAGGAATAAACTGGTCCAAAATAAACAAAAGTCACCTTGAAAGGGGGGAGAGAAAGAGAAGGGAGAGGGCAGGGATGGAAACTTGACGTCTATAAATGCCTTTGTTTTATAGTTAGATTGGTCATAATAAAAAGCTGTTTCATAATTTTTAAATTAAAATGTGAAACAAGCAAATGAGTCTAACTGAATATCAAATTGGTGCACAAGCACATAGAGAATTTTTTCAAGTAACTATAAAGCACATATTTTGATTATTCATCCCTTGGGGGACATGTCCTGGGGCAGAAAGAACTACAAAAAGATCTTTCAATAGTTTTTTTTTGAGAGAGATTTGGGTATTATTATTTTGGAATTACTGTACATACCTTGCAAGATTAGGCACCTGGGAGATTGCTTTAGACTGAGTTCCTAGAAAGCTTAAGGCCAAAGGTTTTGTGTAAACATTTAATCTCAGAGCACAATCCTAGGAAAACAAGAATGCGTGGATGAGGGAGCGAAGTTAGGAAGGAGAGTCAATGTGAGAGAATGTATTCTAAGAGCAGCCAAAGCTTTAGGACACGCTACTTTCTTGGTCCTGCAGAGCATGTTTAAGAAGTTATTGTGACGCAAAAATACGTGGGACTACATCAAACTAAACATCTCTGCAAAAGGAACAGCCTACAAAATTAAAAGGGAACCTACGGAATGGTAGAAAACATTGGCAAACCATCTATCTGATGATAGGGGTTAATATCTAAAATACACAAGGAACTCATACAACTCCTCAGCAAAAAAACAATGCAATTAAAAACGGGCAAAGTACTTGGATGCATATTATTTCCAAGACATACAAATAGCCAAGAAGTACATGAAAATGCACTCAATGTCACTAATCATCTGGGAAAGGAAAATCAAAACCACAATGAGGATATCACCTCACACCTTTCGAATGGCTATTATCAAAAAGACAAAAGATAACATGTGCTGGTGAGGATGTGAAGAAAAAGGAATCTTTGTACCTTGTTGGTCACAATGTAAATTGGTGCAGCCACTATGGAAAACAGTATGGAGGTTCCTCAATTAAAACTAAAACTGCCAAATAATCCAGCAGTCTCACTTCTGGGTATATTTCCAAAGGAAATGAAATCACTTTCTCGAAGATATCTATGCCCCTATGTTCACTGTAGTATTAGTCACCCTACCCAAGACATGAAAGCAGCCTAAATGTCCACCAATGGATAAATGGATTAAAAAGCATGTAAAAGGGGGCACCTGGGTAGCTCAGTCTGTTAAGCATCTGACTCTTGAATTCAGCTCAGGTCATGATCTCATGGTTCGTGGGTTCGAGCCCCAGATCGGGCTCCATGCTGACAGTGCAGAACCTGCTTGGGATTCTCTCTCTCTCCCTCTCTCTCTGCCTCCCCACCCACACACACACTCTCTCTCCCAAAAAATTAAACTTGATTTTTTTAATAAATAAAAATTAAATGATAACATTTTAAATGTAAGCATATATATTGAAATTATTTTTGTAACACACGGTCTTGAATACCTTTCTAACCCCTATGATCATAATCTTGACATACAAGGATAATGTGCAGTTAATGCTCATCCTTCCACAAGAATCTTGCATAAGTGGCTTGTACGACCCAGTCCTTTTTCTGGGTTAACTTAGGCAAGACATCTTCATTGTGTCCCCAACAGAAATGGAGGCTGGTGCGGGCATCACAAAAATCTGTAACCCACAATAGCACAACTTACGTTTCGCTTTGTGGGAGGCCTCATACACGGAGTCATCAGATCACAGTTGGAAAAGAAAACACAGCTACTGAGGCTGTTTCATCTGACTGCAACTGTAGTGTTCAATTTCAGGGCCCGGGGGAATTCCAACTTGAGAAATGCCACTGAGAGTAGCAATACTGAATGAATGTTTTTCTAATTATTCACTGATTCTATGAAAGCATATGCGAGTGTAAAGTGATACTTGTATGACTACGCACAGAGGTAGGCAAAAAGAAACATACTTTAAAAAAAATTTTTTAAGTTTTTTAACATTTATTTATTGTTGAGAGAGAGACAGCGCATGAGCAGGGGAGGGGCAGAGAGAGAGGGAGACACAGATCTGAAGCAGGCTCCAGGCTCTGAGCTGTCGGCACAGAGCCCCACGCGGAAAAAATATGTTTATTAAGAGAGTTGTACCAGGGGCGCCTGAGTGGCGCAGTCAGTTAAGCGCCCGACTTCAGCCACGTCACGATCTCGCGGTCCGTGGGTTCGAGCCCCGCGTCGGGCTCTGGGCTGATGGCTCAGAGCCTGGAGCCTGTTTCCGATTCTGTGTCTCCCTCTCTCTCTGCCCCTCCCCCGTTCATGCTCTGTCTCTCTCTGTCCCCAAAATAAATAAACGTTGAAAAAAAAAAAAGAGAGTTGTACCAGATTTCTAGTTTTGAGCCAAGCATGATCTTACCAATCTTCCAGTTCAAGGACAATGACGGTTCAGCCGTGCAAAGTTTTATCATGTAACACCACACATTTCTAGCCATTTGGTAATTACCTACAATTTGGAAATCGGTTGTAAGTCGTCTCAGAAGAGAGGGAGAGGAAGGTGAGAGAGTTGTTCCCACTGATTCAATTTAAAACAAAATTCGAATAATTGATCATTTCAGTTCTCTTCACAGATTACACAAGCTCACCATTGGAGCAGTAATCAAAATGGTACATATTCACTACAGTCAAATAGAAGGAGTAAATATTTTAAAACCTAAAAAGAGTTTTCTAAATTTGTCAGAAATTTGATCCCTGTGTCTTTTATTTTTTTCTTTGTCTTCAGTAGAAAGGGATAGAACCAAATCTTCACCAATTATTCTAGCAGTGCCTAAGTCACTGTTCCGAAATTTTAACGCATGTTAAAAAAGAACTTTACACAGACACCTACTTTTAGCAAATAATTGAAAAAAATCAAACGTCAAATATTCAAGGGTTACACATATGTACAAATTTTGCTCCTCTCTTAACAGAGGCAAAGAAAAAAGAAAAGAAAAAATGATTCATGGTTTTGAGGTGACCTAGTCCTTATTGAGCAATGGAAGTCTCAAAATTTCTGTTTCCAAGCCCTGTAGGTGAGAAGCCAACACTGGAGTCACGGCATTTGGAAATGGAAGGAATCTTAGAGGAAGGAGTCAGTTTCTATCAGAAAAATAGGGCACTCGCCCTTGTCATTCGATAGAAAAAAATCGATATGTAAAACGAATTCTCTAGGTGTGTAAAGAGCTGTACAAACCAACAGGGGAAGGTAAGAAACCCCTGAGTGTCACAGCTCCAGATGGTTTCTTTACCAGACAGTTTCTTCATCAAGCCTGAAGGGACAGAAAAAAGGAGATAGTGTTGAGTCTAGGAAGTGGCCAGCAGAAGCCAGCTCCCCAGAGGGGGGTGGGGGGGTGGGGGGGTTAGAAGAATTGAGACTACCAGCTATGGCTAAGAGCCACATGCACGAGGGAGATCTATGGCGATCTCTCTCTCCCTCTCTCTCTCTCTCTTTCTCTCTTCCTGGTCTCCAGGTTTCCACTGACATCCCTTCTCCCTAAAACCTAACCAGAAGTTAGCTGACAACTGGGGGGCGTGTGCTGTTTACAGACCAGTCCTCTGAGATACAGGACAAAGCAAGGGAGGCCCAGGAGGTGAATCTGAGGATCAAGAAACCAATAACCCGTAGATTTGCCAAAGAGCTTGGATTCACGCCCTGGCTGTGGCGCTGGCTGTGTGATAGAAGGTGAATTATTGAACTTTACCAACTCTCATTTTTTGGAACGGTAAGATGCAAACAATGATATGTGTGTGTATCTCTCAGAGTTACAGCGGCAGTTAAGTGATACAGGTATGCAAAATCCTAGATGACATATAAAATCAGTGACTGTGGGCATGGTCCGTGTCTCGCCAGTTCACCGCGCCGCAACTCTTCCTGACACAAGAGTTGGGTGAATGAAGGACTGAACAAAATCACACAGTCCACTAGGTAATCGGTAGTTATTTTAGATAACCCAATCTCAACTATATCCTGGCCATCGACTTCCAGAGGGACTGAAATTCCGGTTTAAAGCAATATGAAGAATCTACAGTTTTCGCTGCTAACAGAGAGTTGTAGGGCAGGCATTCGGCCGAGGAATCTACGCCATTAAAAAGAGGATACGGGGGGGCGCCTGGGTGGCTCCGTCGGTCAAGTATCTGACTTCAGCTCAGGTCATGATATCACAGCTCGTGGGTTCCAGCCCCGCGTCGGGCTCTGCGCTGACAGCTCAGAGCCTGGAGCCTGCGTGGGATTCTGGGTCTCCCCCTCTCTCTGCCCCTCACCCACTCGCGTTCTGTCTCTGTCTCTCTCGAAAATAAATAAAACACTTAAATTTTTTTTTTTAAAAAGAGGACACGTTGGGGCGCCTGGGTGGCTCAGTCGGTTAAGCGTCCGACTTCAGCCAGGTCACGATCTCGCGGTCCAGGAGTTCGAGCCCCGCGTCGGGCTCTGGGCTGATGGCTCGGAGCCTGGAGCCTGTTTCCGATTCTGTGTCTCCCTCTCTCTCTGCCCCTCCCCCGTTCATGCTCTGTCTCTCTCTGTCCCAAAAAATAAATAAATGTTGAAATAAATAAATAAATAAATAAATAAATAAATAAATAAAAAGGGGATACGTCGATGGAAGTGCAAGTTTTCAAAGGCATGAAAATTTCAGTGTTGTTTTCTTCTCCCCAGATCTGAAAGAGAAAACTCAGTTTGCACTTTTTTAGCAAAATTGGCATGCATTTGAATGTTGTTAATGATCGTCAAAGATTTTTTTTTTCAGAGAAAGGAAATTATCAGGGAAGTGTCCTGATACATAACTACCTGCTTCCTGATTAGAAGGCCCTTATGCATGAGAAAACACTTACAATGGAATTTCGATTTTATTTAAAAGAAAAGTCCCATTTGTAGGTGGCACCTTTTAAAAGATAAATGTTTGTGTTCCCTCTTACCACTCAAACAGGAGCATTCCTGTTCTAAAATGGAAGAGGTGAGAAACCAGTTGCCTAGGCCTATCCCACCCCAACCAGCAGAGAGACAAAGATGGAGATAGAGAGATTGAAGAGAGAGAGAGAGAGAGAGATCGAGGGAGAAAGAATGGAAATCAAAAATGCACATTCCGTTGAAAAGGACACTGGGTCTGTAACTCCAAATGACAATACACAGGGAATCAGTGACAAATTCAGTAAAGGAGAAATAAGGATGTGGGAAGATGTCAAAAAAAAAAAAAAAAAAAAGACGGGACAACTGTTCTGCAGATCTCAGGCAAAGCTGACAGCAAAATTACCCAAAGCATTATCGGCAATCCTGGAGCAGCAAATACTGTATAGGCTGGCTCACTTAGCAACCACACCAGCCTCCTTTGCCAACCCCCAATGTAGACAGCAAGCAAGGGACTCGGTCCCTCACCTCTCAGAAGAAACATAGAACAATGGAAAGAAGGAGGGGGGAGTATCAATGAACAAGGGCTGTCATCAGGTTTGGAGGTCTGAAGTATACTCAAGTGGTTGGTGGCTGGAAGAGGGGAGACCTGGAGGTGGTCACTGCTCTGGGCTGGGCAAAGAGATAGAATTTACCAGAAGGGGGTGGGAACAAAGATTGGCCTGAACCCCTGGCGGTTAGCCCCCAGAGCCTGTTTACCGAATGGCTTCCCCAGTGACCCCTTCCAGTCCCTTCACAGGCAGGAAATTAATGCTGCCTCTGTGGCTTTGGGTCCCCTGGGGTGGGGGGCGGTCCTCAGCCTCGTGGCCCAGGCTCTCTCTCTCTCTCTCTCTCTCTCTCTCTCTCTTGCTCACACAGCAAATTCTGGTGGCCAAGAAGCCCCACCCATTTTGCAGAGTTCCACAGCAGCCTGCAGAGCCCAGATCTACCGACGCCAAAGCGAAGGTGGCCCAGACAGGCCACTGAGACATCGGACATTAGATACGGAAGGACAAACCATGACCAACAACAGACACATGAAGAAAGCCAGAAACCAGAAAGCAAAAGGCCCAGGTAAATAAATAAATGACTGAGCCTAAGAGAAATAGATGCATCAGGGAACAGAATAAATTCATTAGAAAATTACAAAAACAAACTCCAATTCCTGGAATAGGAAGTTACAACTAGAAGTTACAACATCTATGCATTTTACCACGTGTGGGTGTAGTTGATACATTTAAGAGACGTCACTGTATTTAATGTAATACAAAGCAAAAATATAGACACATTTTTTTTTTCTCATGAAAGGGTGAGGACATGGCCCTGGTTTTGCTCTACCACTTACAAGATGCATTTAAAACAATTATAGTGATTTATAGTGTTAACCTCACATCGTTGTTGCACGGATTAGTGAGCTCCTCTGTGTGCGCATTTATGCCTCCGCGACTCCAACTCTGTATAAGTGTGGTCTGTTACCGTAACATTCGCAGCAGCTTCCAGGACGAAAACCAAATGGCCAAGAACATGAGTGAAAAAGGGGAGAACAGGTCAACGACATAAAGGATTGTAGTTGAAGGTCCAGCCTCCGACTGATAGGATGATCCCACCCTTTGTGCCATATGTTTAATGTCACCCCCTCTCCCAAGCATAGTGATAGAACTTAGGAGACAGAAGTGAGAGAAAAGTTGGAAGAAAGGATAGGAGTATTCACGCCTTCAGCATCCTTGGTGAGGTGTCAGATGTCAGTAGAATAAGATATCCAGGTTAAATACTCTATTTTGTTTTATTTTTTAAGGTTATTTATTTTTTCTTTGAGAGAGAGAGCATGAGGAAAAGGTGGAGGGAGGGGGGAGAGAGAGAGAGAGAGAGAGAGAGAGAGAGAGAGAGATTGAGAGAGAGCACAATCGGGGGAGGGGGAGAGAGAGGGGGAGACACAGAATCCAAAGCAGGTGCCAGGCTCTGTCTGAGCTGTCAGGGCAGAGCCCAAGGCAGGACTTGAACTCACCAACCTTGAAATCACGACCTAAGCCCAAGTTGGATGTTCAACTGACTGAGCCACACAGGTGCCCCATATATGTATTTTTAAGTTTATTTTCCAGAGGGGGGGAGGGGCCGAGAGAGAGAAGGAGAGACCCAAGCAGGTTCCGTGCTGCCAGCGCAGAGCCCAACACGGGCTCGAACCCACAAACCGTGGGATCGTGACCTGAGCTGAAATCAAGAGTCACGCACTTAACTGACTGAGCCACCCAGGTGCCCCTAAATATTCTATTTTAAAACAAACAGATGACCTGTTTCCATTATCTAGAAATAATAGATTTATCAGAAATTGGCAGAGAGGAAAAAAGGGAGAGCAATCAGTGGTGAAAACCCATCTTTCATTTGGATTTGCTAAAAGACCAAGAAGTTATAGTGTAAACACAATCAGTGTATAGTAAGTAACCTTCTAAAAGAATGAAAATTGGAGTTGAAATGGTGGCCTCTGGTGAATGGAGTGAGGTGGGAAAAGTTGAGATGGAAAACTGGCTTTTTGTTACCCACTCGTCTGTATTCTTTGGTTATTTTTTTCCTTGCTTGTCTATTACTTGATATGAAGTGTTATAAAGGAGCCACGTTCTCTTTGCTATAAACTTTCGATGACAGAGCGTGGGTCTCATTCTTTTTCTTTTTCATCGTAATTTTCTTTCTAATCTTGAAAATGCATCTTTAAATGATTGTTTTCCACTTTTTTCCCCCAATGCTATCATTAAAATAATAAGCAATTCTGTGCATAAGGAATAAATCATTCAAGGGTTGAGACACTGGAATGGCATGATTCAATCACCAGGGAAAAATTAAGGCTGTAATTTAGCTGCTATATATGCAAGAATATCCAAACTTTAAAATCATATGAGTTTTTAAAAATTATTTGTGGATTTCACTGCATTAATTACAAAGTGTTGTTCTTGATGAGAGAAGTGATTCTATGTTATTTTTATCTTATTTTTTCATCTCTTTTTTCTAATTTTTGTCATGTTTGTTTATTTATTTATTTATTTATTTATTTATTTATTTATTTATTTATTTTGAGAGAGAGAGAGAGAGACACAGTCAAGCGGGGGAGGGGCGGAGAGAGAGAGAGAGGCACAGAATTTGAAGCAGGCTCCTGGCTCCGAGCAGTTAGCACAGAGCCCGACGCGGGGCTCGAACCCATTTTTTTTTATCTCATCTTAAATGTAAATGATGAAGGATTAATATGAGTAGATACAAGTAAGAATATTCAAACTCCACAAAGTAACATGTTTGTGTTAAAATAACACGTAGATGCCCGTTCCTAAAAACTGATCTCGCTACCCTGCCTCCATTTCTCCTCCAGATGCACCTTCCTCAACATTCCTTAATGTTCACGGTTTCCAGTGAGCTATTCTTTGGTTCCTTGTCCTCCTGTGTCTCTCAGTCAGCAGGGGACATAACTGGCCAGTGCCCACTTCTCCATCCTTCTCATAAGGCATGCAGCCTGAGTTAGCTCTTTAGACAGAATGAGTCACAGGGTACCTCCACCATGATTCACCCGTTTTCTCAACTTCCAGATTACTGCTCGACCACACCACGATTCCACAGTTCCAGATCTTTCCAGATTTTAAGTTCCTCAAATATTCGACTTTGCTTCCTTCCCACGTGGTGACTAGTACAGTCCCGGGGAAATAATAGATCCATTAGCTATTACTTTTTTGTGTGTTAAGCTTTATTTTAAACAGAATCCTGCCATCTGTATTCTCCATCAGTATCACAGTCCCAGCCAGCCTACCGAGCCAAAAAAAAAACAAACAAAAAAAAAAAAAAGCAAAAACAACAACAACAACAAAACAAAAACCAAAAAACTACTCTCTATTTTTGTGTCATTGTTTTCTCCTCTTTTGATTGATTTTATTTTACTTGTAACTTTTCTCGGTCACCTAAGTGTTTTCAAAAACGTGATATTTTTCTGGTGGTGGTGCGTACAACGCATATTGATTTTCTTTTTCAAAACCTCACCTAAAGCAATATGCAAATGCAAGTCCAAAACACCAGAATACACATTAATTTATGACATTCAAAACTTTGAAAATGTATAATGTACGCCCTCATATTTTCAAGGCCCTGAGGTCACTTGCAATAAAAGACTCGTATCTAGTAATGTCATTTAAAATGCAATAGGTTTCAGAAAGCCTTACATTTTAGGCCAAATACCTAATTTGTATTCTTTTGGCAAAGGCAAGCTTTGGCTTTTCTCTTTTAGCTTGGAAGGATGTGACAAAATTCTCATTTAGGAAAACTAGCCTTTTGGGGTTAAAATATCTGTCTATGGATCTCTAATGTATCAAGGACTTTCAACCTGTGGTCTACACATGAAAAGATTACATTTTTTCTTTCAGTAAGTGTTCTCAAATTGTGCTAATCATCATCCTACCTTTCCCACTGTGTGCCTTAATGACATTTTGGCAAGATTCAGTCATTTTCCACTCAATTTCGCCTATTTGAAAAGTCTCGTTTTCGTCGTTAAAGAGTCAAGACTCCAGCAGCTTGTGGGTAGGGCTGGTGGGGGACCAGCTGGGAGGAGAGGCCTAGGTGCAAGGAAGGACTGCTTTGGACCTATCTGCCCTGTGCCAGGCACAAGCTAGACTCACGTACTGGGGGGATAGGGAGGCAATGGTTAAAAAAAAAAAAAAAGTAAACTTCTCTCACCTGGGTAAGCAGAGGGCAGCCCTCTCCTTTGGTCGACTGATACCCTCCTCTGCCAAGGTCCTTCATGTCACTGGTTCCCAAATGTTGCCACTCTTACTAGCAGGAGCCTCTGTAGAGGCCTCTACACTAAAAATAGGTAGTTTGAGGGGCACCTGGGTGGCTCAGTTGGTTAAGTGTCCAACTCTTGATACTGGCTCGGGTCGTGATCTCATGGTTGTGAGACTGAGCCTTTGGGCTCTGCACTCACAGCACAGAACCTGCTTGGGATTCTGTCTGTCTCTCCCAATCTCTCTCTCTCTGACCCTCTCCCGCTTGCTCTCTCTCTCTCTCTCTCCCTCAAAATAAACAAATAAACGTTTAGAAAAATAACAAAATAAAATAGGTAGTTCTAACTCTGGATAGCCCTCTTTCATCAACATCTCTTACCACCACCAAAAGAAATCTACCCGCTGCCTCTGGATGGTGGGCTTTCCTTATCCTGCAAGTGGCCTCTTGCATGGGGTACCCTAGTGAAGGCTTAAGCTTAGCTATCGGTAGTGTCCACTTGACTTACAGTGAACTTGTATATTCTTGGCATGCCTCTCCCAAACTTCTTCTCTGTAACCTCACTAACTCATTTCCTGCGTTCTGAGGACACACAAAAAAGTCATGTCTCCTTGCTAAGCAACAAGGACCACACCTAGACCCAAGTAACGGACAACTCGCTCGTGGATGGGAGGGAAGAGGACAGGGTTTTGACCTTATTGGACTGTGTTTTCCAATTTTCACTCTAGTTAGAGTCTGGAGAAAAATTAACGAATGGGAGTAGACAAAGAGAGAGCGAGTTCCATCACGGTACCAAGAAGTAGCCATCCTACAGGGATATGATTAAAAACAGTTATCCTAACAGAATATAACGAGCAAATAATTGGGTAGATACGACAATAATAAGTCGTGATGAAGAAAGACCAGCTTATGGCCAAACGTGAAAGGACAGGTTGCAGATACGATCCCAAACTAGAAAGGTGAGTGATTTCAAGCTCAGGACATAAGGGATTTCTCCAGAAAAAGATCTGAGTGGTGAATCCAAGCTGGTGGAAAATCCAAAGCCTGAGAGTAACAGGAAAAAAAAATGCCTTTAGGAAATCAGAGTATGTTTGTAATACGGAGGCTATGATACGAGGCAATAGAACCTAGGTCAGGTGGCTGTCTCCTACATGATTCTAGCTGGAGAGAGAGCCACATCCAGGATGTGGCTCACTCAGGAAGCACACAGAGACAGCCTGCTATGCCTGCGAGGTCCTGACAGCAGGCATAGCACCGTCAAAGTTTCCAAGGTCATTAACAGAAACAAGGTGAAAACAGAACTCTGCAGAGGGGCATGGTTATCACTCATAATTACACATTTTAGATGTTTCAAACTACCAATGCATTCCAACAAGGAAATTATGAAGCTAAATTAAGGGTTTCTCCTGAGGAGAATGAAGATAATGAAGTCTATGTTGAATATAAACCAAAACCAATTAGCTCCCCAACGCTGCAGTGCAGATTATAAATTCCACTGATGCAGTCTGAACCAGCAAAATCAAAAACCCTATAAACTTATTTATTAACACTAAAACAAGCCAGTCGTGGGACAAACAAGCTATCTTAACATTTAATGGCCCGTCAAACAATAAATCTTTTATGTGCATTTTTGCTCTGCTGATGAAAGAAGCAAATCGCTAATAATCAGATCTCCAGTGACCACTCCAGAGCTCCATAACGATCTCCTTCCCCCGATATAAGTCTATCACAAAAGGGAAGCAGGAGTCTCTAAATTTTTATAAGAGCTAATTGTTGCTCCACTGACAAACTTAGGAGATGCCTCCTGCGTTATTTAAACTACTTCCCCCAGCTCTTAGTTTGCAAGGTGTTTGTGGGAGCCCTACTGCAGGATGCAAGGGCAAAGCGTGTGACCTTGGGCTAGACCAGTCCGTTACTTTCTTTACACTGGTTGGCTCAAGGATGGAAATGTGACCCGGTATAGCCAGAGAAGGAGTGAATACTCAGGCTTTCACAGGAAGTACCCAAAAAGACTGCTCCATGGGAATGAGCCAAAAAGACTTCCAGTTGTAGGGGTAAAGTTAAGGCAGCTGCAGCCTCTGGTGACCCCAGGCTCAGAAGCCTATTGCTAATGAAATCAATATGGAAAAAGAGCTGAGAGACGGAGAGAAACATGGTCTGAAGCCAAACATACTCCTGGACTTTTCAGTTACATGAGTCCGAGGAAAGTATCTTCATTGATACGGTATTCAATACAAGTGAAGATGCCCAGTAGACATGACCTCACTTGTCCCATTTACATAGTACCTATTATCCATGAACTTGGTTCTCAATCGTGGGATCTCACAGCCCACTTGGGGTCAGGGCCCATGCCACTTGGACTAAACAACAACACAAGCCAAAGTGGGGTAAATGCCAGGTGAACCACACCAGCAATGTGGTGAGTACCAAGGTTAGAAGAGAGTACAAACATGATGCCTGTGATACAGCAGCACCCTTCACCATCAGAGCCGCTAAAATTAGCAAGCCTGACTGTAATGTTTATCTTTACATTCCACGGAATTTTGTGTTTGCTCTATTTGGGGTATAAATAGATCAACTATTAACTCCCACACTGTATATGCATAAAAATCCCACAATATCACAAGGTATCGTCTAAATCCTCTCGACTCAATGCATCTAAAACTTCTAAAAATAACCTAAAGGAAAAAGAGAGCAAAGGCAAAACGACATATAGTGGGGACTTGGGTTTCACTTCCTTAAATTCCCCTGAAATTTTCACTACCGCACACGGGAAAATGATGTCTTGGAACTTTTTATTCTGAAATAATCACAGATTCAGAGAAAGTTGCAAAAAAAAAAAAAAAGCATATCGTGAGATCTCGTGGATCTCAGCCTCCCACAATGACGATATCCTGTACAACTGGGGTTCAATGTCAAAACCAGGAAATCGACACCACTGCAATCCACAGAGCTCGTTCAGATTTCATCAACATTGCATGCACGTGCTTGTGGGGGGTGCGCCTGTGTGGGAGAGAGTCACTCTGTGCGATTTCATCATCTGTGTAGATATAAGACACAGAACCTCTCCACCACCATCATCGACAGCCACAACCACGCCTACGTCTATCTTCACTCCCTGGCCACCACCGAGCTAGTCTCCATTTCCCCCAATTGTGTAAGAATTCCACACAAACGGGATCGTACTGCATATGACTCTCTGAAACTGACTTCGTTCATTCAGCATAACCCCCAGAGATTCATCCACGATGCCACAAGCACCACTGGTTTATTCCTCTCGATTGAGCCATGTTCCGGGGTACAGTCTATTTAGTCATTCACCCATCGAAAGACACTTGGCTTCCTTTCAGTCTGGGGCCATCGTGAATAAAGCTGCCATGAACTTTCATACGTAGTTTGCACGTATGAGAAAATGTATCTTCATTTCTCTGAGATAAATGCCCCAGGGTGCAGGCGGGGAAAGACTTTTGACAGATTAAATCTTCCCAAAGACCCCCCTGTTCCTGCCAGTAACATTCTTGGGCTTCAAAAGGCAATGCCACTGCCCGTGTCTTTAAGTTCTGCCAGAGGCAGCATCATCTTGGCTGAGCTGAGTGGGACAGCCTGTTTTTCTGATTTTGAACTCAGTATATCGAACATTTGCTGAACCTCCAGCCTAGTAACAAGCAGCTGAGAATGGAGCGATCAGATCTCTTGCTCACTCAGAAAAGCCTTAGGTGCCAGCTAGGCTCGTTTTAGAGGCTGGAAACAGCCACCAAGCCGGGATTCTTGCTTCACAGGCTGGTAAATAGTTCATAACATCACAGGCGGGTATGATATTTTTGCGATCCTGTATCCAAACCACCGTCTAATGTTTGAATTCCCAGCACAGTGTATGGCAGTTACCTGGGAAGCTCAGTTCTTTATTTTGTGTTACATCTCCCCACGCTCATGTTTATCAGAAAAGGGGCGAGTCACTGAGATGTGACTCCAGTTGTTGAACCGCCAAAAAACGTCCAGTCTATGTTGTGTTGATTTGTTGTTGTTTGTTGTTCCCCTAAGAGCCAACAAATTTCACGCGCATTCTAGGGGAAACACATTCAATAGTCAAAGGAGGAAGAAAATGCATTTCTTGAAGGGCACGCGGAGTTTCCACTTACTTTATTAACAAGGCAAAGATGGTCTCTCTCAATCCTAGTTTTCTATGCTTGTCTCTGAACATAAACAAACCCACAGCAGAGCCCTGGGGTAGGACCCATGTAGGGAACTTTCCACATTCAGCGACATCTGTCCAAAGTCCCAAATCATGCAATATCCCCAATGAAAAAGGAGAAAACATGGGTCCAGTCACTTCTTCCACAAGTGATGATTGAACACGTATGACATACAGGCTCTGTGATACAGGAGGGTGATTCACAGTGGTGAAGGCAACAATAAATAATAAAACCTGTCCTTCTGCAGATGAGACAGGGATCCATGTAGGGTGTTCTGATATCCAGGAACAGAAGGACACAGTGCTTTGGCTGCATGGAGGAGGGGCACAAACTTAAGTTAGGCAGGTGAAGTCTTCCTGAAGGCCCTGACGGTAAGCTGACTCCTGGGAGAGGAGTAGGGAATAGCCAGGTAAAGGGAGAAAAATGGGGCGAGGAGGAAACACATTTGGGTCAGAGGGTGTAGAAGGCCCAAAGGAGGGGCTTTTTCAGCAATAGAGCAGGGGCTTCAGGATGGGGAGTGGGACGGCCTGGGAGGTGGCTGAGAAGAAGCTTTTAATCTGTTCCCCAAGGATGGGTTTTTTTGGTACGGTTGTCTTTTCACTTTTAAATCAGTTTCCTTAAATGTATCTTCAGTGTTTTATATAAATACAATGTATTTACTGGAAAACTCCAACCAAGATGAAATGTTGATACATTTTCAGTTTAGGGGCGCCTGGATGGCTCAGTCAGTGAAGCAACCTACTTCGGCTCAGGTCATGATCTCACCGTTCGTGGGTTCGAGCCCCGAGTCGGGCTCTGTGCTGACAGCTCAGAGCCTGGAGCCTGCTTCGGATGGATTCTGTGCCTCCTTCTGTCTCTCTGCCCCTTCCCCCACTTCGGTGCTCGCTTGCTCTCTCTCTCTCTCTCTCTCTCTCTCTCTCTCTCTCTCTCTCACTCTCTCTCTCTCTCCCTCTCAAAATTAAATCAATAAACATCTAAATAAACAAATGAATAGATTGTCAGCCTAGATGAAAAACCAAAGACAATGGGCAGAAAAGAAATCCACAGGTCAAATTCTTTCAAGGGGCTCCATGAGCTCCCACATCTCCGTGTGCACTTCCCCGCCCACTTCCACTTGCCTCGTTCAGCCCCAGTCCCCCCATCCCTCAGGATGAGTCGCCCCTTTCTGTGCACCTCTGAAGCATCTTACACATTGGTATTAGTTACCCTAAACACAATAGTAATAACAATAAGTGTGATACTGGGGTACTTGGGTGGCTCAGTCAGCTGTCAGCACAGAGCCCGCCTCAGACCCTCCTTCTCTCCCTTTGCCCCTCCCCTGCTCACATGCATGTTCTCTCTCTCTCTGTCTCAAAAATAAACGTTAAAATAATAATAATAATAATAATAATAATAATAATAAGTGAGATCTTAACAATTATTTGTATGATTCAATTATTAATAATGATGGTTACGATAATATGGTAATTAATTCATTTAGTTAATGAATTAATGATATTCAGATTACTATTGCACACACTTGCAGAAAGTCTTCTGACTTCTACCGACCTTCATCTTGGCATCTCTGCCTTCCCTGAGAGCTGAGCTCCTTAAAGAAGGACTAGATGTGTATAAGTTCTAGATCTCGATTCAATCATTCATTCATTTACTCATTTAGTATTTATTGAGAACCTGCTATGTGCCCAGTTATGGTCTCAGTTCAGGGCATGTATCAGTGAATGTGTAGTCAACATTCCCTGCCCGCTTGGAGTCGTAGAGTCTATATTACAAGAAGCACACAGTTCATCGCTGGAAGGTTCAAAAGGCATTTGATTTCCAGGAAAGGAGTCAAGAGAGACTTCCAGTTGTCCACCACTGCTGGGCTGAGTTTCTTTGAGGAAGTTTGAGGCTATATGCCAGTATTCTGTTCAGTCTACACAGAGGCATTTTAACAGCTACACTCCCTCAAAATGGAGCAGCTCTCTAATCCCTGTCAAAACCCCTCCCCTGTCTTCCTTTCCCTTCCTGCTCTTCCCTTGTGAGAACTGGGGGGTCACCATCTCTTAAGGCACATGTGGAGTTGGCTGGGTCTGGAGCCAAACTGGGTGGCGGAAGATACTAGCACACATTTCTCCTCACCTGCAAACTGCTCTCTCCCCTCATGAATAATGAGTCTAGGCCCCCACATATGTCTTTAAAAACTGTATACCAAGTTGGTCAACGTTCTTTGGATCCTTTTGAACAGCCATTTTGTTGGTGAGCCAGTCTGCCCCTAGGGAAGCCTGGAACAAAAGGAGATTCAGTGTCTGTGAATTTGGAGCCTTGACATTCTAGTCTGCGGATCAGTGCGTGGACCAGCACACTGATCTCTCTTTCTACCTGTATGATAGTTTAATTTTAGACGCCTTATTGCCATTCTTGGCCACTAGCCTTCTAAAGGACCCATGAGTTTACCTCAGTAAGTTCACCTAAAATTTAAATCTCCCGTTTGAGAGTTTGGGAGCTCACTCCTTCTCTCTGGGTTCCTGGACTCTTATGTGATTTCACCCGACCCCTCCCCCAGAGCTCCACATTGTACTGGGAGAGGCAACCTTTGCTCAGACCTAAAGCAATGGGTGCCAGATTTGCTTATCCTTACGTAACAAGAGAGATCATCCAGAATATTCCTATTCCAGATTAGTCCTCTCCAAACTGGACTGCATTCTGGATCTCCAGACATCAAGAAGACAAAATAGTTGTTTTCTTCTTTAAAGCCCACCTCATAATACACCCTGATACAATTTCCAACCAGTATTTTCTAAACGTGGCTAATGACAATAATCACCCAGAGCACTTTAAAACAGGTTCCCAGGGGCGCCTGGGTGGCGCAGTCGGTTAAGCGTCCGACTTCAGCTCGGGTCACGATCTCGCGGTCCGTGAGTTCGAGCCCTGAGTCAGGCTCTGGGCTGATGGCTTGGAGCCTGGAGCCTGTTTCCCATTCTTTGTCTCCCTCTCTCTCTGCCCCTCCCCCGTTCATGCTCTGTCTCTCTCTGTCCCAAAAATAAATAAAAAACTTTGAAAAAAAATAAAATAAAATAAAACAGGTTCCCAAACCCTTCCCTATGTAGAATGTGGCTTACTACGTTTGCATGGAACCAAAGAGCCCATACTTTGTAACAGGCTCCCAAGTGATTATTACCACCATGTCAGTTTGCGAAACACGGTCTTAACTAGTCATGTCTTGGGTATTGATTTAAAGCTTCCAATGAGGATGGAAATGAAGAATGTTTATATAGATGCATTTGAGTTTAAAACATTAAGAGGTCAGATTTCTCTTCAAGAGACTGATGGCATTTCCTTTGTGTATATAGCCAGAGGTGGGATTCCTGGATCAGATGATAGTTCTATTTTTAATTTTTTCAGGAATCTCTATACTGTTTTCCATTGTAGCCTGACTATGCACATTGCCTCCAACAGCATACAAAGGTTCTCTTTTCTCTACATCCATCAATTTTTATCTTTTGATTTTTGATAACAGCCATTCTTGCGGGGGTGAGGTATATCTCATTGTGGTTTTGATTTTCATTTCCTTGATGATAAGTCATGTTGAGTATTTTTCACATATCTTTTGGCTATGCGTGTGCATTATTTTGAGAAATGTCTATACAGGTCCTATGCTTATTTTTAAATCTGGTTATTCGTGTTCTTGCTATCCAGTTGTTTCGGTCTCTTATATATTTTGGCTATTAACCCCTTATCAGATGTATGGTTTGCAAATCCTTTTTCTGTAGGTTGTCTCATCACTCTGTTGATTGTCTCCTTAGCTCTGCAGAAGGCTTTTTAGTTCAACGCAATCCCATTTGCCTATCGAAGAGGAATTTTAAAAAAGGCTTCCCAAGTCTTCAACCTCTGAAGTGGACGTGCAGTAGAAAGTGCAAGGGATTTACATGTAGGAAAACCTCGATAGCTATTGTACGACTTTAACACCAGCCTCCAAGGGTTCATGGTCCAGTGGGAGACAGGAAGTAGCAACGATCACTATAAAATGTTGTAGGGGCAGGAATGAAAGCATGCAGTGGACTTAGGGGGCTCACAGAGCGGTTCACTAGGTTGTGGAGATCAAGGAAGGCTTCTGGGAAGAAGTGACATTTCAGCTGGTTTTCTGGATCTCCTGGACCTCATTTTCCTCATTCTGTAAAACGGGAAGACAAGCTTTATTGCCCAGGCCTGTTATGTGGATTGAATAAGTTAACCTAGCACATTACCGGCGCTCAACAAGTATTAAACAACCTACCCTCTTTTTTTTGGTGAAGAAAACCTAAAAACTGTCCATGAAAAAGAATATAGAGAACATAACCTAGAGAGAAGTTTCTCCAAGTATAATGGGGTATAAAGCAATAATGACTAATGTACCTTAACCTTCCATTCTGCATATTAAACAACGTCTCCCCAGGTGCTGCTTCCTCCATTTGGTCCTTCCTGCAATTATATGCATTTCAGAGCAAGAATTGTCTCCTCTGTGTTCTGTGCGGTGCCTGGCCCTGTTTCCAATATGCAGTTGGATGGGACTAAGCACATTTTATTTAAATTAAATTGACACCCTCACATGCACATTCTCTATTTTGCGAGTCATGTATAATCATTAATCCAATCAAGAACCTTGTGAGGAGGTTATATTCCTTCCATTTAATTATCCTGGGTTTATAATCCATGGTCGAGGAAATCCGGAGATTGAAGCTCTCTTGTTGGCCTAATCAGTAGATAATGAAGATTTAAACGAAGGCTTCCTGATTTCTTTTCCTTTAATAGAGATGGCAGACCATTTTTCCAGTTGATGGCTAATTTACTAAGAAAAATCATTTAAAAGACTTAACAATTCCTATCTTCCTGTGATAGACACATATTACATTTCAAAAGTAGACCTTAGATTGCTTCTTATAAGAACAATAGATTATTTTTAAATCTGCATCCTGAAAAACAAGCCTAGATTTTAAAGTTGCAAAAAAAAAAAAATCCCTTTACTAAGATAAAGTCTGTTTCTATTGTTTATATTTAAGTGATTTATTTGTTATTTTTTAAGCTTCGGAAGTAGCTTCATGAAGATTTTAGGTAGCTGGGGATTTTTGGTCTTGTCTGGGTTTCTGTGTGTTGCTTTTAGCTTGTATTCTGTGACCATGTTTGTAAGATATTCCATCAGGGATAAAAGAAGCATGTTTTGTGATATTTTTAAAGCAAAATTTGCCAAGTTTCTTATAAAGGAAACACGACCTTGGATGAGCTGGAGCACACTGCAGACCGGCAATGCATCGAGTACAATGATTACTGGGGGTTAGAGCTGATAGGGACCTACAGACCAATCCAGAGATTACCAGGGTTATTATCTTGGGATAGATACATCCCACCAATACCGGGTTCTACAAATGCTTAAACAGTTCTGAAACTTAAGTTTTGGAGATTCCCCATGAAAGAAATCCAGATTTCCAACTTCTCATGAAAAATACCTGATTCTGACAATACAATGCCTCCATTCGTGCACGATCACTTCCGGCTGGAGCTGAGGAACGGTTACCTTCTCTAGAAGGGATATGGGATATGGCATCAAAACACCATCCCCCTTCCCTCGTTTACTTTTCCTTGCTGCCCTGATGGTGATCGGAATTTGGAACACCAGCCCTCTCCTAACACCCTCGTGTTGCAGAAGAGGAAGTTTATCCAGGGTAAACAGAGCAAATTAGTTCTATGGCCCTCATAATGCTGCATAGTAAACAACCCAAAAGCTCAGCAGCATACAACAATAAGCATTTGTTTTGCTCACGTATCTGGGGATCAGCTGGGTGCAAGGAATCTAGGCTGGGTTCAGCAGGGGTGGTTTGGCTCTGCTCCAGATGTCACTCGTGCCCTTCTGCCACCGGCGGAGAAGCTGGGCAGCTTCTTTTCAGGAAGATGACAGCAATGGAAAAGGGCAAGGGGATCACACAAACCCTTTTAGTGTCCAGAGTCGTAACTAGCAAGGCTTCACGTCTGTCCCTCAAGTGGGCGAAGCAAGCCACCGTCTGAACTAAAGTCAAGGAGTGGGGAAACGCAGACTGCCCCTTTAATGGGGAAGACTTCAAAATCAGGGCATGGCCAGGAGCAGGGGCAAGGTTAAATAATGCAAGCCAGCAACCTGATCGGTCCCCGAAGAGGTCTTCAGTCACCCATTGCACAGTTTCCACGAAGCCCCACGTCACGGCTTTGCCTTTCGTTTCTGCCCCAGAACCATCTGATTTGGAGAGAGCTGATCTAACCTTACTATACAGACGGGAACACTTGTCCAGAGCCCCAAGGAAACCCTGCCTCCTCATCCAGTGTTCCTTGCCTTTCAGTCTGATGGGGAAGCACTCTTATCTGACTTGAGTGAGACAAAATGATCACTCGGTTTTGCTGATAGAATTCCAGATTTTGAAGGTTTTAACAAAGCTTGGAAGCCAATAGAGAACGGAACTACAAATCACTCATTAGGATGAGTTCTAAGTTTTCAAAGCAATCTCTTCCTTAGTAATTCTCAGAGTCGCATTTCACCTTACATAATGTATAGAAATATGGCACTCGAGACCTCCATCAGGGAAGCCCAATCATCCTACAAATTAGGCAGCCTTATTTACTTTAACTTGAAAATCTCAACAGGCTTCTCTTTCCTTTCAGAACTGCCTTTTGTCTTGTTCTCTGCTTCTAAGACTTCATGCTATACTCAGAAAGCCAATAAACCAATTGACTCTCTAATGAATGGGAAAAGGAGACACAAAGCTTAGTAAATGAATTTTAAAATGCTTACTTGTAATGTCATTAAAAAAAATTGCCATTGGGATCCCATAATTCCTTCAGGGAAGCTCCAAACAGGTGCTCATTTTTTTCTGTACCAAGCAGTCCCCCAAAAGCCTGCAGAGCTAGGTGAGCAACACCAAAGGCAGCAAGGGAGGGATTGCCATGGGGCTCTGTTAGCTGAGCCTAGAACTAGCCCCAAATGCCCAGCTCCTGGTGTCTTCCTAGGACCCTCGCCCTGTAGCGTAGCTTTCTGGAGGCAGTGTTGTCATCCAGGCAACATCTACCTTCCATCTCGCAAAATGAAGAAGTACAAATGTGGAAATCAAAGCCCTCAAAGGTGCCAACAGTTCAAAACCTCCAAAAGTCCCCAGGCCATCTCCAGTCTTAAAGTGTACAATGTAGGGGTGCCTGGGTGGCTCAGTTGGTGGAGTGTCTTACTTCAGCTCATGAGTTCATGAGTTCAAGCCCCGCATTGGGCTTTTGCCTGTTGTCATGACCCTGCTTTGGATCCTGTGTCTCCCCTCTCTCTCTACCCCACCTCCACTCACGTGCACACACACTCTCTCTCTCTCTCTCTCAAAAATAAACATTAAAAAAAATAACAGTAAAAGTGCAAAATATCAACCTCCCTCCCCATGACATGCACATCACAGTGGTCAAACTCTTACAATGTTTTTTAAAAATGTTTTTTAACTTTCTTTTAAATTATCATTTATTTTTGAGAGAGAAAGAGACAGAGTGTCAGTGCGGGACGGGCAGAGAAGGAGACACAGAATCTGAAGCAGGCTCCAGGCTCTGTGCTGACAGCTCAAACCCATGATCCGTGAGATCATGACCTGAGTCAAGGTCGGACACTTAATGGACTGAGCCACCCAGATGCCCCTAAACTCTTTCAGTCTTCTGACCTATGAGTCCCCCCTAGGCTTATGTTATTTCCATGGAGGAAGGGAGACCATGGAGGAGAGTTTTTATGTCTCTCTCTCCTCCTTCCAAGTCCAGAGTAAACTATTTTTCTTCCTCTAAAGTCTTTCCTATCCATAACATGCATATTTTGTTGACTGCTTTGCTGATTCAAGTCTTTCCCATTTAGCCAACGAGTGGGTGATGCTAGATGTTTCCGTGGTCCTTGGTTACCTCTTTATCTACTGTGAGTGCTTTGTGTTTATCGTGACTCTTCCCCAAGGAGAGTGAAGTGAATAGAGATACAAAGTTTATGTAACAGCTGGGTATTAAAGAATTCCATAAAGAGTGTCTACCTCCATGGATTTCAACATATCCTGTAGGGATGAGAAAAAGAATTTACAGATAAACCACTTTATTATGTGCTCTCAGGGATTTAAAATCCTTTAAGTCCGCACAATCACAGCCATGCCGAAAGTTTGCATTTTCATTTTGTGGATGGGGTGGGGGGTGCTCGGAGTTGAGAGAGATGACATCACTTTCTCAAGGTCACACTTGGGAGCTAACAGAGCTAGCGTCGCGGGGGTAGAGTCGTGGGGCATGTGAAGACCTTGGACACTGCGAGGCCTCTTTGTCCTTGATTGAATTCGACAGTCTCAACTCCTTCTCAGTTCTCCTTCCAGCGCCTGTAAATCATACATAAGAAATAAAATCAAAGTTATCTCCCTCACAAAATGGTTGATTGCGCCATTACAAGCTTCTGCTTGTTTGTTTCTCCGTGATAGTTTCTGAACATACTTTAAAGATATTTGAGAAAGCATTAACACTGCCAGGCTTCACTTTTCTTCAAGAATTCTTTAGGACAAATCGACTGATGCCAAGAAGCATAGGCTCCAAGACCAGGATACGTTTCCAATGTCTTGGTTTTGGATAATTCCAGAAGTTGTGCCAATGAGTATAAAACCTGCCTTCCTCATCCAACTGTGAGAGAGATAGACAGAGAGGGAGGTTGGGAATGCTTGTGTGCAATAGGCAGGCTTCAGAAAGGCTTGTCACACATGCTTTAGATTTCCATTTGTGCCTCAGCTGCCAGGGTGACCAGGGAAACCGATGACCAAGCTCTCCTGGGCATAGTTGCAGTAAAACTTTCACCATTGCCTCTCCTACTTTTTTTTTTCTTCCATTAAGGATTAAAAAATGCTTTTGCAGGGAAAGTAATAAAATATAAAATTCTGTGATTCAACAGACTTTGTCCTAGTTTTGGGGTTTAATGGGAAGTCTATTCTAAAATCTAGTATCAGCCTCTCTCGTTCTTACAGTTATTTGGCATGCTTTATGAACTTCTTTGCACTCTCTGAATGCAATAAACAGGTTGATTAATAAGAATGGAAACACATCATCATTTGTATGATCCCCTCCCCTTGACTGTGGGCCGGCCAAGTGACTTGCTCTTAACCAACAGGATACAGAGAAGATGATGGGATGTCACTTCCATGATTACCTAACCTAAGATAGTGACTGCTATCTTGCCTGAAGATTCTCTCCCTTTTTGGCTTCGATGAAGCCAGAAGTCATATTGGAGAGGCCCCCGTAGCAAGGAACCAATAACTATGAAGGAACTGAGGCTCCCAGTCCAACATTCTGCCAGAAACGGAGTGCTGCCAGTAACCATGTGAGCTGAGAAGTAGTTATTTCCACAGTACAGCTTTGCAGATGAGATCCCAGCCCTCCTGACATCTGGATTGCAGCTTTATGAGAGATCCTGAGTCCGAAGCCCCTGGCTAAGCTACAAGTGGATCCCTGACTCACAGAAACTTTGAGACAATAAATGTGTGCCGTTTTAATCCTGTAAATTTGGGGGCAATCTGTGAACACAGTAATAAACAACCAACGCTTAGCCTTTGATACTACAAAGGACATAGCAACTACCTTTTGAACCACTAGGTCGTTAGTATAGCTTCTCTATACTGTATTTTCTCTAACACTCCCGAGAGGAAAAACAAAATTAGTGGAATTAAGTAACAGATGGAAAAATGGAGACACCTGGGTAAGGCGGAAATGTTGTAAAGCACTAAAATGGATACGGACAACAGCAACAAGTGACTGCAAAACTTTGGTGTGAATTCACTGTTTGGACACTGAGACGTATTTGGGCAATGCACTGTGAATTTTAAGACCAACTATCCACTGCCTTGAAGTGATATTAGTGGGGCTCTGATGTAAATTTTTTCTGTCAATAACGCAGTTGAAAAATAAACCTGATCCTGACACTCCTTGAAAAAAAAGAAAGAAAGAAAGAAAAAAGAAATGTCCCTCAGTTTTATTCAGTCCTAACCCAGAAATTCTACTCTTCCTTAAAGTTAAAATAAATGCATAGATAAAAATATCTTAATGGTTAATGACCCACATACATCAGGATGAATAAACCCAAAGATGTTTGAATTCTTACCTCTGGATTCAACAGACGGTTTGCTAGAAATGATGCTAGACCAGCTTGCGAGGGAAAAGTTTACACACCTATTCTCAACTCTGAGGTTAGTGTTCTCATGGTAGCTTGAATTTGGCCATAAAAGGATTCTCTGCAGAAAGAGACTGGATCCTAGGTAATACCTTTGAGCCACTAAGTTACATGAAGCCTGGAACCTGCTTTCTATCTGGACCTACATCCAATCGTTGAAACAACCAAAAAAAAAAAAAAAAAGTTCCTTATTCTTTTTGTACATTTGAGTTGGATTTTCAGTGTCTCAAACTGAATATATCTCAACTGGTGCCCATTTTGGAGGGAAAAAAATTGAAGATTTCTTCTGCCTTTTGGGTAAGTTCCAATCCACTATGTGCTCTATGCAACCTGCCTTATTCATCGCCTATTCCAAGAAAATAATTTCATGCTAGCTCACAGTTTTGATGAAAAAATATTAAAGATACTTAAAGAATAATGGAATCAGCCTTGTTTCCAAAAAAATAAACATAATTTTTTAGTACTGGAAAGTTGTAGAGCGTTGGTTTGGCATGGATATTTTCACAATTTTTTTTCTTCATTCGTGGTACAATTACTTCAATACTCTCAAAGAAATGGGTAAACAAAATTCAGGAGCAGACAAAAGGATCAAATCTTCCCGTGGGAGAAGAGAGACTATAGAGCTTGGCCTTGCCACGTTTCGTGGTAGGAGTTTATGAAAATGATAGCTGTCAATCTCATGTTCTACATGACAGCATGATTAACAACTTTCGCTGTTATGCAGCTGGCAAAGCAAAGCAAACGGGCTGTTAATTCTCCTCCAAGTGGAGACAAAGGGAAGAACTTTCTTATCAGGGAGTTAAGTGAGAGAAAACGTTGAAAAAATAATTCAGAATATATTGTGACATGACAAAATAAAACCAAATTGTTTGGGCTGCTCACAGAGCTACTGTAAGCCTGCAGGGGAGGAAAGAGGTATGTTGAGGTAGGCTGAGAAATGCCCCCTCCAACCCCACCCCCAACCCCACCCCTCTCCAACGTTACCTTGTTACAGCCAAAGTGTGCTTGCAGATGTGATTAAATAAGGGATTTGGGAGATGGGAGAGTTGTGCTGGGTTATGTGGATGGGCCCTAAATGCCGTCACGTGTGCTCGTAAGACAGAAGCAGAAGATTTCAGACGGGGGGAGAGAAGACAGTGAAATGCAAACAGAGCAGAGAGAACTTTGAGACACTCCACTGCTGGCCCTGAAGATGGATGAAGGGGACAGGGACAAAGGAAAACAAGAAATGCAGCTCTAGAAACTGGAAGAAAGTGGAAGCCC
Source organism: Felis catus (assembly GCF_018350175.1). Classification (NCBI taxonomy): domain Eukaryota; kingdom Metazoa; phylum Chordata; class Mammalia; order Carnivora; family Felidae; genus Felis; species Felis catus. The sequence continues at coordinate 208,154,468 of NC_058375.1, read as the reverse complement.
TGCCAAACCATGAGTTCAGCCCGGAGAAACTGACTTTGGACATCTGACCTCCAAAACCGAAAGAAGATAAATGCGTGTTGTTTTAGCTAGAACTAGAAACCACATTAAGTTTGTGGTACAACAGCCACAGGAAACTAAGAAGTTTCTAAATGAGTTTTTTTCTGAATGCATACTCTTACTACGCCTTAAGATTTACAGCACATTACTCTTCAGGATCCCATCAAATGACTTGACTTTACCAGAAGAGATCATTAATCCCCTGATTGGGCAGAGGAGAAGTAATAACCATGTTTGGTATATGCCATTCTAAAATCCTTGAAAATATTTCTTCACGTGATAGCAATATTTGCCTCAACTGGATTTTTTTTTTCAACTTTTATTTATTTTTGGGACAGAGAGAGACAGAGCATGAATGGGGGAGGGGCAGAGAGAGAGGGAGACACAGAATCGGAAGCAGGCTCCAGGCTCTGAGCCATCAGTCCAGAGCCTGATGCGGGGCTCGAACTCACAGACCGCGAGATTGTGACCTGGCTGAAGTCGGACGCTTAACCGACTGCGCCACCCAGGCGCCCCTCAACTGGATTTTAAGTAATGGGTCAGAAAAGGTGATTTCTTCAAAAACATCTTTCCACGTGTTCACCCTTGGTTTTTGGTCCTTGACAATGAGACACGTGAACTACCAATTTTAGAGCGTTGTTGATGTTGACTGTTAAAGCACACTGGTGAATATCTAAATCACGCCCTTAACTGTTCATTTAACTTTCTTTTTTTTTTTTTAATTTTTTTTTCAACGTTTATTTATTTTGGGGACAGAGAGAGACAGAGCATGAACGGGGGAGGAGCAGAGAGAGAGGGAGACACAGAATCGGAAACAGGCTCCAGGCTCTGAGCCATCAGCCCAGAGCCTGACGTGGGGCTGGAACCCATGGACCGCAAGATCGTGACCTGGCTGAAGTCGGACACTTAACCGACTGCGCCACCCAGGCGCCCCTGTTCATTTAACTTTAAAAGGCTGTGGTACAGCTATAACTTTTAAATGATTGAATTCCAAAAGTCGAGAGTATCTTCTCCCATGATTCTACCTTTGCAGGTGAATGGTAGCTTTGCTTACTTACTCCAAAGGGGCTGCCAAATTCTTATTTCTGACTCCCAAGAAACAAAACAAAAGATAGGAGCTACCCCTAACTGCACAGGAGACAAGTTCAGATTCCACTACTTAGCAATTCTCCTTGACAATGCTTCCCACAACTATAACTAATAATCAATTATGTAATTCCTGATATGATGTCTTTCTCCGTCAACTAGGACCCATCCCAGGAGAGGAGGTTTTATATATATATATATATATATATATATATATATATATACATATATATATATGTATATATATCTTCACCTTCTAGCTCCTGTACCTAACATTGCCTGGCTCATAATAAGTATCCATTGAATGAATGAATACAATAAATGTAGGATAATATTGTTTTTATTGCGCTCGCTAAGTTACATGACTATTATTTTCATATAATTATATTAATATATTTAGATTAACTATTACATAAATAAGAAATCTGCATCATATGGCGTATTCCCCACTGAAAAATAAGTCAATCTTAGTAATGCACTTTAAAATAGTTTATTTATAGTCCTTGAATATTACAAGGAGGATAAAGTTAAACGTATTGCGAGTAGATACTAAATGCTCTATCACCAAAACATGACATAACATAGAGAATACAACATCGGTATCCAGCAGTCTGAATATTAAAATAAAAATTAAATTTATAATTTAATATTGTTAATATTAAATTAGTATAATTACCATATAAGAGTTTTTCTCTCAAATACCTTACATATTTACATATCAAAATAAATGAGAATGATATCACACTTCTTTATATATCATAAGAGAAGAAATTATTTTATCTGCCTTTGAGATAAGTAAAGAAAGCTCCCAGAGTAAACGACTTTCAGGTTGTTGTCAAATTCTGACCAATATAATATATATTTCATTAATAACTACTCCATAAATGTAATTGGTTGAAAATGATACAAAAGGGTGCTGCAGAAGATACAAAGAGAAAAAAATATCATTCCTGCCACAAAGAAACTCAAATTACTCTAGTTGGAAGGGGTTCCGAAAAGCAGCCCTAGGGCTCTATCCTTTTCCCCCAACTTCCTCCCTATCTCCCTCGGCGCCCCCCATCCCTACCCTGCACACCTCCCCAAACCTACCACTGCTAGATACTGAGCAGGGTCTGTTGGTCTGGTCTGGGAAGGAACCAAAGGAAAAGATGGGCTTGTGCTGTGATATGAATGATGGTTGGAAGTAAGATAGGCAGAGAGGAGATTTCAAGCCAAGGAAATGATTCTGAAACAAGCTACAGAAAGAAGAAAAAGTCATCAAGCATACTGAATAATGAAGAGGCTTCTGGGACCGTACGTCTCAGTAAGGCTGTGCAGCATAAGCTGTTGAGAGAACTTCTATCCTGTAACAGCTGTTTCAAGACCTGTTTCCCCTTCCTGCCCAAGGAGAGCCTCACATTCTTTGAGCCTTTCAGGGCTGGCCTCGCTATTGAGGGATGGGGCTGGAATTGTTCCAGGCTGAAAAGCCGGTACCTGGATTCGAAACAGCATTCTGCACTGCAAAAATGACACGAGCTTTGCTGTCCTGTGAGGTAAGGAGCTCCATAGCCTGTTCCCGTGCCTCCTCATGCCTCCTCAAATCTGACCAAGTTCGCCTCCTTTTCAACCCTGCCATGGGCCTCCCTCCTTTGTACCGTGGCTGCCCTTCCCTCCCTGCCCTGTTCTCACCTTGACCAAGCCCTTTTCGGAAGATCTTGTATAATTTTGTAATTATTTCTTCTGTGAATGTGAGAACTGCCTAGTGAAGTCAATTAGACCTGGAATATTTTTTCAGTGATGGATTCAAATAACTTACCTTAGTGACCGATCATAGGACTATTGTGATTTCCTATTGCTTATTGAGTAAGCTTCAATAAGCTATGTTTTTCCAGAAATTTTTCCATTTTACCTAAATTTTCCAGTTTTTGCCACAAGTTTGCTTACTAATTTTTTTTAATGTTTATTTTATTTTATTTTATTTTTGAGAGAGAGAGCGTGAGCAGGGGGGCGTGCAGAGAGAGAGACACATAGAATCCGAAACAGGCTCCAGGCTGTGAGCTGTCAGCACAGAGCCTGACGCCGGGTTCGAGCTCACAAACCGGGAGATCATGACCTGAGCCGAAGTCAGACGTTTAACCAACTGAGCCAACCAGGGGCCCCATTGCTTATTAAGTTTTTAAATTTCTGGTGGGTCATTAGTAATTTTCTATTTCCTATATCTTCTAGTAACCTACCATGGTCTTATTACAGTGCTGTTTACACACGTGTGTTCTCTTCTATTTGCTTGATCAATCTCCTCAGAGATTTATCAAATGTATTTATTTTTTCTCTTTAAAGAACTATTTTTGGCCTTGTTGAGCTTTTCCATCGTACATCTGTATTCTACTTCATTAATTTGTGCTGTCATTTTCATTATTGGTTGCCTTTTACTTTCTTTGCATTTTTTTTTGCTATTTTTCTAATTTCTTATAAAGGTACTTGACTTGTTAACTTTTAATTTTTTAAATGACTATAAGGATACAAATTTCCTGCAAAGTGCTGGTCTAACCACATCTCATAAGATTTTATATATAGCATAGAAGTTATAAGTCAGTTTCGCCTATTTTCTAATTCCCATTATAATATTTTGATATCTAGACTATTCAGAAATGTATTTCTTAATTCTGAAACATATGGGGACTTTAAAGTTTAGTTATATCTTTACCATCAACCTGTATCATTTTTACACCATGAAGAGAAATACATGTTGTAGGATTCCAAGTCTTTGATTTAACTTGTGTATTCCCTTTTGTCCAAGTATCTGTTAATTTTTATACATGTTCGATGTGTGTTTTTAAAACTGCACAAAATACAATTTACCAAAATTCATGGGACATAGCAAAAACAGTCCTTTAAAGGAAACTTGTAGCATCAGATGCATATATTACAAAACAAGGAAGATCTAAAATCCGTGATCTCAGCTTCCACCTTAGGAGAGGAGAAAATGAAGAGCAAATTAAATCCAAAGTAAGCATAAGAAAAGCAATCATAGAGAAACAGAAATTATGAAATTGAAAATAGAAAAGCAATGGCGAAAATGGGTAAAACCAAAAGCAGGTGTTTTTAATTAATTTACTTTTTGTATTTTAAATAGGCTTCGTGCCCAACATGGGACTCAAACTCATGACCCTGAGATCAAGAGTTGCATGCTCTACTGAGCCAGCCAGACACCCCCAAAAGCAGTTTTTTCAAAATGATCAATAAAATTGTGAAGCTTCCAACCAGGCTAACCAAGAAAAAAAAAAACAACAAGATATGAATTACTAATGTCAGAAATGGAAGAAGAGATGTCACTGTAGAGCACACAGAGTTTCAAAGAATAGTACAGGAATGTTATGATTAATTCTATGCTGACAACTTTGGTAACCTAAATGAGGTGGACTGAATTCTTGAAAGGCCAGTCTTCTAAAACTCACACAAGAAATAAACCATCTAAACAGGCCTATATATAAATAAATTTAATCAATAATCAATAACCTTCCAGAATAGAAAGCTCAGATGACTTAACTGGTGAATTCTACAGGACATTTAAGAAAGAAATTTCACCAACTCTCTACAACTTTCTTTTTTCAGAAGATAGAAGCAGAGGGATATATCCAAATTCATTCTATGAGGGCAGCATGAGCCTAATACCAAAATTAGGCAAAGACATGACAAGAAAAGCAAACTACAGACCACTATCCCTCATGAACAGAGATGTAAAAATCTTCAACAGAATATTGGCAACCAGTCAGGAAAAGGGAAAAACTATGGATACAGTAAAAAGATCACTGGTTACTAGGCATTAATGGAGAAGAAGGGGTAAATAGAGCACAGAGGATGTTTAGGGCAGTAAGACTATTCTATGTGATAGCATACTGGGACATACATGCCATTACACTTTTGCCAAAACCCATACAACATTCAGTGTGAACCCTAGTGGAAATTCTGGGTTTGGGGTGATAATGATGTAGTAGAGACTCACCAATTGTCACGGATGTATCATTGTGGGGCAGGATGTTGAAAGTGGGAGAGGTTGTGAATTGGTGGGGACAGAAGGTCTACAGTAACTCTCCACACTTCTCACTTAACTTTGTTGTGAACCTAAAATGGTTTCAAAATTAAGTCTATGGATCAGCACAGGAGCTTCGATCGGTTGGGTTTTAACCTGGGCTGGCTTAGGCAACCTCATGGTCCCCCGCTCCTGGGAGGTTACCATATTGAAACCGAAGTTAGTGTGGACACCCGATTGGCATAGCGCACTACAGCCCAGAACTCCTGGGCTCAAGCAATCCTCCTCCTTCAGCCTCCTGGGTAGCTGGGACCACAGGTGTAGGCCTAGATGGGTGATGGGTATTAAAGAGGGTACTTGGGATGAGCATCGGGTGTTAGATGTAAGGGAGGAATCACTGAATTCTACTCCTGAAACCAATATTACACTGTATGCTAACTTAACTTAAACATTTTTTTAAAGGAGGGGTGCCTGGGTGGCTCAGTCAGTTAAGCGTCCGACTTCAGCTCAGGTCATGATCTCTTGGTTCATGAGTTCAAGCCCCATGTCAGGCTCTGTGCTGACAGCTCAGAGCCTAGAGCCTGCTTCAGATCTGTGTCTCCTCCTCTCTCTCTGCCCCTCCCCTGCTCACTCTCTGTCTCTCTCTCCTAAAAATAAACATTAAAAATTAAAAAAAAATTAAGGGGAAAAATATAAAAAGTAAATGTAAAAAAAGAAAGAAAGAAAAATTTAAGTCTACAAAAAAAAGAATGTATATTTTATAGATGGGTGCAATGCTCTCTTCAGATGTGTAGGTCTTTTGTTAATTACGTTGTTCAGATCTATATCCTCGTTCATTTTTTTTTTGTCTATATATTACAAAATAACACACACACACAAGCACGTATTTCACCTTGATTTTTCGGGTATCTTCGCCCTCAGTGATGCATCCCACCATTATTGGAAGCAGAAATTTGTGCTGTGACACTTTCCTCATAAATCTATGCTATTCCCTTTCTCCTTCAAACAAACCTAGTCATCCTATTAAATTCCTACTAAGCCTTCAAGACCTTCCTTTAGGCTGACGTTTCCTAGACCGCTTTCCTGATTGCCTAGCACAGACAGTGACTTCCTCTATTGTACTAATCTATACTCTAGTATTGTATTATTTATCTCCTCAAGGGCAGAACTTTATTGTGGCAAGCACCTCGAAAGTTTACTTTAAATACTATACCCTAAACAATTGCTTGCAGCATAAATGCACGATAAAATACATTTCGCAGAATTATAATGGAAAAAGGAAAGATTTGGCTTATCTCACACCTGAATCCTTTCTCCTCTTGATGTGGAGCTCAGATTTCTATGGTTTCTGCCACTTGTATTTCTCCTACTCAAATACAGAATTGTATCATTTCTAAGCTGGGTGACCAATAGCAATTCTGCCTCCTGCTCAGGTCCGGAAGAAAAGCCCACCTGGAGAGAGGGTCCCCAAGGAAATGTATCAGAGCAACTCAGCAGACATGTGAGGCTGTCTCAGATGTCCCAGCTCCAACAGAGCTGCTGGCTGAACACAGCCACTTGAGTGTTCCTAGCCAGCCATATGAAGGCAGAAGATTCCAATTAACTTGAGAATCATGATAAATAATAAATCATTGTTTTTTCAGTCCACAGCTATAGCAATAGCTATGGGGAATACCCCTGTGTCACTCTGAATGATTGAAGCCAAAAGAAATGTAATAAAAGCCTTACTTTTACCAAAGCATTGGGAAAGCAAGGTAAAGCCCCAACTCAGGGACCCCTCTTGGACTATGAAGTCCAAGGATATGGGTGTACCTCAGAATTGTGATCCAGATGCCAGGAAGCTTTGGAGCCTGTTACCACAGTTGTTACCACAACTGCCTCTTTATCCTCAAAGCTGGTTTCTGGCCCTGGATCTTTGGATCTGACCTCCCTGACTGCCTGCACATGCTCACATCGCCACTGTCTTGCTTCCCGGCCGCCACAACAGCTGGAAGATGGCCGGCACGTTACCACTGCCCCCCAAATCTCACACAAATGTTTCTAATTGCATGCATTGCATTATCTCCAGAATCCCGAACTCAAGAGAGTTTTAAACATGTAGGTTTTAACTTTTCAACCTCAAAGGCTAGCAGAGAAGTACATTGGATAATGAGAGAAGTCTAGTATCTATGACCACAGTCCTCTGACCCTGCATTTACTCAGTATGACACATAGGAATGACGCACTATTGGGAGTCTGACAAATACGATTTCCTGTCCTGGCTCTGCTGCTTATTAGGTGTCTGACCTTAGCGTCCTTGTCTGAACCTCAGTGTCCCTATCCGTAAAAACGGGAGTCGTTTTCAAGAACTTACCATAGTTTTCATAAAGTTCCTGATAAAATGCCTGGCACATAATAGGTACTTAGTGATTGATAACAGTTATTAATGGAGGAAGAATAAGTGAACAAAACATTACAGTATGCAGAGGATTATTATTTGATTATGCAGAAGGGACAGCTAATAGATTATGAGGGAAGAAAAAGCATCCTTTCAAGAAGGTGATTTCTTGTCTGAATATTGAAATATGAGCACAGCCAGGTAAAAAATGGAGCACAAGGCGCCTGTGTGGCTCAGTAGGTTAAGCGTCCAACTCTTGATTTTAGTTCAGGTCATGATCTCATGGTCATGGGATTGAGCCCCATATCGGGCTCCATGAGGAGTGTGGACCCTGCTTGGGCATCTCTCTCTCCCTCTCTCTGTCTCTCCCTGGCTCATGCTCTCTCTCTTTCTCTTTCTCTTTCCCTCTCCTCTCCTCTTCTCTCTCTCTCTCTCTCTCTCTCTCTCTCTCTCTCTCTCTCTCTCAAAAACAAACTTATTTTTTTTAATTTTTAAAAAAAGGTTATTGGGGAAAATTGATGGACAATGATGTTTCTCTCTGGGCTCACTATTGTTGAAAACTGACCTCTGTGCTTTGGAGCCAAAATATAAACGAGAAGAAACAGTTTGGGATAAAGAGGAACAAATAGCTTCATTGCTTTACTGGGAAAAAGAGGCTGCCGCAGGCCATGGCCTTCAAAAACGACAAGTCCCCCAGGGAAAGGGACTGGGGGCGGGGGGGGGGGGCAGTTAATAGGGAAATACAGGATCTAGCCAGTTTTGACGGGAATTGTATACATGCTACCAGCCTCCTTCCTCATGTCTTTAGGGTGGTACCGGGTTCCTGAAACAAAAGGCTAAGAAAGGAAGAGAGTTTTGCAGAAGAGAGGAAAAAGGTCACTTAGTTTAAAATCGATCTTTGCTGAAGCATTAGAAGCAGCCATTGGAAGCCGCCATTTTGATTTTTGTTCAACTTTATGCTTTTCATGACTCTACAGATAGGACTAGGACTCCAATGGTTCTGTGCCATAAATCTAGAACACTTCATTGAAAGGGTATTTAATTTAATGTCATTAGCCTCTAACTTTCTCCCTTTTGTCTTTCCTTCTATGTGGTACACTGGAATGCAGATTGGATAAGCAGTATACCTGGGTAGCATTCTGAGCTTTGCCACCACGTAGATTTTACTCACTAGCTGATCCTGCACACAACACTTAGTTTCTGGGTTTCTGCTTCCTCTTCTAAAAACAAAAACATTAACAATGTTTTTAAAAAGCAAAAACAAACATGACTTAGATCATTTCCATGGCCATTTCCAGCTTTGAAAGACTCTGAAATGACTTGATCCATTTATATCCAAGCACAGCCCAGCAGTTGTTACCAGTTGACTTATCATCCATACATTAGGTGCTCTTCCCCTGTTCAAACTGTGAATCCAACAAGCGAATACACATCCAACCACTGAAATAAAGCCTATCAAGTAGATTTCCATACCAACCACTAGGTTTGGCCTTCATGGACAAACTTCAAACTGATCAACATCGGTTGGATAAATCTTGGAACCAAAGAAAGCAGAAAAGGGTAGTAAAAACCTGGTGCCTTTATGGAATATTTTATTGAGCTTTAAGAATCATCCTCATGTGCTTTCAAGTAGTTTCCAACTAAGCACTTCTTCAATGGAAGGCAGGATATGTGGCAGGCGTCAGAAAGGCCTTTTGTTAATGTGAACTTGGGGCTTTGTGCATGTGATGATGCCGATCGTACCCTTGAAAAATATACAAAAGCACTTCGACTTTATTAGGATTTTTTAGACTAGTTGCATAACAACTCTCCTATTGCTTTTAACATTTCTATAAACACAGCGGTTTTACTTATTTTTGTCCCTCTAGCAAATAAACAAATAAGGAGAAAGGGGAAAATATTCATTATTGGCTTAGAACAGAAACACATTTTAAAGCTCACACATGAGAAATTGCTAAAAGATAAAGCTATGAAAAATCCTAATCTAGTCATATTAATGAATTCTTGTTTTCTAGTATTAATAAATTCTAATGAGCATGCTGGGAAAAACAAAAGCCCACTAGCTTTCATTTGAATAGATATCCCCAAGACCAGTCAGTCTGCCATTTTTGTTTTGGGCTTCAGAAATGCATGCATAGTGTGTAGTGCTTTCCTTTCTCTGCCTTATCCCTTTTCAAAAATGGGGCTTTCCGCGTCAGGCTCTGGGCTGATGGCTCAGAGCCTGGAGCCTGTTTCCGATTCTGTGTCTCCCTCTCTCTCTGCCCCTCCCCCGTTCATGCTCTGTCTCTCTCTGTCCCAAAAATAAATAAACGTTGAAAAAAAATTTTTTTTTAAAAATGGGGCTTTGTGCAATGCTATTATATTTCTATTTCACTCTTTTTACCACAGCGAGAGCAGAGGCGAACAGAGTATATGCACAGGAAATGGTTAGCGCGAATGCAGGCTCACACAAAAACCACAGTCTTGAGAAAGGGCTGGGACTACAAAGATTTTCTTAAAAGAAAAATTTCCTGAAATAAAATAGTTTGTTTTTATCAATTAGATCCACCAAAAACATCTTTCTCCAATTGTTTTCTGCCCACTCGATCAGGGTACGGAATTAAACCTTCGAAAAGCTACACGCATAGATTCCATCATAGTAGGCTTCTTCTGACGTTGCTTATTAGGAAGAAAAAAAAGACACTTCCTATCTCTTTTGGAAAGTAAGCAATCAGTTGGTATTTGTTAAGTATGTATGTGGTGTAGCATTCTCCTAACTTGATGAAGACAATACCAAGTGATACCATGACTTCTGATTGCTGTTAGCAGAGTGCAATAGTGAAAAATAACAAATTATATACACATTTAACAGAGGGCTCTACTCAACTACATAATTTGCCTAATGGCTTTTTATTATAGATTTTGCTGTAATGAGGATTTAGGTCTTTATGTATTAAAATATTACAGTTTTTTCTTCTATAGTATCTGGGATTCCTGTATTAAGAGAGTATCACCCTATCAATGAAAAAATTAATAGTAAGATATGATGAAACTAATAAAACCCAAAACCAGTTCCTGGAAGAGACTAATAGTTAATTCCCCCTTGAGAACCCAGTTAAGGAAAAAAAAGGAAGAAGTAAAAAAAAAAAAAAAAAAAAAAAAATCCAAGATGAAGAATAAGAAAAACCTGGGCATCTGGATGGCTCAGTCTGTTAGGCATCTGACTCTTGATTTCACCTTAGGTCATGATCTCAGGTTCATGGGTTCAAGCTCCACACTGGGCTCTGCATTGACAGTGAAGAGCCTGCTTAAGAGTCTCTCTTCACCCCTCCCCCCACTCACGCTCACCCTCCCCCTCTCTCTCAAAATAAATAAATAAATAAACTTAAAAAAAAAAAAAGAATCCTTTAGATAAAAAGGAAGCAATTAGGGGCATCTGGGTGGCTCAGTCCTTTGAGCTTCTGACTCTTGATTTCAGCTCAGGTCCTGATCTCATGGTTCCTGGGTCCAGCCCCATGTGGGGCTCTCTACTCTGTGCTGACAGCTCAGAGCCTGCTTGGGGTTCTGTCTCTCCTCTCTCTCTCTGCCCCCTCTCCTCCCCCCACAACCCATATCCCTCACTTGTGCCTGCTCACTCTCTCTCTCTCAAAATAAATAAACTTAAAAAAATCCAATTCTTCAAACAACAAACAAACAAAAAAAAGAACAAATTAAATGTCAATAAGAAGAAAACAACATGTGGGACGACTGGGTCTCTTTAACCAAAGCCATTACCAAAAAAGAAGAGGGTAATGGTTTTAAATTAAAGGCTTAAGAAACATGACAACCAAATCAATACGTCTTCAATGATTGAATTCTGGATTGATCAAATTAGCTATAAATAAAAGGTACTTGGGGAACAGTAGGAGAAGTTTGTATGTAGTGGGTGATAAAAGTCATTAAAAGATGATTGTTGATTAAGTTTAGTGTATTAAATGATATTGTAGTTATATAGAAGAATGCCCTTATTTCTTAGTCATAAATGCTGAATTATTTAGAGTTGAAGGGTCATGATTTCTTTAATTTAAAATGGTTAAATATAGCTGGGTGTTATATGGACATTCATTGTTTTCTTTTTGGCACTTTTAAGGCCCATTTAAAATCTTTTTATAATAAAATTAAAAAGAATACACACTAATGGAAAATACATAAATCGACGTGTGCATTTCTAAGGCAAATGTTTCTAACACATGGAAAAATGGGTGATATTCTTAGTAAAATATAAATTATTAAGAATTAAAAGAAAATGTGGTGGCAACTGGATGGCTCAGTTGGTTAAGTTTCTGATTTCAGCTCAGGTCATGATCTCACCTTCTGTGAGTTTGAGCCCCGCTCTGTGGGCTCTGTGCTGACAACTCAGAGCCTGGAGCCTCCTTTAGATTCTGTGTCTCCCTCTCTCTCTGCGCCTCCCCCCACCCACATTCTGTCTCTCAAAAATGAATAAATGTTAAAAAAAAAATATTTTTTTTAAGAAAATGTGTAAATCTTTTTTTTTTTAATGTTTATTTTCGAGACAGAAAGAGAGAGACAGAGAGAGAGAGAGAGAGAGAGAGAGAGAGAGAGAGAGAGAGAGAGCATGAATGGGGGAGGGGCAGAGAGCGGGAGACAGAATCCGAAGCAGGCTCCGGGCTCTGAGCTGTCTGCACAGAGCCTGACACAGGGCTCGAACTCATGAACTGTGAGATCATGACCTGAGCGGAAGTCGGATGTTTAACAGACTGAGCCACCCAGGTGCCCCAAAACGTGTCAATCTTGAGTAGGCCAATTATGATAGAAGGGATTTGAAAGTGATCATAGATCTCCCCTTAAAAATGCACCAGGACCAGCTGGATCCACAGCTGGGTTCTATTTCAACCTTTGGCGAGCAAATGATCCCAACGTTATTTAAATCAGTGAAGGCCATGGAAAGGGACAGAAGTTGCTCCAATCCACTTTAGGAAGCTAGCAAAATCTTCCCCGCAACATGTAATAAAGTTCCTTCCAAAAAAAAAGAAAAGAAAGAAAAAGTGGCCAATCTCACTCATGCATATAGGTACAAAATTCTCAATAAAATGCTAGGAAACAGATTTATTTTTATATTGCTCTCTTTAAAAAATAAAGGAAATAATTATGTTATAATTTTGACACATGTCAAGGTGCATTTTTAGGAGATTAGTGGATGTCTGAGGTTATCAATACCTCGGAGATGAGGAGGAGAAAACCGAAATACCTAGAAGAGTAAAGTAAACGCAGGGTTTAACTATGCATGGAAGAAATTGAAAAGTTCCCATTCTATACTTGCTAATCATTTCCTTCTTCCTCATATCAAGCCAAAATCTGCCTCCCAATAATTTTTACAGATGGAGAAATGAAGGTCCCGGGACATTAATTCCCTAAGGCTAGACTACAAATTAAAGCCAAAGCAGGATAAAGAACCCAGAGAGTGGTTTCCGGTTTAAACTGTTCTTTTCTTTCAACCATGTGCCTCTCTATGACATATGCACGCCCCCCCCCCCCTTACAAGGATTCCAGTGGATTAACAGGGCTAGAACACTGCACTGCATGTGGATTGTGGGCAAAATGCACAGCCTGGCAGAGAGCTGCGCATTCAAATCGTATTATCTTCAGTGTAATTTTCTCCCAAGGAGGGATCTGTCTTGTAAACACAGTAACAAATCCGTATCAAATTTAATATCGTTGCCCATAAACAACATGGAGGCACTCAGCTTTGTCAAATGGCTCTGGCAAGGAGTAATGGATCCCCATAAAAATCACACCCTTCAAACCATATTTTACAATACTGATACTTTCTTTACTTGTTGCTGAATAAGACAAGTTGTATCCTTTTAGCAGACAAATGAAGTTATTTTAATTTACCTAAATGTATCAGGGCAAGCAAGCCACCTGTTTCTTTGGACTTGTTTTCCTATTATAAAAACACAGGATAAATACAACTTTTCCTCAATTGGGAATCATAAATGAAGTGTTGATACAGTATTAGAAAATCATTTTAACCTGGACATTTGTATTCCTACGCCTTTGTCCTTCTATTAATAGCAAAATACTCCTCCTTCTAATTTCCATGTTATCAAATTCCCTCTCAGCTTTCTCTATGCACAGTGGGGGTGGGGGGCAATATTACCTGCACGTATTTGCCTTTTAGGATGAATGATTTGAGAATCAAATGATATAATGAGTGTACTTTGTAAATTGTACAAATTAGACAAACTTGAAATAGTCAAGCCTCCAGACATGCTGATTGATGTTCAGGTTGATACCCAGGGTACTGGACTTGGTATCACTTAGGAAAGGTGGCTCAAGGCCATGGGATTAGTGCAAGGGATATTTGTTTCTGCAATCAGTTAGTATCAAGACTTGAACTGACACCCAGTTCTTCAGACGCCTAAACCAATGACTAAATTTTCACACCACTACACCGCTAGATGTTTGGGGAAAGACAGTACAGTTTTCACATTTATATTTCTTTGGTTACAAAAAATGTCCTTTCCTTACAAGGAAATCAGCTTTGGGCAAAGTCATGGAGAGGATGACAGGTGAGGGCTATGGACAACTTCACGCTTTCAGTTGTAGAGAGCTTTGAACCAGGGTAGATAACTAATGCTTACTGCCTCTTAAGAAAGCCACTGATGCTTCTGAATAACGAGGAAAATTGCTTGAGCTTTAAAGAAGGGGAGGAAGGAAGGGAGGAGAGTAGAGAGGAAGGAAAGATGGAAAGGAGGGAGGGAGGAAGATGCAAATTCCGTAGTATTTTGAACTTTTTTTTTTATTTTTTTTAACGTTTATTTATTTTTGAGTCAGAGAGAGACAAAGGATGAACAGGGGAGGAGCAGAGAGAGAGGGAGACACAGAATCCGAAACAGGCTCCAGGCTCCGAGCTGTCAGCACAGAGCCCGACGCGGGGCTCAAACTCACGGACTGTGAGATCATGACCTGAGCCGAAGTCGGAAGCCCAACCGACCGAGCCACCCAGGCGCCCCGGACTTTTTTTTTTCAATATTAGAGCCATAAGAATATAAAATATGAACACAGGTCTTAGCTGATATATTCCATTTCCAAAAGCATACCTCCCACCCACTAATGTTTTATAAGTCAGTTTCTCTGTTACAAATTAAGCCAAAGGCACAGACCATTTGTTTACCTCTAGGCTCCCATGATTTATGGTGACATCCTGCTCGTAGCTGATATTCCATAAATGTCTGCTGAGCGGGGCTATTTCTTTCTGATTGAATGGCTTGCTCCATGCCAACCCAAACAAGGAGGAGACTTAGAACTCGATAAAACTTGATTGCAGGCTATGCATCCTAAATACTAAAAACTAGAGAATGTAAAAGCTTAAATCTGAGGTCATGGAACAAAATTTGCTACCACTGATTCCTAAAATGCCTCTTCTGTGAATTTTGTTCGGGAGCATCCATCTGGAATTACGATCTGACAATGAGGCAAAAGATCAGTGGGCTGAACAACCCCATTTTACAATGTGCTAAAACACAAATGAAATAATGTATCATGAAATTGTATTCCAAGCTGTAGCACACTATGGGATTAGTGGACATTATTACATAATAATGGATCAATATTATAATATATGGATTATATTATTGTTGTAATTCATGAAATCCCAGAGTCATTGGTTTGCGTTAAGATATTGTCTTCAGAGGGGCACCTGGGTGGTTGAGTCCGTTAAGCATTCGACTTCGGCTCAGGTCATGATCTCATGGTTCATGAGTTCAGGCCCCGCGTCGGCTCCCTGTGCTGACAGCTCGGAGCCTGGAGACTGCTTCAGAGTCTGTGTCTCCCTCTCTCTCTGCCCTCTCCCACTCATGCTCTGTCTCTCCCTCAAAAATAAATAAACATTAAATAAAATGTAAAAAAAAAAAAAAAGATACTGTCTTCAGAATGCCCCTGATATCCAAAGTGTTCCTTGTAAAATGGTATCCTGCTCACTGCAAAGGTTCTTACGAGAAACAAATGTATTAATGTATGATTACATGTATTGATACATGTATCAAATTATTACACGAAAGATTTAAAAACTCATCACTTCTCTATGACTCTAGTAACAATGACATTTACTGAAGTCTCTGTGCTAGGTTCTTTTGAAGAAAGTTACGCTGACTTACAGAAGCCTCAGTAGCCTGTCATTATCCCTACTTTTCAAGTAAGGAAACTGAGGTTTAAAGAGTTTCTATAACTTGCTGAAGGAAGAAGGAAAATTGGGATTTGAGGCAGTCAGAGTCCGTAGCTTATGCTTGTAACCACTATTCTCGATACTGGATGCCACTGAAGATCCACTTGTTTTATTAATGAACTCTTCTCTGAGAAACGGGAACCACGATGAGCATGTTTCTGTATTGATATCTCTTAATTTAAAAAATTAATTGTTTATTTATTTTTGAGAGAGAGCACAAGCGGGAAGGGACAGAGAGAGAAGGAGACAGAAGATGCAAAGGAGGCTATGCACTGAGAGCAGGAAGCCGGATGCGGGGCCCAAACTCACGAATCGCAAGATCACGACCTGAGCTGAAGTCGGACACTCCACCAACTGAGCCCCCCACGCGCCCCTGTGTTGGTATCTCTTAAAAGGAAATAGTGCAGGAGCAGAACGCAGCAACGTGAGGTGATTGAAACAAAGTGGAAGGGGGAAGATGAAGTCCAAACAGAAATGTGAACCAAGAAACCTAACACAGTCCACAACGTTTCGTGTTTTTTTTTTTTTTTTTAGTTTTGAATTTGTATTAACTCTGTGGCCGTGGCCCTTTTCTCACCCTTAATTTTGTATAACGTATTATTTTGTTTATCTGTGATAGGTGATTATACATGTGATACAAAACCCAATAAGCACATAGGGTATATAGTATAATACAGGAAATATAATATAATATAATATAATATAATATAATATAATATAATAAATGTAATAAATGTAATAAATGTAATAAATGTAATAAATGTAATAAATGTAATTAATATAATTAATATAATATAATATAATATATATTGTAACATATTATATTATAACATATTATATTATATGTCTCCCAGCTATCAAGTTCCCCTTCCCAGAAGCTACAACTATAATCTGTTTCTTTTGCAACCTCGACTACAGTGAATTTCAGGACATTTCATCACCCCAAAAAAGAAACCTTTTATCCATTAGCGGTCACTCCTCATTTTCCTCCAAGCCACTGTAGCCCTAGGCAAGCACTAATCTACTTTCTGTTTCTAGATTTGCCTATCCTGAATGTTTTATAAAAAAAAAAAAAAATAGGTATCATAAACATATGGCCTTTTGTGTCCGGCTTCTTTCACTCAACAAAGCATTTTCAAGGTTCATCCATGCTGCAGCCCATATCAACACTTCATTCTTTTTTCAAGGTCAAAAAACTTTCCATTGCATGGGAATACCACATTTTGCTTATCCATTCATTAGCTGGTGGACATTTGGGTTGTTTCCACTTTTTAGCTGTTATAAATAATGCTGCTGTGAACATTGTTGTATAGCTCTTTGTGTGAACAGATACTTTCATTTCTCTAGGACTGGAATTGCTGGGTCACGTGGTAACTGCATGCTTCACATTTTGAGGGAATGCCCGACTGCTTTCTAAAGCAGCTATACCATTTTACATTCTCACCACCGATGTGCCAGGGTTCCCATTTTTCCACATCTCCAAACACCTTTTTTTCCACGCTTTTCATTATGGCCATCTCCGTGGGTATGACATCTCACTGAGACTTGGATTTCCATTTCCCTAATGGCTAATGGTGTGGAGCTTGCATATTTTCTTTGCAGAAATGTATGTTCACCTCCTTTGCCCATCCTTCTGTTAGGCTCCTTGTCTTTTCGTTGTTGTGTTACGTTGATTCTTTGTTGTTGTTTTTTTTAAGACCTTATTTTTTAGAGCAGTTGTAAATTCATGGCAAAATAAAGCAGATGCGAAGATCCCGTCCCCCCACCCCATGTTCATAGCCATCGCCATTATCGACATTCCCCACCAGAATGGTACACCGGTTACAACTGGTAACCCTACACTGACACATCACAATCAGCCCAGATCGGTAGTTTACATTAGGGTGTTCATGGCATTTTCATAGATTTGCCTCTACAAAACATCTTAGGCACATCTCTCCAAGGAACTGAGAGATTGGTGACTGCCAGAGACTCAGAGAGTCCCAAATGAGCAGACATGAAGGCATGTTCCTGCAGTAAAAGGTGTGTGTGTCTATGCTGGGGCCAGGGGGAGACACTCAGTTCTCTGCCCTTGGCATCCAGAAGGGGAGGACATGACTAAAACCTACATGACTGTCGAGGGCTTAGGAATATCCCAGTGTGCACTGTTATTGAAATGTCTTGAGCGTAAAGGCCACTTACAGCCACCTCCCTTCTAGTGTGACCCACGGGATGGACACCATACAGGGTAGGTATTAGAAAAAATAGGTACTTGTTCATCAACTCTATTCATCACATCTCCTCACATCCATGCTCTGGGTTGATCCTCTGAAGCTTGAGAAACTCAGATTCTTAGTAATAAAAATACAAGTGATATTCTGTTACTTGATATGGTTGCGGTTGAAGAATGGGTTGTGTAGGTTACTTAGGGTTTTAGATCAGTTCAGCGAGTTGTCCTTCCCTTCCAGCACACATTTCTCTCCTCCTTTCTGTCTTTCCAGGCCTCAAGTACTCTGACCTCTCTGATTGCACCAGCTTATCTAAGCTTAGCCTCGGGAAAGTCATCCAGAAACTGCTATTTATTGAGTGTCTACTTTGTGCCACGCAGTGCTCTGAAAAATCAGGGACAAAGACTAGGCATCTGTTCTTGGAAAGTCCGAGTGTATTTAAAAATGCTTGACATATTATCTCTCTAGAGAGAAGGTGCATTTAAAGGGACCAACACAGACCACACTTGTTAGGGGAGAAGGTCGTTGGAGGGAGTTATCCCCACAGAGATCTTCATTTGCCACCACAGAGGCAACTGCCTTCTTTGCTTACCTTTAACCATGACACTGGTTGCATATTTGTCCAGTGATGTGAAAGCACGTAACACGAGACCCAGTCTTTTCTTATGAAGGGTACTACAGAACCAACTGACATTTCAGATGGTTCTTCCCAAATCTTACCGTCTCTGCCCACTTTGATTTCTAGAATGTGCTTCAATGATGCCCGGTCAGTACCTCTGATTAACTAAATCCCATATAGCAGAGAGCTGACTCAAGTGCACGTGTCAGCTGCTCAAGAAGTTTTTATACCCAAGTGCAACCTTGTGTTAAAATTATATATTGGCTCTGGAAAAATGTCAGGACCATGGATCTAGAAAAGGCTGGTAAGGAAAACCTAGAATACTTAGGAGTGGTTGTCCTGGATCTCTCCAGAGGAGTATCCTAGAGGCCAGCACTGCTCATCTACCCGGCCAGCCCCAAATTGAGTGGAAGAACTATTCTGGGGGCGACTCAAAACGAGAATTCTTAGCGGACTTTAGTCAGCTGGCTGGAGACAATTTGCAGACCAGTGTGGCAAGAGTGGGAGCAGAAAAACAAGTGTTAAGACCACCCCGTTACTGACCACCCCACCTGGTCACCCCACGAGTCAGCTCTAGCCCCCCCACCCTATCAAACACCACCCCCACCAAGCCTCTTACACTACATTCCCCTGCTTTGTTGTTGTCGAGCTTCTATGATCTGAAATGCCCTCGGTCACCACTTACATTCGTTTATTTAACTCGGTCATTTGCTGCCTCCCAGCCCAAACCCAAAAATCCTATCAGCCCCACACAGCCTTAGAGTAGGCCTGATAAATCCCCCTCCTTGTCCCCGGTTTCCAGAACAGTAGGAACCGGCACAGAGTGGGCGCTTAATGAATACCGGTTGAAGGCGTGTATGAATTTGTAAGGCCCCGAGGGAGGACTTTGGGCAAAAAAAAGACTTCCAAAGGCTGGCTCCTGCGAGGCTGCGTAGCTCCGAGCCACCAGACCCCTACTGAGCCTCTGACCCTTTCCTGAGAATGGAAGGACCATCTGAGCTGCGCCCGCGCCCATTCGCCAGCTTCCGAAGGTAGGGACCGAATCAGGAAAGGCGGCCAGAGCTCCAGCCCCGCCAGGAGCCTCCAAGTGGGGGCGAGAGGCGTGGGCGTGGGCGGGCCCCGCCCGGGGCCCCGCGGCGGCCGCCCCCAGCCTGCCGATCCCTCGGGCGACGGGGACGGTCCCGGCCGGCCAGCTGGAGCCGCCCCACGCGCGCCCCGCGGCCCCCGCAGCCGAGACGCCGCCGCCGCCGCCGCCGCAGCGCCGGGGCCGCTCGCCGAGTTGGCTGCGCGCGCCCGGGGGAGCGCAGAGTTTGCAAAGTCGTCGCGAAGCTTCGGCGGAGGGAAGGGGGTGGGGGAGTGGGGGTGCGCGCGCGAGAAACCCGCCTCTTGCGAGTAGAGCGAGGAAGAGGGGGGGAGAGGCTCCGAGTTCCGCTTCCTGAACGGCGGGTGGGTAGACGAGGTTGGCGCGGGGAAGGCCGGCGGGACGCGCGCTCCGGGCCCCCGCGCGAGCGGCGCGGCAGGCGATGGCCGGCGAGCGGACCCGCAGGTTCACCCGGAGCCTGCTGAGACCCGGGCAGGCGGCCGAGCTCCGGCACAGCGCCGCGTCCGCCGCCGCGGTGGCCGTCAGCAGCCGGCAGCAGCAGCGGGTGAGTGTGGCGCGTCCTCCGCGCCTTCCCGCGCGCCCCGGGGCCCCGGGCCCGGCCTCCCCGAGCCCCCGGCGCGCCCCCAGCCCCGACCCCCCTCCCGCGCCCCCTCCGCGAGGCAGCGCCACCGACGCTTCCCGGCCAAGGGCGCGCTGGGGGGACCGGGGACCCTCGAGCGCAGCGTGGGAGAGGATGCGTGTGGGTTTGGGGGGGCTGGGGAGCCGGCGGGAATGTCTCCCCAGTCACCCCGGCGCCAGGTCGTGGGGGTGCCGGGGACCCTGGCGGTGGGGGAGTCTACGGGAGCGAACCCTTCGGGCCACAGGTCTATGCGTCTCCCTCGCCACCGCCACTGGTGCGCGGCGAGGAAAGGATGTGCCCCGAGGTCCTCGCTCCAGCTGAAGCCGGGAGCTCCGCGTTAACGCTGTCGCGGAAATAAATGGCCTGCGCCCCGTCCTCCCTCCACGCGGTTAAAAAGCCACAAACCACTGTACTCCTCCAGAAAGGGCCCGGGTGGGAGGCGGGAGGGGGGCGGTGGGTACCGTCTGGAGGAGACATGGGTCATTAAGCATCGAGTGGTTTCTGGTGTTTTTCTAAGATGTTCACGGGGTTCTCCCGCCAAGATCGCTTTACTGGTTACTTCCTTGTTGAAATGCCTTCTAAGTTCTGGGTGATTTCCGCGGGAAATCCCTGGGGCAACAGCCAGCCTTTCCGTCGATACCCAAATCGTATCCCTATCTCTCCCGATGCTCATAAGCTCCAGTAGGTGTCACACTCCGGGGTGGAAGTGTCAGGAGAGAAAAATCAACGCTGGTGGGAATGGGGAGCGAGTGGGAACCGCGTTACGGTAAGACGTGGGCTCACCAGCCGCACTGTTGGCCTGCCTCTTGCTGGACCGGAATCCCACGCTGTGGGTTTCATTTTCCTTATTGCCAGGAAATATCATTAGGAATTAAATGGCTTCCTTTAAGAGTGTCAAAGAAAGTGTTACTCTTGCCAGTCACCCATGAAGAGGGAGCCAAGAGCTGCCCAGAGCCAGTTCCCACAGCCAGGACTTTTCTCCAAAGCCAGAGGTCGGAAAGTTGAACGGAAGCTAATTGCCTGGCAGAGGGAAGGCGCATCAGATGCCCAAACTGGTGGGGGTGACTGGAGTGTGGCCAGGGTTGGTGGCCGGGGTGCCTTTTCTTTCACTTACCACTGGCTGTAGCGCGCAGTCACCCAGAGGTGATTCTGACTGTTGGCCATCGCTGGGCCAGGGACCCCCCGATGTTCTGATAGCAGCATACACATTTTTCGGGGGAAAGGATAAACTGCCCCCCCAAGATGACGTTTGGGGGTGGGAGGGGGGAAGGTTCAATTCGAGTAAAGGATACAGTCAGAAAATCTTGAAGCAGGCATAGAAAATAATTTTTACTATGGAATGATCATTCAGGTGTGTGGATTTGTCATTCTCTGCCATTTACTTTACGATTACTTTTCGGTTGATTCTGAATCACTTGATTTCACTGAATCTCCAGAATGATCTGGTAGAGAAGTGCAGAGAAATAATTTGTAGGGTGCATTTTGAGTAAACAACCCTAGATGTTGTTTTTGATGTTTGTTCTGTTTTTAGGTGGGTTCCCCTGAGGTTTGTAGCACTGGAATGTCTATAAAGAATATGTATCCTAGAGACCTTTCTATCTACGCACACTACCGTCTCCAAATTTATGTCAGATTTGAAATCCTAGGGTATCTTGTCAGAATGAATAAGCTCAGTGTCTTAAAAAGGGTCAGGGGAGCGGGTGATGCATTGGCAAAGGTGTCCCTGCTCCCCTCCCCTGACTTCAGCACCTTGGCCAACACTCCTGAATTAGCTTTTGCCAAGACTTTTCACGGGATGTTACACATCGAATCAGGCAGTTCGGGCAGCGATTTTGGCAGCAAGAAGACACGTGCTTTGCATTTCATTCTATCAGATAACTCTTAAAGGGAAACAGGAAGGTGATGAGTTCTCTGATTTGGCACCCAAAGTCAGTGGGCACAGCAGCCCTTTTGAACCTAAAACCTTCTAATTGGACTGTGTGGAGACTAATCCTGGCTTATGTGATCCAATCCCTTAAGATCCTTTATGTTTGTTGCTTCGAGTCCTCAAATCCTGGTTGTCAAGGGAGAATATTAATAGGATAGAGGAGGAAGATTATGGGTAGCCCTCTTCAGTACAGTCAAGTAGCATTGTGTGTATTCGAGGAAGCTGTCATATATTGAAGAACATTTGAGAGACACTAGAAAGTCCTGTTGAGAAAAACTGTCTCACTGCTAGATTCATACAGTGTCCTTTCCAAAGTCCCTGTTTGGGGGACCAAAATCCTGCAGAATGTTACAGAGAAATTGTTGTAAGGTTGGAGCACTGCTTCGTCCAATGAGAATAGGCAAGTTTGTTAGATTAACAAGGTAGTTGTGAGTTGTGGACTGAGAGTGGGATACACACACACACACACACACACACACACATACACACACACACAACAAGAAGGCTTCAAAATGTGTGCGGCTTATGGAGCACACAGAGCAAAGAAATGCTGAGTGAGAACAGCTGAGCAGGGGCCCAAGTTTTAAGGCAGTTGCTGGGGAAAGTACGGGCATGTGTCAGAGCAAACTTGATTTCGGTTTTAACCCAAGGCACTGTGGCAGGCTCATGTGCAGGCAGACTCCTAGCCAGGGCCAACCTTATTCTGCATCCCTCTTAAAAACAATGATGAGAAGATACCTACACTCCCATGCTCACTGAAACACTTTCACGATAGCCAGGATACAGAAACATGCCTGAATGTCTGTTGAAGGATGAATGGATAAAGAAAATGTGTGTATATACATATATAGTATATATATATATATATATATATATATATATATATATATATTATATGTAATTTTATATATTACATTATAATCTCTATCCCACACTTAAAAAAAGAAACAAATCCTGCCCTTTGAGAAACTGTGGTTGGATCGAGAGGACATTATGCTCAGTGAACAAGTCAGACACAGGAAGACAACTATGGCATGAATTTACTTACATATGGAATGGACAATGGCAAAACTCGTAGAAGCAAAGACAACTATGGTCGTTATGGGGTGCCGGCAGTCAGGGGTGGGCGGCAAATGAAGAGATGGTGGTCAAAGGGTTCCACATTTCAGTTATACAAGATGAATGAGTTCTGGAGATCCGATGTACGGCATGGTGATGATGTTTGACAACAATGGATTGTATACTTGAAAGTTGCTAACACAGACACAGAGTGGTAACTATGTAAAGGTGATGGTTAAGTTATTTATCTTCATCTGTGGTGATTTTCACAATGTAAACCTGTCTCAAAGCCTCAAGTCGTACTCCTCAAATATATACAGTTTGATACGGCAAAAACAACTCAGTGAAGTTGTTTAAATGGAAGAAAGCGATCATAATAACACATAACCGTTATGAACAAAAGCCATATGTTTTTAAAAGAGAAATAGTTGCTCCTCAGTCATCCTAAGTTTTTTTCATGGAAAACAAATGAATCACAACTCATGCCAAGGCCAATCTGAGGATCAGGTAGAGTTTAAGGAACTTTCCAGACACTCCATGCATGGTAGGCCCACAAAGCAAGCTTCTTTAGAGCAGACTGTCAGTTCAAAAACGATTAGAAACATTTCTCCCATGCCAGTGGGAGAGTGTCTTATTGAGTGTTTTATTACTTTTATTACTTAAATACACATACTGTACTTAACCAAAGCTGTAATGCCACTAATTAGAAATTCTTTATAGGAAGCTATTCTTTTTTTTTATTTTTTTAATGTTCATTTATTTTTGAGTGAGAAAGAACACGAGCGGGGGAGGGGGAGGGAGAGAAGGAGACACAGAATCCAAAGCAGGCTCCAGGCTTCAAACTGTCAGCCCAGAGCCGGATGCAGGGCTTGAACTCGTGAACCACGAGATCATGACCTGAGCCGGTCAGACGCTTAACCGACTGAGCCACCCAGGCACCCCTCTTTTAAAATCTGTGAAGTGTATTTGTGTTTTTGCATGAATTAGTTCATTTAGACAGCTTTCTACAATTCATTAAGCTATGAACCTAGGATCTGTACATTTTTCTGCGTATATATTTGATAGCATTTCAAAAGAAAAATACTTTTAAAAAATGTAGAGATGACTTTTCTGCTAATACCACATCAGGTCTGTCACTTGGAGACAAATGGAGCTTTATTTGCAGAACGTGCCTGGGTGAGTCAGAGAAATAGAAGACTCTGAGGAACAAATAATCATTTGGCCAGTTTTTGCCTAAAGCGTCTTATGTTATTCCCCAGATCGGAACCACTTTATTAACATTCCGTCTTTAACTCATTTATGACATTTACTCTGTTACACAAAAATTTCTCTTCAAGCCATTTTTGTATTGTAACTAACTTTATTAACTTCTTTTATTTATCTTTACTTCTTTATTACTAAAGTATAATTGACATACAATGTTATATTAGCTGTAGGTGCACAACATAGTGATTCAGCAATTCTGTACGTTACTCAGTGCTCACCGTGACAAGTGCAATCACCATCTGTCGCCATATGTCGTTCCAGTATCACTGACTATGTTCCCTATACTGTCATTTTCATGTCTGTGGCTTATTTTATAACTGGAAATGTGTACTTCTTAATCCCTTTGATCTATTTCATCCATACCCCCATCCACCATCCCTCCTTGTGTTTAAGAGTCTGCTTGTCTGTTTGTGTTTGTTCATTTGTTTTGTTCTTTAGATTCCATGTATAAGAAGTCGTAAAGTATTTGTCTTTTTCTGACTTAATTTCACGTAGTATAATACTTGCTAGGTCTATTCATGCAGTCATAAATGGCAAGATTTCCTTCGTTTTGTGAGTGTAATATTTAATTGTGTGTGTGTGTGTGTGTCACATCTTCTTTATCTGTTCATCTATTGATGGATGCTTGGGTTGCCTCCATATCTTGGTTATCGTGAATAATGCTTCAATATACATAGGAATGCTTGTGTCTCTTTGACTCTGTGTTTTCATTTTCTTTCGGAAAATAACCAGTAGTGGAATTACTGGATTGTATGGTATTTCTGTTTATCAACTTCTCTTAAAGAAGACACATCCTGCCAGAAGTGATTATACTTAACCAGAGTGTTTTCTCCCTCGCTGCTTCCCCAGAAAGCATAAAGGGTAAGTGGTAGAGAAAGGTCAGTACGGACCTCAGGAATCAGCGGAATTCCATATCCTCACTTTGGTTGGATATTTTCTAACCTCCTGTGTCCTCCAGTGATACTGCTTTTGTTCTCTTAGGGAGCTTTGAAGAAGCAGCAGCACCTTAGACAGACCAACGATCTGTGGTTGAGAAGTAATGAATCTGTAAACATGTTTACAGGAGCAGGAGGAATTTCTAGAAGGGAGAATTTTCCTCCCCTCGGAACGTTGTGGCATTTAATAGTTGAGAGTAGTAGGGGGCTTCAGAAACTTGAGTGGGAGATACTAGAATTTCCAAAAAGTCATATGCTGGGAGGAGTAGTGAGTGACAGATGCAGAAAGTGATACTGAAGGAGAGCAGAGCACTTGTCTTGCTGTCAGCAGCCGGGGTCGAAGCGATAGGCGGAGCGAAGACCTGCTTGTTTGGCACCCGGAGCGCGGTCTCCTGGGGCTTGGTATGGGTTGGTTTCGACAGCACTCTTCATATCGAGGGTGTCTACTCTTCAGCAGAAACCACAGCCCTACGGGCTTATGTTGTTTACAGTTCTTTGATAAAAAGGTTCGTGGCCTGGGGAAGAAGTCAACGTGAACTTATTTTACAACCTCAAGGTCAAATGTAATTGATTGCATCAACTAATGTGTTGTTCCTGTTGCCGCCTTACTTCCCAAGGGCATTGCAGAAATAACTTTGAAAATAAATGGTAACAGGGGACCCAGACAACTTCTAGAAAGAACGAGTGTGGTTCTGGGCCGTCTTGTTCCTCACAACCATTTTCTCCGAGGCCTAGCACAGAAAAAGAGGAGTAATACGTGTGTTGGGATAAACCATTGGTAGAGAACCCACATGGTGCCTGGCACAGGGTTCAGGGCTTAATTCTCAGAGCCATCCTATGAGGACGTTGCTATTGTTACAAATTACAGAGGAAGCCATTGAGACTCAGGGTTGAATACCTCGCTCTAAGTTAAGGAACGTCTCTTGCATCCTGAATAGTAAGTAGCAGAGCATTATGTTCCAGGGATGTTGTGGCTTCAGCAGCATCTCTAAGTCGGAAGACATGAGGAGTTGAATTCGCTTGATATTGCCTCCTGATTGTTAGCTCTACCTTGGGAATCCTGTCCTTCCCAGTGATAATGCAGAATACCCATCAGTGTTCACTTCGGCTTTCCTCTGAGGTCCAAAGCCACAGCAGAAGGTGTTCCCGGTACCCCTAACCACGACAGACCCCCTTAAGGCAACCAGAGCTCAATTAATTGTTCAGTCCTTCATATGTAAACTTGGTCAGCCGCCCCCAGGCCATTTATCTGGCAAAGTCATAAGCATATTGTGAAAGAGGGTGGGGTTATTTCTTCTCAGGCCTGCGTCTTTCTAGGACAGGCTGCTTCTCCATCTCAATCACTTCACCCCACTCCAGCAAGTGCCAGAAATTTTCCAGTGCATCAATGTGTCCCTGAGCACGTAGTTTTGTTCAACTCGGTTGTGTTGGGATTCGTTTTTCTCACACTTTCTTATTCAAAGGAGCGATTCCAAGTGTCTTGCAAGAAAAATGCACGTAAGACAACATTAAAAAACATAGTGGGGCGCCTGGGTGGCGCAGTCGGTTAAGCGTCCGACTTCAGCCAGGTCACGATCTCACGGTCCGTGAGTTCGAGCCCCACATCAGGCTCTGGGCTGATGGCTCGGAGCCTGGAGCCTGTTTCCGATTCTGTGTCTCCCTCTCTCTCTGCCCCTCCCCCATTCATGCTCTGTCTCTCTCTGTCCCAAAAAATAAATAAACGTTGAAAAAAAAAAAAAACATAGTAAGTAAAGGGGCAAATGGCAATATCAGCAACAACAAAAAAGCAATATTAGGAAAGTTAGATGTAGTCAAGAGTAGGTCAATGGACTAGGATCAGTGAATATAACCCATAACCGTTAAGTGCTACCTACAGTCTTGCTAAGACTGCTTCCTAACGGCCAAGTCAAAGAGGAATACTTGATCAGCCCTGAGATTAAGAGGTCTACAATATACAAGAAAATAATTTGCTCTATGTGTGCTCAGCTTTAACTTATACCGAGACTTAAGAGACAAGACATTTTTTTCTGTGACTTTTCGTACTGGGCAGTATAGACTTTCAGCTCTTAGAATGTGGCCCGTGAGCCGGGAACATTAGAATCCCATGGAGGCTTGCTAGAAATGCAGAGTCCCAGAGTCCCCTGGGGACGCCGAATCTACTGGGAGAGAACATGCATTTTAACAAGATCCTCTGGTGATTTGTAAGCACATTAACATCTGAGAGACACAAAAATAAGGTCCGACTTCAGCCGTATTTTTGCTGTATATTGTCAGGTAAAGGCAATTGCATGAGGGTCCAAAACAATATAGTTTATTCTGCAACTCCTTGAAAGAGTTGCTTGAGGCAAAAAATAAAGTTCCAATCACCTAGAAATGTATGGAAATGGGGATCGGTTCATTGCTAAGTGACTTTGGAAAGTCCCTTGATGGTTTCTGTTACATTTTCTCCTTCAACGCGGCACCTTAATTGTGGTGTGAACTTACGCGTCCGGGTTAAGTAAAAAAATTCCGTAACGTTTATGAAATGGTTACAATATGAATCTGCAGAAGTCTTCACCCTGGTTATAGTCATAAAGATGTGTTCCAGGGTGAGGCCGGTGTTATCCGGCTTAATGAGAATTTTTAAGCAGGATCACTGCAACTCATGAAGGACTCGGAATAATGATTCTTCGTTGCTATCGTTGAAACCCTTAGTGGTTTGAAAATAATTGGTTGTACCGGAAAATCTGATTGCTAGAATCATAAAATCATGCAAGTTTTTTTTTTTTTCTTAAGTCATTGAGTCTCAGAAAAAACATGATTTCTCTCCTTCACATAGGAACGCCCTAAGGATTAAATTCTATGTACTACATGCAGGCATATGGTCCAAGGTCCCCCTGACTGGCTGTCCTTCACCCCATTTTGGGATGCTCTTTCCTCGCCTCCAC
Source organism: Felis catus (assembly GCF_018350175.1). NCBI lineage: Eukaryota > Metazoa > Chordata > Mammalia > Carnivora > Felidae > Felis > Felis catus. The sequence continues at coordinate 208,126,072 of NC_058375.1, read as the reverse complement.
TGGCCATGAGCACTTTGAACCATGTGGCCAATTTGGGAGTGTAGGGAAATATCAGAGACCAGAATTCCCTCCCTGGCTCTTCGCTAAGTCATGCTTCTTTTTGAAGTTTCGTTTCCTCATCTTGGAAATTAGGGGATTAGATGATGAGGTTCTTGCACTTGCTATCCCTCTGCCTTACAGTTCTCAAGACTCCTCCTTCTCATCCATCAGGTTCTCAAACGTCTCCTTCTCAGGAAGGTCACCCTGGGTCGCCAAGTTGAAATGTGTTCCCCAGCACCCCCTGCCACAAACCTCTGTGCCCTGTTACTATCCGTCATTTCCCTTATAGCTCTGGCGACCGCCTAGGACGATCTTTTTACGTATTTAATTTCTCGTTTCTCTTTTCCAAACTTCTTGCTTTCATGTACATGTGCCAGTGAGAGAAGGAAACTTACCTGTTTCACAACTTTTATACTCTATTTACTATATGGAAGTAAGCACAGCAGATGAGGTGCTAACAGGAACATCAGGAGGGTGGGCTGGTTGCACATCGGTTAAGAGATTGTAATGGAATGATGCCTTACGAATGGCTGGTTTGTTCGTATCTGCTAATGATGTTCCTGGGTCACCTTCTTCGAAGCTGTGGAAATGCAATTTATAGAAAGGTATTGATTGAGCACATCCTATGTGCCAGGTACTTGACTCATATAATCTCTTTTAATCCTCCTGACGACCGCATAGCAAAGGATTTTCATTCCTATCGTTGAGATGAAGAAGGTGACGTCTAGATGTCCAGCTTGCCCCAGATCCAGTATCTAGTACATGATGCATCCTGGAGGCACGTGCAGGTCTGTGGAGCCTGTGGTCTCCACCGCTGCTCCGACCTGCAGACCAACTCTACCAGGCAGGCAGGCTGGCCTCATTAAACATGCAATTAGCATCCGTGCAAGAGAGCAAGGACAGAAAAGGAAACCCCAGGGCCCCAGCCATAGGAAGGGGTTTGGAAAAAGAGTTTCTTAACAAGAGATGTGCAGCTCTGCTTCACCATTCTTCATTTATGACATCTCAGCAACGCGGGATACCAGGAATGACTCCAGCTTTGGACACTGTCCATGCTCAGACATTCCCCTGGGACGGGACGGGCACAGAGTGGGTTAAGCTTTGCAAACAAAGGCTCCTTCAACTCTGCAAGGGACACCATTGGCTTCTTCTTCTTCTATAGAAATACATTTCTGGCAGATCAACATGGGGTAATTGGGTCGCAACAGTACATCTGTTACATCGTCTACTGTAGTCTTGATTTTGATGTTCATGTTTACAAACGAGAGGAGTTGGTTTTTTTTTTTGTTTGTTTTTTTTGTTGTTTTTTTTTTTCCACTGAAGTGAGATTTGTTTGCCTCTTATCTTTCACAGCAGTGTCAGTCAACTGGAAAGAAATGCTTGTTTTTGCTGGACTCGACATGTTGACCTACATTCAATGATGTAGAAATAACAAAATTTAATGAATGTGGCTGAGTTTGTGGCAATAGAGAAAAACCCTTGTCTTTGAAAATGTTACTATTTGGCAACCGGACTGTGAGGTGGAAACGCCTTTGGGACTAGAAGAATTAATGGACCCAAATCAGCCAAAGTTCCTTTAATTGTGCTGCTAAATGTGAAAATAGTCAGTTTTTTCTAATGCAGTTTCAGGAGACTGCCTCTCTCCTGACGTAAGGAATTTGGGAAGCTTGGCACCAAAATGGCAGAGTTTAACAATGGGATCTGGGGGGGGGGGTGTCTTTTTAAAAAAGATGACACCATTTATGATGGCACAATGAGCTTTTCTTTATGTAATGATTTCAGTAATTACAATTCATGGGACTAATTAAGGCCGTCAAAATGGCCAATGACTTTGGCCTTTCAAATCCCGCATTCTATATAAAGAATCCCGGCGTGAATGCTTGAAGTGGCAAAGAAGCAAACAAAAAAAAAAAGGAACAAAATTCGCTACTCAATGAAATGTGATAATTAAATTATTTTTGAACATCCGTTGTTTATTTGATTAGCTCTTAAAAGTCCCTTTGTCACTGGTCTTTACAACAGAGAAAATGGAAATGGATTACAGCTGAGTAACGTTCACGAAAATGAAAAGTGATGTGAGAACCCAGTGACTTTTATGAAGAAGAAAATTTAGATATGGATAACTGAGGTTTAAAGTCATCCATATGATATCCAACGATAACTGATGTTTAAAGTCATTTACCGTTTGTGGGGCTTTTTTGTACATTATTTGTTTACACATCAGACATTGATTCAAAAGAGGATTTCATTTCCAAATGAAAAGTATTCCAGGGTATATGTATCTATGCTTTACTGTATCTATGTACCTAGCTATAAGGTTGCCCTATATGTGAAAATAGTAGTCATAAAGTTTATCAGCATACTGATCTGGACAGATAAGATTCTTTCAGGACTTTTCTGAGTGCTCACAGGGAAGGTTCATTCATTAACTTCAGTTTTTTGAAGTCAAGAGCCATGATGTGGCTGGTGTCCAATCACGTTGAAAAATGTATCTTTTTACCGCCAGGAAGCAGTGGTTTCCAGGCTGAGTAACCTTGACCAAGCCTTTAAGCTTCCTTGGCTTTAAGTTTTCTTGTCTTTAAAACAAGTAGGTTGGACGGTAAGACTATTAAAGATGTTTCAGCCCTAAACATCTAGGGAGTTCTTACTTTTTAGAAGAGGTTTTCATATGGGATTAAAATATGTACATATTTTTTTTTCCATTTCAGTAACACCATTATTGATTAAGATGTCTGGTTTTAGCAACTGGAAGAATCGGTTCAAATGAATTACAACCAAATGTGTATTTCAGTGGTGAAAATGGCAGCACCGAATGGCTAGCTGAGGATGTAATGGAGGGAATGAATAGCTGTTTGTACATTCTAAGGACAGGCTTAGGGGCTAAGAATTGGCAAAAGGACAGTTAGCAGGGACAAAGATGTGCGGGACAGATTCTTCTGACCTAGTGGGTGCTCCGAAGCGAGGTTGCAATCTCATTTCCCTCTTTGCCCTCCTGCTGAGAATAGAAAGGCCCATCTACGTTAAGAAAGAGAGGATTTCATGGGGCACCTGGATGGCTCGGTTAAGGCGTCTGACTCGGGCTCAGGTCATAATCTCACGGGTTTGTGAGTTCGAGCCCCACGTGGAGCTCTGTGCTGACAGCTCAGAGCCTGGAATCTGCCTCCTGATTCTGTGTCTTCCTCTCTCTCTGCTCCTTCCCCTGCTCATGCTCTCTCTCTCTCTCTCTCTAAAAAATAAACAAACATTAAAATTTAAAAAAAGAGAGAGAGAGAGAGAGAGGGAGGATTCCAGTTGTGTGCCCAGCCTTTGTAATTACAGTTCTTTGGCTTACAGTCCAGGTCCCACGTGACCGGAATGTAGGTGAGTTTGAACTCTCCTGCAAGCCCCATAGCTTCTCACTCCCATCAGAATGGCAACAAGGACCTCTCTTTTTTCTCGTTCTCTCTCTGTCTCTCTGTTTTGCCTCTGCCTCTTCACCTCCTTCTCACACCTGACAAAGGTAGTATGACCTGTCCTCGCCCTAGTAGGATTTCACAGTTGTTCGGAAGACAGCAGAGTCTTTCCCAGATCGTCCACCCAGCAGCCTGATCCCTCACAAGGTCCAGGGTATTTCATTCAGCAGTTAGAGACCAGCCTTGAATATATAAGATCGCCATGGACTTATCCCCCCGCAGGTATCCCTTTTGAAGGTCCCCTGATCCCTTGGGACAACAGGCATAGAAATGGGAGACTAGTGGTATCGGGAATAACATTTCATCACTTCGCTGGTGGCCGGTCTGATCTCTGGTACAGTTAGTTAACCACAGTTCACATGACCCCTGTCCCCGTTGCCTCTTCTGGACCGGGAGGACGGAGCATGGTTTTACCCACACATTCCCAATACCCTTTCAAGGACCAACACAGTGGTTATCATTTCCATATTTCCAGGGCAGCAAAATGTCTGGCACATAGATGCTTGCTAAACTTAGCTTGCTAAGTGTAAGAAGGCACGTCCCCCTTAGAGATGGCGGAAGTACAGGAGAGGCACGTTCAAGGCAATCTGAGTGCCTGGTTTGCAGCAAAGAAAGTCCTACGTATGTCCAAGGGGAAATACTTAGGCAATCAAGTATCAGCATAGAGTACCTGCTCAGTAGTCACCAGTTGAATTGAAGTGAACTGAACAGAGTTGAAGATTCCCACGAAAGGCTATCCAAAGATGAAAACAAACAAAAAAACAAACAAATAAATAAATCAGTGTTGGTAGGCATGAATGTAAACTCTTGAATAAATAAGATTCAGCTGAGCAGGTGTTAATCATTGTTCCAACACCAGCTCCTTCTCTCGTGGGCGCCCTGCCGGCACACACAGGCCCCACTGTTCGGCCAGGGATGTTATTGTCGTTCCCACAGATGCCGGGAGCAATCACGAGTCCGGGGCAGAATGGAACTCTGAGCTGGGTGCAGAAAATGATTGATTAAAATTCAGGAACAGTGGGCGACAGAGTTTTGACGGCAGTCCGTTCCCAGTCCCATGATGGAGAGTGGTTTATATTTCCAAGAAAACCCTCGATATATTCACCAAAGCTATACGATTTTATCAGTGAATGTTCGTGCTGTTTTAGTTCTCAAAAACTCTCTATTTCTTTTTTTTTTCCTTTAGGTCAGGGGGCTTTCCTGACACCGTTTTAGGATACCGTAGCAACTGCTCCGTGTGGTTTTTGTTTTAATTCCGCTTTTCACTTAATAGTCTGTTTTTACGTCTGTACTTTGTAAACTCTCGGGGCTCTTATTAAATTAATAACTCAAAGTCTAGAACATAACGAAGAAACAACTCATGGTAACAGCTCCTAACAGCTTTCGGTGTGTTCATTTGAGACAATTTGTTCACAAAGAAATACTCTTTGGCGTACGTTGAAGCTAATGTTGAACGTTTCAATGTTTGATGTGTGTTAGGTGATTCAAGCTAAATTTTGTCCTGAGGATTCTGTGTTCTGGCATTCATGTATACCAACACTGCCTGAAATACATGTATTGAATAAGGAGAGAGGACTGGCACTACATTGCTTGGTGGTTAAATGTGTGCCTCTGGCTTGTGAGTGCAGGGAAGGGTAGAGTTGTGTTCTTGGCTTGTGTCATTTCCTGTAAGCGGGCATGATGCCTCTCGTAATCTGAGTGATGGCATGTGATTCTGGGGTCCTCTGAAGTGATCAGAACTTGACCTACTCTGGGTATCCGTGACTTTGTAGGGATACAAACACTGTCACTAGATTTCCATCGCTGCCGTAACGAGATTACGACAGATTTCACACAGATGTACTATCTTACCCTAGTGTAGGTGCAAAGTCCAGCAGGGATCTTACTGAGCTAAAATGAAGGCGTCTGCAGGGCTTTGTCCCTTTTTGCAGGCTTGAGGGGAAAATCTATTGCCTGTTCATTTGGGTTGTCGGCAGAATTCAGTTTCTTGCAACTGGACGGCCAAGGTTCTGGTTTTCTTGCTGGAGGTAAACTGAGGGCCGTTTTCAACTTCTAGAGGTTACCACATTTCCTGCTCATGGCCCCGTTCTTCCATCGCCAAGGCCAGTGATGACGGGTCAAGCTCTTCATGCATCTCTCATCCCTCTGCCTTTCTTTTCCGCTGTTAAGAACTCATGTGACTAGATTGAACTACTTGGATAAGCCAAGATAGTCTCCCCATCTCAGTGTCCTTAACCTTAGTCCCATTTGCCAAGTCCCCTTTTCCATGAGAGTTAATGTATTCCCAGGTTCCGGGTATTACGATGTGAATATCTCCGAGGAGCCTACCACAAACACTTGCAAGGATTATTAAAAGGAGCAAATCCTCCCCAAACACTGGTTTCTGATCCTACTATGAAGTGGAGGAAGCAGTCTTTTGTAGGAGACCAGAGCTCCGTTCCAAAACCTGACCCTTTCTATTTGTGTGGCCTTGACGAAGTTAAAAAACCTTAGCTTTTTCTCTTTGTAAAATAAGAAGACACACAATTCTCATGAGGTTTCAATGATATCACACCTGTGAGTTCCTTAAGCTACATTCATGTTCATTGTCATAGCTGCCGTCCACCCAGGGAGAGTCTTGCTCATTTGCTTCTGTGCCCGCGTGCCTAGGAGTGGGCATCCCTGTAATTCAGTAGACAGTAGACTATCACCAGATCTGACTGGAGTGGGGCCTGCTCTGGGTATTCAGGGGAATCTGAACTCTGTCTGAAGCCTGCTTTATCTCTGACCAAGCCTCATTATCTTTTTCTCTGAGAGTAGCTTGACCTGTGGGTGATCTCAAGCCTAGCAGACCCTGAACTTCCTTTTCTGTATTCTCTCTAGTATCGTGTACGGGACAGCCTGGTGGATGGGACCAAATACTCTGTGTGTCAGAGCCAGACAAGCTGCCTACAATTTGTGTACATTGGCTCAATGACCACTACTCAGAAAGATAGGCTGAAACTATCTTTTATCTTTTATCATTTAACCCCACGGTTAAATGAACCATTTAACACGTGCAATTTTATTCAAAATGGCATCTTTGATTCACTAGTAAGGAGAGACTCAGTACCTTTTTGGTCACAGAGAATGGATCACGTATTCCTTAATATATTATCAGCTCACAGAATACCTTCAAGGAAAATGAACCACTTAATGTTGGGGTTTACCAGGGATCTAGCCTTAGATCTTCTCCCTGCCTTTCCTGAAAAACCTCCCTACAGGATTCATCCGCACACACAGGTTTGCTCTCACCTGTGTACAGATACCTGTGGTTCCGTCTCCACCTTGTGCTCAGCTTCTGAGCTCCACCCCTTGATGGCTGCATCCTGGAGCCCCTTAGTTACCTCAAACTCAACGGGATCCATGGCTAACACATTTCCTTGCCTCATAAATTTGTTTCTCTTTTTTCCTGAGTGTCGTATCTTGGTTGACCCAGTTCATCTCACACTATAACCATGCTGATTCCCGCCCGCTCTCTGCCTCCCCACATCTGATCATGCCCCCGGTGCTGACCATTCCATGTCCTAAATAATTCGACATCTCCCTGACCTCCGTGATCTAGATAAGTTGCTCATGATTTCTTTCCCAAGTTGTCTTTGCCACCTCCTTGAGGGTTTTATCCCAGCCTTCTAACTGGTCTCTGGTCTCCTCACACCATCTATAATCCACCTTCCACACTTTGCCTCTATTAACACGTGAGCACACAGCTTGGATCATGAATCTTTTATTCCTGAATGCTTCTAATGCTCGTGATTACTTCCTCAAGGGATCCTATCTCACCTGGCTCCAACCTGCCTTTCCAGCCTCACTTTCTAGGACATTCTTTCCTCAACTATCACCACCCTATAGCCACCCAAGGTTCTGGGCATTTCCCACATATGCCATGCACGCTACCAGCTGCCTAGAGAAACCTGCCTTTCTTTCTCTTCTTGTTTAGCTCCTACTTGCCTTCCAGATCCAACTCATTTCTTCCTTTACCCGTTACTTCCCCTTTGAGTCCATTGATAGACAATCCCTTCCTCGTCTCCATTTCCATAGTACTTCTTGAACACATGGTTTTTTGTTGTAATTATTTAGTCATTGCCTCACCTCATCAGACACTTACAGAGTTTTCTTATAATGCAACAAATGACTCTTGGTTGGATGGATGGAGAGAGATATGTGTATTTTTATAGTTTTTTGAAATATGCTCCCCACCCCATGTCATTTTTGAAGGGGAAATGCCCTGCAGATATTGTGGGCAAGAGGAACAATATGGCATTATCTTTCTCTTCCTTACTTAGATGCTTAAATATTACCTAGCTCTGGAAATAATAGCCTGGCATTCAGGTCCACTGCTTTTGACGAAATGGAACAGGTTCCGAGATTTTTTTTAAAGGACCCATTTTAATTATTGCCTTTCAATGATCTGATGTGACTCTAAGGAAAAACTGTATTTTCAGTGTGATTTCTTTGTATTTTGAAGCGCACACCCTATTATCGTTCATTGGAATTTTTAGCACCTGAACATTTCTACCATTTCTACCATTTGTTTTCCTAGTGGCACATTAAACCGTACATTAATTTTTTTATGAATTATCCAGTTTGCTGGGAGAAATGCAGAGACATTGAATTGTACCATTGCTAACACTGAAAACCTTTGATCTAATAGTTCCAAACCCCATCATGCCCTTGCTGCCCAGGTTAAAAGACCAGTGGCCGCCCTTGAGCACCTGGCATGCAACGTGCATCCGTCAGCCATAGGCTTTTGTGTTTGTTCTTTCCCAGCCCAGAAAGCTCTTTCCGCAGTCCTTCCTCAGCTGCTGTCTCATCCTCTCCTTGAGGAACCCTTCCCTGATCACCCACCCAACCCCGGTCACTCTGCTTTTCGTCATCCCCAAGCACCCCCCCGCCCCCATAGGTAACCAACCCCTGGACACCGTGCCCATCAGTCCCCTGCTTCGCTTTACCTTTTCCTTTCTTATTTTGAAGAACATTCAGGTTTACAAAAAAAATCTAAACATATTTTGTTTGTAAACTAGTATAAAGAATCTTATATACCCTTCCCCCAGATGCCTCGAATGTTGCCATTTTACCACACTTAAAATTAATCACCATCTCCCTCCCTCCCTCTCTCTCTCTCTTTCTCGCCTGTCTTTCTGTCTCACTCTGTTTCTCTCCATCTAACACAAGCAAGCGCGCGCGCACACACACACACACACACACACACACACACCTTTTGTTTTTCTGAAACATTTGAGAAAAACCGCATATGTGATATCCCCTTTGAAGAGCTCAAAGTAGTTCAAGTATATTTTTTGAAAACACTTCTCTTTTTTAAATATATTTCTAATGTTTTTATTTATTTACTTATTTTGAGAGAGAGACAGACAGACAGAGCACAAGCAGGAGAGAGGCAGATACCGAGGGAGACACAGAATCCGAAGCAGGCTCTGAGCAAGCTGTCAGCACAGAGCCCGACGCGGGGCCCGAACTCACAAACCGCAAGGTCATGACCTGTGCCGAGGTTGGACGCTCAACTAACTGAGCCACCCAGGCGCCCCTGAAAACACTTCTCTCACATACCTATAACATGATGATCAAAATCAAGACATTAACATTGACACGATAATAATATCTAATTTGTAAACCTGATTAAGATTTTTCCAAGTGACCCACTATTTTTTGTTCCTGGTCCGGGATCCAAAGATTACACTGCATTTAGATGTCATATCCCTTTGGTCTTCTTTGATCTAGAAGAGTATTTAGGTCTTCCTGTGTCTTTCTTGAAAGTGCGATTTTGCAAAACACGGGCCCATTGCTTTGTGGAATGGCCCTCAGTCTGGTTTTAGACTGATGCATTCTCCTGATCAGCTACCAGCTTTGCTGTTTGGGGCAGGCATGTCACAGAAGCCATGGGGTGTCTTCAACGCAGCCCGTCAGGGGGACACGTCTGCCATGTTTATATTCTACGAAGTTACTAGTTTCCTGCCTTAGTCAGCCAGGACTGCCAGACCTACGTACCAGAGACCAGGTAACTTAAATCACAAACATTCATTTCTCATAGTTTTGGAAGCTGGAAGTCCGAAATGAAGGTGCACACAGATCGGTGTGTGGGGAGGACCTCTTCCCCTTTAGCAGACGGTCATCTTCTCTGTGTGCCCTCCCATGGCATAAAGCTGGGAGCGTCCCTTATAATGGCATTAACCCCATCAGGAGGGTTCTACCTTCATTATCTGATTACTTCCCAGAGGCCCCATCTTCAAATCCCATCGCAATGGGGGATCGGGGTTCCAACCTAAGAATCCAGCCAGCCATCCAGTTCCTTCTGCAACCCACCAGTAACTTGTAGGGAGATCCTCTGAGACTCCCCTGCTTCTCCTCGGACTTTTGCCACTGATTGTAGCATCCGGAGGTACTTCCTGAAACAGCTATTACTGCGGATGGACTTTCAGGGTTTTTTGGGTTTTTTTTTTTTTCGGTTTTGTTTTGTTTCCTCGTTTGCTCTTACAGATCTCCTGGTGCCCGAGTGCAGGGCCCTTCTACAACTTTAGCGATGCTGCCGGACTGTTTACAAAAACACGGTGCCCTTTCGCGCCCTCATACATGCACTTCCTCAACAGTACACGTGTTGTCAGACTTTCTGACTTTCGTTGGTTTTCTGGGTGGAAGAGGGTATCATATTGCTGTGTTCAGCTGTGTTTCCCTTTTTGAGAGTCAGGCATCTTTTTATAAGTTTACTGGCTATTCCTGTTTCCTTTCACACTGACAATTTAGCACATATTTGGGAGATTCGAGGTCATATCAGCAAGGGTTTCAAAAATTAATGGTGGGGGCACCTGAGTGGCTCACTTGGCTAAGCATCCAACCTGGTTTTGGCTCATCAGGTCATGATCTTGAGGTTGGTGAGTTCAAGCTCCACACTGGGTTCTGCACTCACAGCATGGAACTTGCTTGGTATTCTCTCTCTCTCTCTCTCTCTCTCTCTCTCTCACTCTCTGTCACTTCCCTGTTCTCTCTCTCTCTCTCTCTCAAATAAATAAACTTTTAAAAATTAATGGTAGGGGTGCCTGGGTGGCTCAGTCAGTTAAGAGTCCGACTTCAGCTCAGGCCATGATCTCACGGTTCGTGGGTTCAAGCCCTGAGTCAGGCTCTGTGCTGATGGCTTAGAACCTGGAGCCTGCTTCTGATTCTCTGTCTCCCTCTCTCCCTGCCCCTCCCCTGCTCACACTCTGTGTCTCTCTCTCTCTCTCAAAAGTAAATAAATGTTAAAATAGTTAACGGTAGGATGATGATTAGAAGGGTTTTTTTTTTGTAGAAAGAAATTCGTTGAATTTATTTAAGTTGCATTTTGAAGTTTCATTAGCATTTTCTCAAAACCATGTTGGTAATCAGGAACAGTGCCCTCCTGTCATCAAGCTTATGGCCTTCGTTCCTCACTACATGAGTGTCCTGTTCAACATTCTCATGGGATTCACAGTAAATGCAAGCAGGTGTCTCCATATAGGAAAATATCAAGTGTTTGCACTTTTCCCAAATCTCGGAACAAAATCTTGGGGCTATTTGGGCCCCAGGCACTTCTTGTGGAGTGTTTCAGGGAACTCAAACTCAATTATGCGGTATAGAAACTCTTAGTTCGTTCCATTTGAGTTGTAGTAAACCAGCCGGGAAGACAGATAGAATTTTCAGAATCTCTGATTTTTCCAGGCACAAGTTCTCTTGGCGGTGTATAGGTTTTAGAAGGTGGTTTTTGAATCACGAAGTTGAGGTGAACAGCTAAATTCTACGCTTGGAGGAAACTGTGGTGGTGCAAGTGAGTGTGACCTAGAAGAATGACTCGTTTACGCTGCCACAGGGTCGCCATCATGCAGAATTGTGACTTGGAGCTCGGTGTGGGAATGCAATCATAGGGGTTCTGGAGGAAACATTTTTTAAGCCCTCCAGGAGGAGGTGATAAGGACACCTGTAGAATGGAGGAGGCCGCTCGGTTTGACCCACCCAGAGACACAGGGGTAGGGTGGTCAGGTAACTTGCTCGAGATCACGAAAGTTTAAATGGTGCACATAAGGGGTGCTTGGGTGGCTCAGGCGGTTCAGTGTCCGACTTGGGCTCAGGTCATGATCTCACGGTTCGGGGGTTCGAGCCCCGTGTCGGGCTCTGGGCTGACGGCTTGGATCCTGGAGCCTGCTTCCGATTCTGTGTCTCCCTCTCTCTGCTCCTCCCCCACTCATGCTCTGTCTCTCTCTCTCTCTCTGCCTCTCAAAAATAAAGAAGCATAATAAAAAAAATTTTTTTTAATGGTGCAAAGAGTACTTGAGCTCCAGAACTCGCAGTCTCAGCTGCTGTGGTATAAAATAAGCTGTGGATATTTGTGTGTTGTGTGCCTGTGTGGGTGTGCCCCTGCGTGTGGGTTAGAACATCACGTATTGTAGGGCATCGTGGGAAAAATGCACAATTAGGAAAATGCAATTTAATGTTATTCCGGCTGGATTTGCGTTCTTTCTTCACCTGTTAAATGGAGGAGCAATTTCCACAAAAGCCTATTTATTGTAGATAACTTACCCAAGTGAAAACGTTTGTAACGTGGTAGAACAGCCTGAATTATTAAATGTCTGGGGCCCATCTTCTGTTTTATGGGAAACTTCCAACTGGCTCACGCGTCCCTAAGGAACTGTACCGCGTCGTTGTACTGACATGACTGTTTATTTCGAGGAGGGGCTTTACGAATACTGAAGTATGCAAGCCCTCGGATTTGTCTGCCTTGGAGAAGAGCCGGGAGGGAAATCGAGCAAACAAACAAAACCACCACCACAAACTCCAGTGCTGCTTTCTTCTCCCTCTCCCGCCCCTCCACCCCTCCCCATCCCAACTGAATTAGGAAATCAAACTGCAAATTCATAAAAGCTAGAATGGACCGACAGGTGTGATCGTTACAGGAACCTGCTGCAGGTACTTGGTACGCCCAGCCGGCCCGGTGGGTGCAGGGTCTTATCTTCATGGACAAGTTCCTCCCTGCGTTTATCTTTTTCCCGCATCCCTGCCACTTCATAAACAAATGAATTGGTAAAAACGGGGAGATCATCATAAACGGGCATCCTGATGTGCGGACGTAGGGCCACAGATGGGTGTGAGGACACATGAGTATCTGCTTAGCTTCGGTAGAAATGAAAGACTGAGGAACGGGTGATTTACTCTGCCACTGTGTATAGCTTTCAGGTTCTCTGATGGCCCCGGGGATATGCTGTGGAACAGGGCACTCGTGGGCCCTGCCAGTTCGGTTGCTCAGCACAAGGCGAAGCTCTCCGACTCCCTTCCCCTTTTGCAAACTGCTTTGATTTTTGCCCAGCTGTCCCCAAAGTGTAGTTCCGGGAACAAAATGCTGATTCTTCCATCTTTGCAGATGTGTTTAAAACCAATGAATATAAACAATGTAGTTCTATGGCACACCATGCATTCCATCACATTTATGGAATTGTTTTCATTCAAGTGCAAGAGGGGTGTGTGCGTGTGTGTGTGTGTGTGCGCACGTGTATGTGTGTCTGAAACCCAAGATTCTTGGGAATCTAAACCAATTTCATTTTCCTTACCAGGACGAAACGCTCTAGTGTGTGACAGAAATTGGATTTCTGAAAGTGGAGATTGTCCTAAATGATAGCAAGTGCTGTCCCATTCATCTCCTGTTGAGATGCTCCCAGCACATTTTTAGAAAATTACGTCATCTCATGATTGCCATTAAGTTGACAAATTGTCTTGTAGAATCTTAAAATAGCTACCTCCACTCAGAGGAGAGAAGCCCCCCAGAATATATCCCATCAGTCAGTGTCACTTTTGTTCATCCAAATAATGTCATAAAGCATGCGTGTTTGGAGAACAGTCAGAATAAACAAAACGTAGGAGAAAGAAGCCTTTAAAATATCCTATGCTGCTGGGCTAAGTTGTTCGCCAGAATGTAAATTTTTGCTTCGTGATTACCTCATTATTCCTCCACTGTTTTGCCAATGTGCTCGCCATATTTTGTCACGGTCTTTGCTGTGACTCATTTGTTCTGCTCCATAGACTCTATTGACAACAGACGACCCTAAATGTGTGTCTCATTCTCAACAAAATATCAATGACATATGGTTACAATTTTTATGACCCTCCTTTAAAAAATATTATATACTTTGATATTGATTCAAGACTATTCACTGATGAATCATCATTAATGGGAGTGCTCTAGAATGGGACAGTAAAAGGACATGAAACTGTGGGCAGTTTTAAATTATGAAAAGCCATAAAAGGAAGTGCTCTGTCTACCCAGGCAAATAGTTATGTGTATGTTGAGTCGGTATCTCTGAGCTGGATCCATGAGGAATTAGGTCCAAGAACAACATATGGATTCAGACACACTTGTAATCGACACCCGTGTCTTCGGGGCTCCAGTTTGTTGGTTTAGCTTTGTCGTTGGGTCACACAGCTTGACGGAAAGCATGGGAACCCGCTAGCTTACATTCGGATGTTGGCTGCTGATCTTCAACTTAACAATCATGAAATCAGTAGACCATGCCTTACAGAGTAATAAGTCATCATTAAAAACTTTCAGTCTTCTTGTTCAACCCTCACATCCCAGCCTGATACCAATGCCAGAGCTAAGGGCTATGTCTGCAAAGGGACTCCCAGCAATGAGAGGGTAAACCCCCTGCTTCAAAATGGAAGCTGGGTGTCGGGTACATGTGCAGCAGGCCACTGTGTTTGACAGAAAATCATAGGCATTGAACAGCTGGATCCAGATGGGAGCCAGGAGGGAGGAGATGCCAGGACTATTAAAAACTGGGTTTAAGGACGAAAACCAGGCAAGAGCATGGGACACTGAAGTGGGTTGGCTTGAGGATTTGTATCGTAGCCAGGAAAAAAACAAAAATTAAACTACCATCTCTGGAGCTTTGAAGTTGTCAACCCCCAAATTCACAGTTGTCTTCTTTTTCGTCAACCATGAGAGTCTGTTTCAGATCTTGGAAACCCAGAGCCCGGATTAGTCGGGAGTGCGGTATTTCTCCCTATCTGTTCAGGAAACGATCACATCGTGTGGTCAAGGGTGATACCCTTTACTCATTCAAAAGGCCACACATAAGGCCGGGATCCCAAGGGTCCGGGGGGCTGTGCAAGCGGACAACCTGAGGGACAAAATGTGAGCCTATTGGTCTCCACCGGGGCCCCGCCCATAAGGCTGTTTCCTCTCTTGCGTCATCACCGCAGTGTTCTTAACAGTTCAGAAAGGAAGGTTTCGAACGAGTATGGCCCATTCAAAACTAGATGGTTACTAATTGGTAACAGAGTTTTACATACATTTACAGGACAGCATGGAAAGGCCTGGGGCTCCCCTGGCTTCAGCAGGAGGTAACCAGCTGCAAGCTCTGTCTTAGGGACAGAGTCCTGGTGTAGGTGGGGTGCACTTTGCTCATTTCACCCAGACCCCAGCTCAGTCCCGCGAGGAGCAGCCCGCTTCCTCCGCCCCGATCTCCCGGTCACTGTGCCTTCCTGCCTGGTATTCAGAAGCCAAGATCCCAATGGCCCCTATGATATGCAGAATAGAATAAAGGAGAGAAACACTGTTAATAATTGTGCTTCCTCGTGGGCTGCATCTTTCTTTGAAAACGACGAACACTGCATTTGGGAAGAAGTTGTCACACTGGTATCGTGTTCCTTAAAGCTCACTTCTCTGTCATGAAAAATCCAGTCCAAAAGGAGTTGTGGGACAGCTCTAACCTAGGGGGCCAGCACCACCCCCCCCCCAACCATGACTGTGAATTCATGTTATTCCAACAGAGTAACTGACACTGAGAGGCAGGGAATGGGGGCTGGCAAGCAGACGGTGGCCTCTGTTCTCTGTTGGCAGGGATAAGGAGGAACCGATGCAATTATAAATAGAATTATAGCCCAAACCAGGATTACTTGGATAACTCAGTCAACACAAGGTTTTGTTTGATTCAATTTTCTAGATGATTTCATCAATGATTAACCTAACTTTGTTAGTGGAGATCTAAAAAGAGAGCCAGCTTAAACATATTCAGCAAGGCCAGCATTTACTTTTTGCTTTTTTTGAACCCTAGGCATATGTCCAGTTATTGACTTCTTTGGCTAGACAGTGCTGTCCACATTTTTTTTTTTTGACAAAGCAGGAAAAATTGCTTAGAGACTCTGTTTAGAAATCTGAAAGAAAATGGACAAGCTGGAGAAGTATTCATGCTGAATAATGACCTTAGATGCCTTACACAAATGGCATATCAGGTCAAACTACCGAATCAGTCCGTCCGTCTGTGTCCGTCTCTCTCTGTCTGTCTCACAACAATATCGTTTTACTTCTGTCTCTCTCCATATAACATGTAATTCTTTGCCTATTGAATAGTGGCTTTTGTTCCTGTGGCTCAGCTATCTTCAAAAATAAAATTAGGATAGTTGTTTGCATTCTAAATTGATATCTTTGACTTACCGGAATGCATAGCCTTTGGAGATGCCTATCAAAGGCCCAACACTGGATTGCCCAACCCATCCACTCTTGCCATTTCCTAAAAATGAAATTACTGGATAACAGATTTGATTAGGAAATTCTTTCGGAAGGTTTTCTTGGTTTTAGTCTTATTTGGGCTTAAGCTTGTAAACTTAGAAACTGCAAGTAAGAGGATTTCTTATTTGGGACAGAATGTGCGTTTAGATAATGTCACTTTCTAGATTTCTGATAAAATATTCGCCTTCTTATATCAATTGAAACAGGAAAACCCTCTTTTTTAATCAAAAGCTTCTGAACAAATGCAAATGATAACCAATTAATAAAAGTGGATCTTGTTTTGAGCATTAAATCTAAGAAGTTTTCCATATGATGTAAAAGTTCAGATAAAAGCAGAGAATCTTAATATGTAGACCACTTTTTTTTCACTTTTACTTGCATATTTTATATCAAAAAGGTCATCGTAAGACATTTAAAAAGCGAATTATGTGCTAGAGATCAACCTTTTAGCCTACTTGCTCAAGGTACCCTGACTCTAGTGATGCAGCCATGATAGACTAGATGATAAGCATAAATAGTACATAATTTTGTGTCTTTATGTTCGGCCAAGAAGTTTAAGATGGGATTATCATAAAATACTCCTATCTCGTTTAAGCCGCACTGAAACTCGAAGACGGGGACACTGAAGCCTAAAGAGTTTGAGTGAAGTTTCTGGCCAAAATGTTCTTGTTCTAGCTGATTATTTTTCTTTTCAGTGAGTGACATTTTATTGCATTTAGTTGACATTTCAAGGCTTCCCCTCCACCTTTCCCATTCCTACCAAATGTAAAGATTTTTTAGAATCTTTCAGGTAAAAATAGAAACTAAGCAGAAACAAAAAGCAATCAGAGGGACTGAAAACAAAGAGTACTTAGATGGCAGGGATAGTGCCTCTGAGCATCAGATACCGAATGAACCTTATTCAAGGCAGGCATCTGAGACCAAGTTCAAACCTGGCAACCAGGGATTGGAATGGAGAGTCTCCTTAAAAAGGTCTGGAAAGAGCCACCACCACGCTGTCCCATTCCTGACAGCCAGATTCCAAAACACAGCCTCTCAGCCTCAGCCGAGCTACCAGATGGCTCGGGTCCGGGGTCTGTCCAGTTACCTTGTGATGGAATCACCAGTCTAGGATGAAAAGTTGGATGGCCCTACCTTCTGACTCAAGATTCGTCAGCGGACTAAAATTTCAGAACAGATGAGGAAAACAAATCCTAAGACAAGTACCTCTTTAAATCAACAATCAGAAGATGAATGTGGTTCTGGTAACATGTAAATAAGAATGGTGATCCTAAAAAGCCTTCTTTAAAAGTACACTAAAACACAGCCATCTTTGAAGAGTGGTTATTGAATAAAATTTCAATCGCACAAACTGCCAAGGTGCAGTATTATGAAAATAACGAAATATATTTTGGCCATCTTCCAGGTTCTATTCCAAAAATGTTTTATTTTTGTATTTTTATCATTGAATATATTCGTGAGTTTCTTTAAAAAAAGAAAAAAGCAGATCCTGTTTACAAATTTTGTGACATACTGTAAATTAAGAGAATCTCAAATAATTAGAAAATGCTCCACCCAGACTCCCCCTCCCCAGGAGCTGGTGATTTTTACTCATCCTTCAAATGAGAACAGGTCAATGGTAGAGATCAATCACCAGTTACATTAAAACCACATTACAGTGTTTTGCATCCCCTCATAATGGAGTTTGCATTGGAACCTTCAGCAAGTAAAGGAAGAAGCAATGGCTTCTAATAAAACAAAGCAAATTAACCAGTTGGAAAATCATAGAAATGAAAATAACGTCCCCTGAACTTAATCAGACTAGATCCATTTCAAGAGAGAACTAATGTATTAAAAAGATGGCACTGAATTCACACAAAACAAAATTCAGAGAAATTGGGAGATTAAACATATGAAAGGGGAAGAAATGATGACTTTAGATACAGTAAACTGAGGAGGAGAAATAAAATAGTGAACTTCTAAACCAGCAGAGGAGAAAAAAAAATTAAAACATATCATTTTGGGTGCCTGGGGGGCTCAGTCGGTTAAGCGTCTGACTTCCGTTCAGCTCATGATCTCGCAGTTCGTGGGTTCGAGCCCCAGGTCGGGCTCTATGCTGACAGCTCAGAGCCGGAAGCCTGCTTCGGATTCTGTGTCTCCTTCTCTCTCTGCCCTCCCCTGCTTGCACTCTGTTTCTCTCTCTCTCAAAAATAAATAAAAATTTAAAAAAAATATATCATTTCAACTGAGCTTGTAATAAAAAAAAAGATGAAAAGCATGATTAGTAGATATCGTAAAATAAGATTACAGATATTAATCTAAATACGTCAGTAATCAATTACAATAAATATAAGCTGATTAATCTCACACACTACAAAACAGAATATAATTTTAGTAATTTACCAGTAACATAATGTACCATAATTAATGTCCTATAATATTATAACAGAGTTTTATTTTTTATAAGGAGATTTTCTCCCGCTTACTTAGAATTTTGCAGCAACTAAGCTTTTTCTCAATACAGACAGATCCAAAATATCATCTCAAAAATTTTCATTGTCTCCAGAAGATATATAAGAAAATCATTCGGGCTCCCATAATATCTAGTTAGCCTGGGAAGTAGGTGATATTATTTTTAAAATTCCCAGAGGCAAAATGTGGGTTTAAAATTTACATTTTGATGTAAGAATTTTTTTTTATCCTGCCATAGGCATCTGTATCCAGTGAGTTTTTAAGTTGTATTTTTAAAAATAACTTCTATATGCTGACTTTTGGGAATTTTTAAATGATATCACCTACTTCTTAGAGTTATGAAATATCATAGTAACCCCAAAATGCCTTCCTCATCTATCTTTTGGAGACACTAAGACATTTTTGAAATGATATTTTGGATGTCCCTGTGTTGAGAACAGCTTAGCTGCTGAAAATTCTAATTAAGTGAAAGTAAATTTCCCTACAAAAAATAGCAAAGGATTTTATCAAAAACTGCTGTAATATGTTAAGATGGAGAGATGATGCCCTCCTATAGCTTAATGCTGAAGTTTGATAGAATAAAAGTCATATTTAAGGAGGAAAGAGTCCCAAGTACATCTAAAATTGTGAAATGATGATTTCTTGACAGATGTCATTAAAATCCCGTCATTATTACTGTGGAATCTTCTCTCGAAAAGAAAAACTTTTTTTCCACAAGGAACCATGAGGTTGTGAAAGAGAAAGGGAGCATTCATATCCAGTGGGAAATCAAACTGCTGTTTACTTTCTGTGCATTTTGGTGAAACTCGGGCAGGGGTCCCTGCTGGGCCTAGTTAGTGATCTCCTACTGGGACTGAGCTGAGCCAGTCTTCGGCCGGGGTCACTGTGGTTCTCTTACTGGGCATCTGTCTCATCACTGAGAGCATGTCACACCCTGGGCTTGCACAATGGGCAGATGACTGGACTTGAGCCAGCAAGGATTGGTTTGATAAAGAAAGAGATTTGCACAATGTCCTGGTAAGAGGAATCAGACAGGGATCTTTCCTAAAGATCTTTAAATTATGGCTGCTGTGTAAGTGGCAGTTTGCTAAAGGACACAAAAAGGAGAAGGAAGAAAAATACGTAAAGGTCTTAAATGTTTGGAAAGCTCAGTATTTCTTGAGCGACTCTACTTTTCCTCATCTATTATTGTTTCCTCCTCTCTTCCCGCTCCCTCTCCCTCTTTCTCCCTCCCTTCTCCCCACCTCTCTCTCTCTCTCTCTCTCTCTCTCTCTCTCACACACACACATACACACACACACACACACACACACACACACACACACACACAAAGCCTTGCAGCCCACACTGAATTTTCTATCTCAATTCTGTGACATCATCGGTGATTCTGGGGAGTCAGTGATTGAACCGAAGAGCACCCCAAGAAGCTATAAATTCCTCTTTCAAACACTGGCATTAAACACATGTAGGATGCCATCATTGATGCCTATTCCTAAGTAATGTCAAGCACAGATAGATTAGGTTGCCCCAAACTGATCATAGTGAAGCATTGAAGGGTTTATCATCTAAGCAATTTGAGGCCCTAGCTTGATTGAGGCACATGTCCAACTCTCCACTTTTGCTGCAGTGATCTGACCTACATAATTTTATTCATATCAGAATCACGAACTTTCTCTTCATGATCAGGCCAGATAGGAGAAACAGAGATTGATGAATGGGATTTACCCGTATTCCTCCTGGAGCGGTTTCTGAGAGTTAATACTTTAAAATACACTAAGCCTTACCACACTTTTTAGACCAGCACATTTAACTCTTCAAGCAACAACAAATGTACTTTTGAGTGATCAGAGGCCTTTATATTTAGGGGGTTTTGATAATGCATGTTATCCAGCACGTAAATGATTATTTTCTTATTTGTCTTTAGGGTACTGAAAATTCCGTGTATTTTCAATAAAAAAGACTGCGAACTGATTTTAACAAATAAATTATCTGTGTACTTTCTTTGATATGAATGAACTCAGAGTATTAATCAAGACTGAATTATTATTTAACTCTGTTGTAGCTAACCAGGAAAATAAGTTTCCAAATATTTTGATATGCAGTTAAGGCTCAAGAACGGTAGTGTCTGGGGTCGCCTGGGTGGCTCAGTCGTTTATGTGTCCGACTTTGGCTGCAGTCATGATCTCTCGGTTCATGAGTTCGAGCCCCGCATTGGACTCTGTGCTGACAGCTCAGAGCCTGGAGCCTGCTTGGGATTCTGTGTCTCCCTCTCTCTTGGCCCCTCCCCTGCTCACACTCTGTCTCTGTCTCCGTCTCTGTCTCTCTCTCAAAAATAAATAAACATTAAAAAATTAAAAAAAAAAAAAAAGAACAGTAGTGTCTGTGTGACCTGAGAGAAACTTCCATTTTTCTCCCCTTGTAGAAATGGGGACAATAATCACACTTGCCTTATACGATTTTCTTAAAGATTAATTTTTTAATCAAGTATTTTTAACATTTTATCTTTTCTCCAGTGTTCGCAATTTATAATTATTATTTTATTTCTATTATTCGTTACAAGCATGAAGCGAGATAAAGGCTTTGGGAATGGGAGGTACCTTGTCAGGTACAAGGAGCGATATGTCCTGGTTTTATTGTTAATATCTCTCCTTTTGAGATCTAATGGGAAAGACAACTTCTCTTGGTGCTATAATTTTTTGAAAACTGAGTATGAAACTGAGAAAACAGATGTTATTACACAAGCAGATTAGAGGATTTGGGAATTGTCTTCCTCTTTTTTTTTAAAATAAAGTGGAAGCAGATGGAATTTAGCGTGAAATTAGTACTGAAATAAAACGAAGTTGGAAGTATATTTAGGAGGTTTTATAGAATTGTCATTCATGCCTCCAGAGCTTTTCCAAAGCTCCTCATTTAGCCAAGAGATCATTAAGGATACTTTGAGTCTTTGGGTCGCGTGAAAGGAACATGCCTGAGGACTGTCCATTACTGTCTGGTCCAGAGCAGAGTCAGGAAACCCGGATGGGGAGCCTTCGACCTTTCGTAGAACCTGTGCAGGTTGGCGGGGGGTGGAGGGGGGCCCTCACATTTCTCTTGGTGAATTCACAGGTGACGTCTTCACTCCGCGACCGAGGATTTCAGATTCTGAATGAACGGGGCCTCATTTGGGGAAATCCGGGGCCACGTGATGTGTTGAATTGTTACTGATAGTAACAGTACCACGTAAAGCCATTTTCAGGTTCTCCTCCCTGCTTAATGGATTTGCCAAGCAGTCAAGTCGTCTTCCCCACGAAGCGCCCGTGACCTTGAGCTTGTTCCAGGGAGCCACTCTCCGTGGGCCTTGTCTCGAAAGCAGCTTGGGCCATGTTGACACTAGCTCGTTTGGCTCACACTGGAGCTGAGAGCAGCTAGACTTTCCTCTGAAAGCCTGACATTTTGGGTGCCTTTTTATAATGCCTGCGCCAATTTGCATATTGACACAGCCTCCCTGTCAGGAGCCAGGTGTCCTGCGAGCCCCGAAGTGTTTCTCTCACTCAGCTCTCCCCAGCTCTGGACCTGACTTGGCTGAGTGTCCTTTGCTAAAGGACAGAGGGCCTTCTGTCTTCTTTTATTCTTTAAAGATCAGGCTTAAGGGAATGCATTTCATTTTAAAAACCACACCCTCACAATTTTATTATATGGGAAAGCCATACGTACACCGAAGTCGTAACTGCAGACCTGTTTTTCCTCTCCTGTTGGCTGGTGACATCGGTCTCAAGAGTTGACACCCTGTGAGAGCTAAGTTAGATTAATTTTCTTCAAGCTGTCTCGATTTATCCCACCTCCTTCCTCGCTGACTAGTGAAAGGGAATCACTTCGAGAAGCTGGAAGTTTCCGGTGCACCTTTCCGTTAGCAGGTTTGTCTGTGCGGCAGATGTGATGCTTTTATTTAAATTTCTTACCAGAAGCAACCAAGGAATGTGTTACCTGTGACTTCTCTACTTGCCATAGAAACCACAAGTCCTTTCTGGAAACTTCTGCAACATCATCTCTCTTTGTTTTTTTACAGTAGTCTTTATTGGCATCAAACCTTTGAACCCCATCATTTGACAGGAGTCGCTTGCTGTGCAAGAGTCTGGACTGTACCCATGTGCCATTACTGATATCCTATCAGTATTTTTCATCACGACTTAACTTTATCAGAGAAAGCATGCCCTCCTGTTAGGCGGAGTGAGTCACGTTCAGTCTTGCTTCTAAAACCTGAAACATTTCAGCATGTTTTCCTTCAAAGTATTTGACTCATCAACCGAGAAGATATAGGCCTCCTTACTCAAGGTTTGGTTTGATTTAGACCAGTGAGGAGGACGGGTCCTTATGCCCTTGCTGTGCTATTTAGTTTATTCAAATAAAGCTTAAACTTAAAGCTTACATTTATGTGAATAAAGCTTTATTTAACACAAGCTAGATGCTTCGTTGGAAGAAAAGTCTCACAGGATTTAGTGCTGTGAACTTAACTATTTCTAAGCCTGGATTCATTGACCTGTCTGCTATGAAACCCTTCTGTTTTCTTTTCTCTATCCATTTTTCAAGATTGAATCAATATTCCCAACTCCATTTGGTTCTTTGAAAATGTGGGCTCCTAAAACCAGATGAACTGACTTCAACCAAAAGATGAAATGCTTAACCGATGTTGGAACAAAGAAGTGCCTGAAACCCCTTTCTGGGCCCCACCAAGACTTTCTATAGCAGAGGTTCCCAAGTGTGTGCCCCCTAACCCTTCCCACAGTAGCAATGGCATCACATGGCCTGGGGACTTGTTGGAAGAGCAAATTAGCAGGCCCCACCCCTTCACCCAGCAGTGTGTTTTTCTGTAAGCCCCCCCAGGCAGTCCTGGTGACCAGTAAGGTTGAGAGCCCTAGAGTTGATTATACCCTCCCTGTATTCCCCTTCTGAGACTTTCTTTTGCTTTCTTGATCTTTCTTCCCCTCCTCAAATCCCACTCTTCCAAAGAAACCGCTGTCAGGCATGCAGAGTAGTGATTCGTACCTGTGTCTGAGGTATTGGCTGTGCCTTTACTTCCGGTCGGACCCTATCAGTTCCCGACCCCTGTCCTGGTAAATGGATTGCATCAACCTCCCTGGTTCTTCAAAATCCCCTCAGTCCAGGACTTTCGGGGATGCCTTCCCACACTGACTCTGAGCCTGGTGTTCTGACTCGCCGTGGCCAATGAGACAGGAATAAACTTCACCCACATACAGAGGTGGAACAGCCTCCCGAGTGCTCCTGCTTACTCTCTTGTTCCTCCGCTTTTATCTGGAGAAAACCCCTGGGCTAGCTTTTGGAGGATGATGTTTACTGGGAAAGAGGAGCGTCTGCCAAGGCCCCAGAGATTCACACAGCTTCCTGGCTGAACTGTGGCGGATTGCAGACACGTGAGTGAATCCCCGGCTAAGCTCCTTAGCAGTAAAAAATGGTCGCATTTCTGGTAAGGCCCTGAGTTTTGGGGTGGTTTGTCACTCAGCAGCGACTAACTGCTACACCTGTTAAAGGAGCCTTAGTGTCTCAGCTAAGAGGAAGAGGGCAATACAGAGGCCCCTCTCAGTGTCTTGGAACCCATATCCGTCCATTTGAGAGGCTTGACCGCATCGTTCAGTGTGGGTAGAACCCAAGCATACAGTTGAGTCAAAATGAAGATCCGTGGGTGGGTCTTTTAAGTGGCCAGTTTGAATTTGTGGCTGTTGCAGAGCTTTTCTTGTTAAGCAAACTCTGAATATAGTTTGCCAGACTTTTCTTAAACCTCAGGAGGTGCCTTTGTCCCTGTGTCCTTCCCACCCTTCCATCTGTATTTCTTCTCTGCAGACGTTCTGCCAACATTGCCACAAACCACCCAGGGTGAAATGAGATTTGCAGGGAGACACTGGGATGGATTAAACAGGTCTTTTATAGGAAGGACGATTGCAAAAGCAATCTCTTATTTGGTTGCAGCAAATAAATGGATACAGTGAATATTTTACACTCTTGCTTTTGAAATCTCAGAGGGGAATTCCCTAATACTAACTTGGACGTTCAGGTGAGGGGCTCCTAGGTGGCGCAGTTAGGCATCCGACTCTTGATTTTGGCTCAGGTCATGATCTTGCAGTTCATGAGTTCGAGCCCTACTTAGGGCTCCGTGCTGACAGTGCAGAGCCTGCTTGGGATTCTGTTTTTCTCTTTCTCTCTCTGCCCTGCCTACACTCTCTCTGTCTCAAAATAAATAAATAAATAAATAAACTTAAAAAAAAAAGTTTAGCTGAGACTACTTTATTCTTCAGACAGCTTCCCTAGGTTCCCTAGCTTCCCTAGGTTTCTCTCTTATAGAGCTTCATATCATCTATTTTTAATATTTTGATTCAGCGATTGATGTTTTAGTTTTGGTAGATAGAACATTACACCTTAGCTAAAAATCTAATTCTTAGTTTAGTTGAAAGCTTTCAACCGGTGACATGAAATTTTAACGGGACTTTTTAAACTCAGTCATCCATGACCCCTTACTGAGTAGACTTGACTTTTCAAGCAGTCCTCCCTAGAGGGCGCCATATCCTCACTTCCCGACTGGGTCCTTCTAACGTTGGCTGCTGGCCCCATAACATCATGTGAGGCTGAAGTCACTTAGATTACCACATTGGAATCTTTTCGTAAATCTATCTGCAGTGGAGCCTTTATTTTAGCATGATAAATGCATATCTTCTGGCACGTATTTTGTTTAAGCATTACAAGTGAGACCTTGTTTAGGAACAGAGGCGATGGTGTTCATTTGGCATGGTTGGTTGTTCAGTCAGTTCAGTCCATCTCTGTGCCCACATACAGTGGCCTGAGGAACATTATGGACCTCTGATGGGGTATCAGATAGAATACTAAGGACAGATTCGGCGGACCTGTGCTTTCATATTGTGTATGTCACTACAGAAGGTACTTACCCCATTACATTTCAGTTTCCTTATTTGTAAGATTGGAGAGCTAGGCTTTTTTTTTTTTTTTTTTTTTTCATGATCCCATTAGCTCTGTAATGTGATCTTTGGTACATAATAATAGTTCTGTACCGTTTGATAGAGGAAGCAATACTAATGCTCCGAACTGCTAATTCTAAGGAAATTTAGGTAGTGACCCACTGAAATTTAGGTCAGCCTGAAGAAAATATATTAAAGAAGAAGTACAGCTGATTATTGAAAAGCATAAATGCTAATAAATATGTTTTTTTCTTATATGAAATTTATTGTCAAATTAGTTTCCATACAACACCCAGTGCTCATCCCAAAAGATGCCCTCTTCAATGCCCATCTAAATATGTTTTTATGTATCTTTTAAAAACATGAATGTTTTCCTGAAATCAGCATAAGTTATTGGTTTAAAATACTGGCTCAGAAGAATACGTGTCAATTACCCAGTATCTGTGTATGCATAACAGAGAGTCTTCACTCAAGAAATAGTTGTTGAATGAATGGCAAGATGGCTAATTCCATTTTTATTAGCCATCAACTTTTAGTACAACTTTTAGTACAACTTTTATTTCTAGAACATTCCTTATTTGTGGAATTGGAATTTATTTCTCTGGACTTTGACAATGGCTTTATATTTACTCCTTTGGGTTATATTGAATATATTGTATTTGCTGGATTTTCATCTTTTCCTGTCCCGCTACTAAAATAAATGGTAAGAGTTTGTCAAAGCATAAGATACATATCACTGGCCACGCTTGTAATTAGGCATAACTCTTTGTGCACGGCTATTTTTAAGTTTTGTTTTTTTTTTTTTTTACAACAATTAGCCTGCCTGATATAGTCTTATCTTTCCAACTATAATCATCATTCTTTAGAACTTCCTTATGCATATTGTTCAGCATCCTCATTACTGTCTCCCAAATCGATCCTGGTTTGTCTACAACCTTCATACTCTGTCAACTAAGAACTGAACACCATTTTCAACATTTATCAATGTCAAGAAAACCAAGATTACCATTGCCTTTCTTATAAATACTGGTTTTCTGCCAATACAACTTAACTACATGCTGGTTTATACTAATACCAAAGTCTTTTCCATGATGCACAGGTAGATCACATCTCTATAATATCATGGGTTTTTTTTTGTTTTTTTTTTTTTAAGTTTAGTTATTTTGAAAGAGAGAGAGTGTGTGCACATGTACATGTGAGTGGGAGAGGGGCAGAGAGAGAGGGGGAAACAGAATCCCAAGTAGGCTTTGCTGAGCACAGAGCCCGACATGGGTCTCAATCTTACAACCATGAGATCATGACCTAAACTGAAATCAAAAGTCGACGCTCAATCTAATGAGCCACCCAGGTGCCCCTACCATGGATTTTTCAAAATTTAAATCAAGATCTACTTTTACTCTTCATTGAAGTTCATCTTCTTAGACTTAGCCTGCATGAGGGAACATTTTGGATTCTGGATATGCCAACCGATTAATTACTTTTGCTTCTACCTTTATGTCATCTACAACAAACCAGCCTCATGACTTTGTCACATGTTCCATTCACGCATGTGTCTAATTCAACAGAGTCAAGGGAGAGCAGTTATACTCACTGCTAGAAACCACACTCCAACGTGTCTACAAAAACATCTCCGAGGTCTTATCAGATACCTTTAAAAAATTCATGCAATCATCCTGTTTCAGGCCTAAGTAAAAGGAAACAAGATTGTCATGACCTGATTCACAGCACAATGATTTGTGGTGACTCTTCATGACCAACTTTTCCTTTCCCAAGAGCCAACAAACCATCCTGTTAATATCTACTCTAGGAATTTGCTGGAACTAAACATCAGGGAAGATGGTGGATGACAGAATCTACTTTGCATTCTTTTTATAAATTCTGTGATGCATATGTGCATCTCAGGTTTTGTGGCCTGTCCATAGACCCTCGGAACCTAGGTTGCAGGTGAATGAGCTCTTGCCATACAGTACGGTGTGATTTTCCGGGCTTGGAGTTTGGATCCTCCTGGCTTCAAGTCCTCTACTAAAACCAAAGGCTTTACTTTCCCCTTTTCAAGGTTTGCTTTACACTTGTTAGGCCCAGATCATTGATGTTGAGAAGACACAGACAATAGGAGATGCCAACTTTTATATCCATCAGTATTTTTCTTCAACCCTAGCTATGGCTTCCTTGCCACTTTTTTTTTCTCCACACATAAATGAAAACTATCAATACAAATAAGAAGTACCTCCAAACAATTCATGTTGGACAGTGTGCGATGGGTATAATAGAGAAAATAGAAACGCAGAATAGAGAAATCGCGTTGGTCACAGCACCTCCACAAATGTGCTTTTTGAGCTGGTCTTTGCAAATGAGTAGGATTTCGACTAGAAGCATTGAGAGTGACTCTAAAGTGCAAAAAATGACAGAAGCAAAATCATAAATGAGTGAGTGCTTAAATATTTAAGACATGGCAAGGACACTATTAGCTTACCTAGTAGAGAAGAGTTGGATTAACAAGGACCTTATAGTTTGTTCCTCATTTGAAATCATCTGATAAGGAAGGTGTGGATGTTTTCAGTTGTGATATGAGTGAAGTTTTTTAAAGATGTTCTTTGTAAGTAATCTCTACACCCAACTCGGGGCTTGAACTCACAACCCAAAGATCAAGAGTCACACGCTCTGCCGACCAAGCCAGCCAGGTGCCCCTGATAGGAGTGAATTTGTAAACTTAACCTGAAGCAGAGAAAGATTGCAGTGAGAAAAATCAGGAGATTTTACAGTAACCCATGCCACTCGAACAAAGATTGCAATAAATAGAAGGTATAGAAACAGTCCATATAGTAAAGGTGGGGGGAAAAATGAAGGTGGATTTCATATTAATTAAACTTTTAAAGTATACATATGTTGTATTAAAATTACTTTACTTACCTGCTCCCCCTTCCCCCCCCCCCCCGCGCAAGTTAGCACTCTTTCCCCAAGTGTGAACTGCCTAGAGCTGATCATACTCAGGATTTTTTCGGGGGGATTTCATACACAGCTTTAAATAACATCGGCCCCCCAAAAGAAATAAATAACATCAACTCACGCTGTGAAAAGTTACTTTCTTTTTGATTCTCTTCCAATGCTCCTGATTACACCAAGGATAAAGTCTCGGCTTACAGTCCGTTTGGCCTTAACCACCGGCCTAGCATTGGCCAGTCTCCCCTTCTCACAAAGAGAGTGCGGGTTTGGGCTTAAACTTTGGTAGGCAACGTTTGGTCAGTAGAATCAGTAGCACGGATAGAATTTGGTAGGTAGAATTGAATAGCAGCACGTACTTAATTTTGTCCTTATATTTTCAAATTGCTTTTCATTATTCTGTTTTTTGACAACTGATACTCCATTTCACTTATGGTCAAGGCGTACGGTTTTACTTGAAAATAAAATTTTATGGAAAAAAAAAATGAAGACACTGACTCAAAGGATGTTGAGGATATACTAGCAAGTGATACAGCAGTTTGGCAAAAATCAAGTTGCCGATCCATAGGTAAGTAGCATTCAATCAACATTGCTGGAGTGGAGATCCAATTGGAATTGCATGAACTTTACATGTTTTATTTTTTTATTTTTTTTTAATTTTTAATGTTTATTTATTTTTGAGAGAGAGAGAGACAGCGTGAGCGAGGGAGGGGCAGAGAGAGAAGGAGACACAGAATGCCAAGCAGGCTCCAGACGCTGAGCTGTCATCACAGAACCCGACGCGGGGATCGAACTCGGGAACTGTGAGGTCATGACCGGGGCCGAAGTTGGACGCCTAACCAACCGAGCCACCCAGGCGCCCCAAAACTTTACATGTTTTAAAGATTTGTTTTGTCCCCTCCATGGATTTACCACCGATTGAAATCATGTGCTGTGTCCCTGAGAGCTTGCCTGGTGGCCCGTGGATGATGGATGGGTGACTGCTGCTCTTCGGGAGGGGGGAGGGGAGCAGGGGAAGCCTGTTCTTAGAGCATCAAGTCACGACTTTGACTACTAGAGACTTGCTGTTTCCCTAGGGCAGCTGTC
Organism: Felis catus; assembly: GCF_018350175.1. Taxonomy (NCBI): domain Eukaryota; kingdom Metazoa; phylum Chordata; class Mammalia; order Carnivora; family Felidae; genus Felis; species Felis catus. The sequence goes on along the minus strand of NC_058375.1, from coordinate 208,096,598 downwards.
CCCGATGTAGAGGCAAGACAGATTCCATCTCACGACAACGAAGTTCTTTCTAAAGACAACAGGAAGCCCCATTTCTCAGGTCTCTTCCAAAGTGACTCCAATATACCTGCTGACCTCTTTTCTAAAATTAGTTTCACGGAAGGCGTGATTGATTTCAAGCACTTTATAGATTTAATTTAACGTTCATTCCCTCTTGTCTTATTGCCCAGCTTGGGTAGAGATGATCATCCGGATGATTAGAGAAAGAAAGCAAGGCCCTGACGGCTACTTTGGGGGCCGAATGCAGAACTCTCTTCTCCCTGAGTTGGAAGCTGGGCCCCACAGAGGTATGGATTGCTGATGGATAGACCCTAATGGCTCTTTTAATGCAAACAATTGATTCTGGAGGCAGGAAGCTGCCGGAAGGGGCTGCTCTGAAACTCTGATCAGCACACTAGGCATTCATGGTTTTCACTTAGGAAAATAAATGCTCTCCAGACTTTTAAGCCAGGCCTGTGGCTTTATGCTTAGAGCCCATATTCTTGCATCAGAACGACGCATGCAAACATGGCTCTCCCATATATTAATACTAGCTGTGTGGCCCTGGGAAAGTTGTTTAGCCTCTCTGAGCTTCAGGTTTCTCAGCTTTAAAATAGGGATGCGTTCGTTTCCCAGGGGTACCATAGCAAATTAACACAAACTATGTGGCTTACCGCGGAAATTTATTCTTTCACACGCTGGAAGACTTGAATCAAGTAGGTAACAAGTCCGTGCTCCTTCTGAAGATTTTAGGGGTGAATCCTTCCTTGCCTCTGCCAGTTTCTAGTAGCTCCCTGGAACCAATTCCTTGGCTTGTGACTGTGTCATCGCAATCTCCGACCCATTCTCAGGTGGCCCCTCTTCTCTGCGTGTCCTCCACCCTCCTTTTATGAGGACGCTTGCCTTTGGATTTAGAGTCCACCCCGATAATCCAAAATGATCTCATCTTAAAATCCTTAACTTAATTCCAGCTGCAAGGACTCTTCCCAAATAAAGTCACCTTCACCAGTTCCACGGATGAGGATGTGTACTCATCTCTTGGAGGGGCTACCATTTAACCCACTTACAAGGGACAAGATGACACTCACATCACAGATGAAGTGAGAAAATGCTGAGCATTCAGGCCATGCTCAAGAAATGTTAGTCATCATCACGTTTATGATTATTAAATAGCTCCTTGGTTTTGGTATTATAATATTTGCTTTTGGTAGACCTGACTGAACTTAACAGTGGCTTCTATTATCATTAGACCTGAGGCAAGAGTATAAGTGGGACTCCCGTGGCCTTTGAGCAGTTCATGCAAGACAACATGGTTTCTCTCACCAAAGTGGCTTGGGAATCACTGACCTTATTTTATCAGAATAAGTGCATATTACAGAATTTTAAAGGGATGATATTTTTTGTAGTTTCATAGACAATGAAGACCATTAGGGATGAAAAATGCTAATGATATACCAACAACTCCGGTCCATAAAATTTGGAAAAAGGACTATTACTAGAGAAAACCTTCCCTGGAAACTAACAGCTATGAAAATTTTTTTCTCTGCTTTAGACGTGCCATTCTTGAACGAAACGTTTATTTGATTCAACCCGAAGTCAACAACATCAGTGAAGCATAATCTCAGGACTGTGGGTCTTTTCTCTGATTGTACTTGAGAAAGTTGCACTGCCCAACGGGTAGTTCTGATCCTACGATCCGTATCCTGGTGAATCGGTAAAATAAAGGCCTGCTGCCTCCCACCAGGGGGAATCCAAACCCTCCTGAGGTGGTAGGTGTGCCGCAAACTCTAACTCAAGCCTGTAACCTTCTGAAATTCCTTTCCGTTCTTAGAGATGGCACTTATCATTTTCTCTAATTTTTCGTTCTCACTTGTCCACACCAGGGCAGGCCACACTGATACGGTTCATACCACAGTTGGTGTGCACTGAGCATCTAACGATACCACAGGCCCGTTCTGGGAGGGGTGCGTAATGAGATTTCATCTACTGTTTCTTTCCTTTGAGACTGGCTGGTCTGGCTCTTCACATACTGTGGTAACTAGTCACTAAAACACTTCCTGTGTCCCGTTATACTCGTAAGTTAAAGAAACCTGAATGGTAGACAGATCTCAGCCTTTAAGGCCAAAGAAATGAATGGAAATAATTCTCTTTGTTGTCTGTCATCTAAGAAGAAGCAGGTTTACTTCGCGTGAAGTCACTGAGAAAGACTCATACTGTTGTTATTGGAGGTCTTGGTCTGTGCTTCCTCTTATTCACCGTGCCGTTCAGGAACAAAAACTTGGATACATGATGCGATGATTAAATAACACCGAGGATGACGGTTTGGTTACTTTTATAAAACAATCTGGCAAAGATGATGAAGGAGGGTTTGCCCTTGAGGCCTCTTTTCACAGTGGACACCAGGGGGCGACACTTACGCAGGCATATCTCAGAGATCATGTGGGTTTGGTTCCAGACCCCTGCAGTAAAGTGAATACGGCAGTAAAGCAAGTCGAATGAATATTTTGGTCTCCAGTGCATGTAAAAGTTATGCTTACACTAAACTGTAGTCTATTAAGAACACAATAGCATTGTGTATTAAAAAAAAAACAACACAATGTATATACCTTATGTAAAAAAAAAAAACCTTACTGCTAAAAAATGCTAACCATCATCCAAGCTTCCGGCAAGCTGTTAATCACTTGATCACAGATCACCATAACAAATACAATAATGAAAAAGTTTGGAATATCGCAACAATTACCAGAATGTGACACAGAGACGGGAACAAATGCTATTGGAAAAATGGCACCAGTTGACTTGCTCAATGCAAGGTTGCTACAAACCTTCAGTTTGTAAACAAAACAAAACAAAACACTATCTGCGAAGTGCAATAAAACAAGGTGTGCCTGTATTTAGAGATTTCAACATTTAGCAGAGAAGTGACATCTGCCTCCAGATGTGGCCTCCAGAAGTAGGACGGCTTCATGAGGGACATTGGTTTTTATGTTTGAAACACTTTTCCTCACTTTACCTCCCGAGTGTCGTTTATTCATCCTTCACGACACAACTCAAAGACTTCAGCCTCTGAGAAACCATAACTAACTTCCCTGGCCAACTTAACTGCCTCTGTCTGTCCTGCCATTGACTTTGAATACAACTGTGTTGTAGAAACCCTATTGTCTACTGTTGCAAGCCTCTGTAAGCCCCACCCATGACTTGCCAAAGTGCCTGGCATCTACTTCTTGCTTCCTTCATACTTGGTAAATACACATCACTGTGAGAGACTGCTGAGTCTATTACCATTATTTCCCCTTACTTCTACAATCCCTGTAAAGCCAATAACTTTAAAATACTGATAAGATATCACTGCCCGTAATATTACTTGGCTGCCCACTGTTGATCCGAAACATCTTTTCCGTAGGTTAACTCCTTCAGTGCCAAATTAACACAACAATTTCTAGTGATCGATCTTCTTTCCAGGAATAGCCACAGCCCTGCGTTGGCATCTTTTTTTTTATTTTCCGGAGGAAAGACACGGAAGCCATGGGTGTCTCATGGCGTCTCCATTCGCAATCCCTTCGTCCTTCCCTACTGTTGGCAAAGACGCCCTCAAGGCCTTGGGAACGTGTTGAAATTCTGTTGGCCTCCTGGGGGGATTAGCATTCTTCCTTGCCACGAGATGTGTACAGGAAGTCCTTAATATGGTGTAAAAGTGAACCAGGTTCTAAAAAAAAAAATAAGTCACTTAAAAGAAAGTACACAGGGGAGGAGAAGAGGGAGAGTCATTGATCAGTGGGTATAGTTTCAGTTCTGCAAGATGAGTAAGTTCTAGACATGCACTCAACAGCATCGTGCCTACAGACGACCATACCGCAAGGTACATTTAAAAATCTATTTAGGGGCGCCTGGGTGGCGCAGTCGGTTAAGCGTCCGACTTCAGCCAGGTCACAATCTCACGGTCCGGGAGTTCGAGCCCCGCGTCAGGCTCTGGGCTGATGGCTCGGAGCCTGGAGCTTGTTTCCGGTTCTGTGTCTCCCTCTCTCTCTGCCCCTCCCCCGTTCATGCTCTGTCTCTCTCTGTCCCAAAAATAAATAAACGTTGAAAAAAAAAATTTTTTTTAATCTATTTAAAGAGTAGATCTCATGTTAAGGGTCTTATCGTACAATAAAGAAAAAGAAGAAAGAGAGAGGGGAGAAAATGTGGACTGTTTCTTCCTCTGTTTCAAATCACTTACGGTTTGTTCCTCCACACGCGGAAAGCACAGTTCCACTAATGACTGTAATGAACAAAGTACGTATCTCCAGACACTAGGAGGTCCTCAGAGGTCATGATTTTTTCCTTGTGTTTTTAGAAACCAGCCACACAGACCATTAGAAAGCACAGCAACCATGCATGAAAAGCTAATCATTGTGTGTGTGCGTGCGTGTGTGCGCGTGTGACCTGAGTGATCCCAGTGCTTTATTACAAATGATAGGGCATAACTTTTGTGGCTTCAGGAAACTCACCACGCTGAAGCCACCCTGAGGAAGGTTTTCACAAAAAATTTCATACCATGAATGAAATGCCAAGAGCAACACGTTTGTAAGAGAACAAAATACATCGAGAGACTTAGGCCATCTCTGTTCCTTACAAAACCCGTGTCAGAGGGCTGACTGGTGACCCTTTGGTGGAGTGAGTTCAGTGAAGCAAGTGTCAGCAGTAGATTGCCCTGGGTCAAGAGCAAATGGGAGAAGAGGAAGGAGAGAAATAAGGTCTTTAGATGATTCTTTCCAGTTGTTTGCCTGGAAGGGAAGGCGAGGGAGAGTGCTGTAGCCATAGAGATTCCAGGGCTGAGGGAGGTTTTATTCTTGTTTGTTTATTTAATACGCGGGAGAAGCTTTTATGCTGCTGAGGAGAAGGAGCCAGGGGAGGGGAGAGGAACCATCCAGAAAGCAAGAGGCTGGAAGCAGCGATCTGATGAAGGGGAAGCTCCCCTTTGCCTCTGACACCAGAGGGGGTGAGGAGGATGTTGAGTAAATATTTAAAAAGGGCAATAATACAAATAACACCAAGGTGCTAAGCCAAGAAAAGCCAGATGCTTCTGAATCATTTTAGTAAGTTGGTTTGCTACTTATTCATTCATTTTTATTCATCCGCTCATGCTGACTCAGACACACAGTAAAAGAGGCACATGTTAAGAAAATACATGGAAAACTGACAGTCGGCAGAACTCTAACCTACATAGATTGCCATTTGGGGGGGGGGGGGGCATCTCTATCTGGCTCTTGGATACCCTGAGATGGAAAGCGGTGAGAAGTAGCATCGGGCGGGCGGTGGGGGTGACGAGAGGAATTGCAACAGGGGAGTGTGTTCATGAATCCCCGGGAGTTCTGAGGGTGCGGAACTTCACAGCTTTTGGAATCCGCATTGGGGAAAACACAGACAAGAGACAGCTGGAGCGACATGTGCTTGTTTACAGAATGTTGACCATGTCCCATGCCTGCACGCTCACATCCTGCTCACCCTTCTGGAGTCCCTTTGGGTTCTTCGCTCTCTTTTGGACACCCGTCTTCCCTCTGGGAATCTGTCTTCCGATCTAATCCTCCCTGTGGCTATGGACTACACGGCACGTCTACAGATGACTCTCTTTCCAGCTTCCCCTCTGTCCTCCTTGGCTTGCTGGAAGCTCTGGGCTTCAAGTCTTAGGCTCACCGTTCCTGAGAGCAGCCGCCTGTGGCATCAGGCACTGGGTCGCATGGAAAATCCCAACACAGGCTGCTCTCTGACCCCGTCCTCCATCAGCAGGTGCGTGTGAGCTGTGCTCGTGCTGGTGTTCCCGTTGCACATGGGCGGTAATGTAATGAAAAAGGAGGCAGCAGGGATAAATGGTGCAGCGATTAAAAGCAGTAGGACCGTTGCAAGACAGAGCTGATTCAGAAACAAAGCCCAAAGGCAATGTTGGATTAGTGGGGAGCAAAATATCTAGAAGGAAGTGTGGACCTAGGCATTTGAGGGATGGAGGAGATTTGGAAGTTAGAGGTGAGGTTTTAGGGACCCCAGCTATAGGGCAGACCAAGTTCATGGGTGGTCATATGAACACTGAGGTGGAACTCCCCTTCCCTTCCCTCCCTTCCCCTCCCCTCCCCTCCCCTGCCCTCCACTTCCCTTCCCTCCCCTCCCCTTTCCTCCCCTCCCTTCCCCTCCTTTTCCCTTCCCTCCCCTTCCCTCCCTTTCTCTTCTCTTCCTTCCCTTTCCCCCCAGATCCGAAGTCGGTGTGGCCAGTGAAGCTTCAGATCCCGTTTTGTCCCTCGCTCCAGCTTCTCTCCAGGAGTGCATGCTGATCTCAATCTGCTTCTGCCTGCTGCACCCCATCCGTGCTGGAAAGTCGCCTCCATACCTCCCCTGATGTCTGGGGCCTGCAACCCCTCCCATCCTGAAATGAAATGCAAGCCAACCGACCTCCGTGCAGAGCCAACTTTGAAAGCTGCTCAGTGCTCCTTATTTTTGTGGTGTTCACATTGGATCCCTTGACTCTCAGCCCCACTCACACTGCTAACTGACACCCTGGATGCCCAACCCTTGAGTAATTAATTTCACATGGCTTGGCTTATTTGAGTTTCACAGCAACCATATACGTTAGAAAATATTACCCAAATGACCATGTACCCCATTTTGTCTGTGCGTGGTCCCTGTTTATGACCTTAGTCTTAGCATAATTAGTAATAACACTCCCTTTCACTTTCAAAGGACCCTGATTTGGACAGTGGGTTATATGATCACCCTAACCATTGCTACACTTTCTTTCCTCGGTTTATACAAAAGACACGGAGAAGTTAGATCCCTTCCCCATTGTCACACGGCCGATGCATGGCTGAGCCAGGACTGGGACACAGGTGTCAAACCCTGCTGTGCCAGCATGTAAATCACTGCGTCTGGATCATGTTTACTAGTCCCTTGGAAGTTTTAATGGACGCCTGACCTTTAAGGATTCATTTCTACTACTAATTTAGTTCTGATATTTCTGATATATTTCTGTAGCTTATCCTCTCTCACCCCTTCCCCACCCCCAGTGGCCATCAGGTCCTACTGTGCCTACTGTGAGACAGAGGGTGAACTTTCACCACATGGGGCTGTAATAGAGAGGGAGGTGAGGTGCTGGCTTAAGTGGATGGGAGACATAAGAGAAATTTATTTTTAGAAATGGAAGATGTGGGAGTGCCTGGGTGGCTCAGTCAGTTAAGCGTCCGACTTCGGCTCAGGTCATGACCTCGCAGTCCGTGAGTTCGAGCCCCGCATCAGGCTCTGTGCTGACAGCTCAGAGCCTGGAGCCCGTTTCCGATTCTGTGTCTCCCTCTCTCTCTGCCCCTCCCCTGTTCATGCTCTGTCTCTCTCTGTCTCAAAAATAAATAAACGTTAAAAAAAATTAAAAAAAATAGAAATGGAAGATGTGGGCAGTTAGGTGCAAAAGACTTGCACAGGATTTTTATTAAAAAAAAAAAATAGTTAAGCCAGGCCATGGCCTACCCCTCTTACTTTGGACAACCTACCAGTTGATTCAAATTATCCCGCGATCGATTCCAGCAAAGCAAATGGTATTGATTATGCAACTGGCTGAAATGCCTCGGACCAACTATGCCAGGTACAAGTCTATCTAGTATATCAACAGACTTGGTTGTTGTAAAAATTGAGGTTGGGAGAATCAATAGTGTCCTTTTGGTGCTACAGCAAGTTTAGGGCCAAGAGTATCAGCAACATGTGTTTTAAAACCTTCAAGCTGATGCAACACCTTGTTCTCAAAACAACAACAACAACAACAACAACAACAACAACAACAAAAACTAACAAGAAAACCAAACAACACAAAAAAGTCCGATATGTAGCCACGGTTACTTTTCACGTCTTGAAAACAGTGAATCTACGGACATTCACGGTGAGCCGCGCTTTCATCATCAATGTATCAATATGCACGTCCTCTCATAACTAAAAGTAGCATGAAAACACTCCCCCCTGATTGCACACCGTCTTGTCCAGAGTTTGTCGAAAGTGTGCAGATCAGTCTTTAAATAGAAATAGGTAGTAATCTGAAGCCATGGCTGTATATCCATGCCAGGGGATCTCGCCTTGTAGCAGCAGTCCAAAACAGCAGTTGACATAGGAGATGGGCGCTTTTTTAAAAGTTTGTATTGCAATTCCAGTCGGTTAACACACAGCGTCTTATTAGTTTCGGGTGTACAATGTAGTGATTCAACACTTCCGTATAACACCCAAGGTTCATCACAACAAGTGCCTGCCTTATCCCCCATCCCCCCACCTACCTCCCTTCTGGTTAACTCTCAGTTTGCTCTCCATGGTTAAGAGTCTGTCTGGGTTGCCTCTCTCTCTCTCACTCTCTTTCTCTCTCTCTTTCTCTCTTTCATTCCCCCTCTTGCTTGTTTGCTTCACTTCCTAAATTCCACATATGAGTGAAATCATACGGTATTTGTCCTGCTCTGACTTATTTTGCTTAGTGTAATACTTTTTAGTTCCATCCGTATCATTGCAAATGGCAAGACTTCATTCATTTTGATGGCTGAGTAATATTCCATTGTGTGGAGGTGCACAGATACATGTGTGTGCATTTTACATCTTCTTTCTTCATTCATCAGTCAGTGGACACTTGGATTACTTCCATAATTTGGCTATTGTAGATAATGCTGCTATAAACATCAGGGTGCAAATATTCCTTTGAATAAGTATTTTTGTATTCTTCACTTAAATACCTAGTAGTGCCTATGTACTTTTAGGTGTATTGCCTCACTTAATTCTGACAGCAGTCCTCTGTGGTGCATTTGAAGTCAGGGGATTCAGTAACTTGCTAAAGATCATCAAGCTAGTAAGAGACAGACCTGACTCAAAACCAGGCTCAAGTGTTGGCTAGTCATAAATGAGTATATGCACTGCCTCGGATGATCAGGTTAAACTTGATTATAAGGCTTTTATCATCATTAGCTCCTACAAAGGCAGCCATAATATAAATTGATGAGCACTTCTTTTAAAAATAAATTTTATAGTGGTGCCTGGATGGCTCAGTCGGTTAAGCATCTGACTCTTGGTTTTGGCTCATGTCTTGATCTCGCAGTTCCTTGGATTGAGCCCCCCATCGAGCTCTGTGCTGACCATGCAGAGCTTGCTTGGGATTCTCTTTCTGCCCCTCTCCTGCTCACGCATGTGCACAGGCTCTCTCTCTCTCTCTCTTTTGAAATCAATAAACTTTAATAAGTAAATAAGTAAATTTTATATAGTAAATGAATTATAAAGTGATCTGAAATGTCAGTATCCTTATTCACAGATTACAGTAGTAATCACTTGTACTTTAAAAGCCAAAGTATGTTCATAGGAAATCCCTTCTTTTCATTCCTCTGTTGGGTGGGAATTAGACCTTTATTTATTTTTTAAATTAAATTAAATTAAATTTATTTTTAATTTACATCCAAGTTAGTTAGCATCTAGTGCAACAATGATTTCAGGGGTAGATTCCTTAATGCGCCTTACCCATTTAGCCCATCCCCCCCTCCCACAATCCCTCCAGGAACCCTCTGTTTGTTCTCCATATTTAAGAATTAGACCTTTAGGGGGCGCCTGGGTGGCGCAGTCGGTTAAGCGTCCGACTTCAGCCAGGTCACAATCTTGCAGCCCGTGAGTTCGAGCCCCGCATCAGGCTCTGGGCTGATGGCTCAGAGCCTGGAGCCTGTTTCCGATTCTGTGTCTCCCTCTCTCTCTGCCCCTCCCCTGTTCGTGCTCTGTCTCTCTCTGTCCCAAAAATAAATAAACGTTGAAAAAGAAATTTTTAAAAAAAGAATTAGACCTTTAGTAAGATTACACTAATGGGCGCCTGGGTGGCTTAGTTGGTTAAGCATCTGACTTTTGATTTTGGCTCAGGGCACAATCCCAGGATTGTGGGACTGAGCCCCATGTCTGGCTCCACGCTGAGTGTGGAATCTGCTTAAGATTTTCTCTCTCCCTCGCCCTCTGCTCCTCCCCCACTCTCTGTCTCTCAGAAAACAAAACAAAACAAAAACCCACCTGATCACACCAATATTTCTAAATATCTAAGGGCACATGAAGTTGAATTTGGGAAATTTCACGTACGGCCAGGTTTAAGAACTTATCAAAGGAGAGGCAATACCAACACAATGGCTGGGATCTCAGCCCATGAAATCCGGCAGCCCTGAGAAAAATCTCCATGCAGGAGCAATTTTGCGACCAGAAGCTCAGCCCAGTAGCTGGGCTACTTCCTGCTCCGGGTAAGGAAGCAGTCTAGACTGGCAGGAAGACGGCCACAGGCTGATGGGACATTAGTAGCCTGTCCTTTGGTGAAGGGCAGGGCTCGGGTGTCCTTGTTGTGTGGGGGTCAGAGTGGGGTAAGGGGAGGGAGGGTTATGTTCTGTAGTCAGAATTCAGTTCTTTTCCTCACAAAATATGAGTTCCCCTCCTGTCCCTTTCTGCTCTTAAATAGAAAACAGGATGACAATACTTTGCCTAAAGGGTAAACATGAACATCCTGTATTCTGTCTCGCATTCTTCTGTTCTAAAATGCTGGGAGCTCAGAGATTTCTTTTTCTAAAGGAGGTTTTCTGTCTTTCCATGACTGTTAATGCCACCCAGCAGTGAAAGGGACATTTGGCTCTCTTGGTATATAACCGTCAACTATGGAAGTCCCTGCGTTGAGCTTATCAACAATAGAGCTTTTCTATTTATTGGGGCCTTCCTATGTCCCAGGAAGAGTGTTCAGTGTTTTGTTCATATTATTTCATTTATCCCACCATTGTATAAGGTAGGAATAAATTCCTATCATCTGCTTTCACTGAAATGGAAACAAAGCCCAAAAGGTCATTTGCTGGGGTGCCTGAGTGGCTCTGACTTTGGCTCAGGTCATGATCTCGTGGTCTGAGAGTTCAAGCCCCGCATCAGGCTCTGTGCTGACAGCTCAGAGCCTGGAGCCTGCTTTGAATTCCATGTCTTCTTCTCTCTCTGCCCCTCTCCTACTCGCACTCTGTCTCTCTCTCTCTCAAAAGTAAATAAACATTAGAAAAAAATTAAAAAAAAAAAAAAAAGGTCATTTGCTTTGGGTCACAAATCCAGGTAATGGCAAATTCGGGTCTGTGGCACAGCGTAATGATCATACCTGCGAAGAAATACCAAAGGACCCTGTTGTTACCTTCCCATCAATCTGCTCCTGCTCCAGAAAGCCTTGCTTTGTACCCAGTAGAACTCACTGGGGTGACGATTCTGTCAATCGGCTGGATCAGGGCAGGGAGCCTACAGGTTAAAGTCCTCCTGGCTTCTTTGGCAATGACTTGATCTCCAGGGAAAGGAAATGCATTTGGCTGAACTTCCTTCTACTGCCTCATTTCTAATATTTTCTTTGTCCTTCTAGCTCTTCAGAGCACTCCTACCTCTTTTTCAGCACTGCTTAGGATGTCCAGTATAGCCTTTTAAAAAACACTGGTCAGGGGGAATGTGGTATATATCAGCAACAAGTCTTCCTGTCTCCCCCTCCATTCCAAAGTCCGGACATCAGTTATTCTTCTCTCTGAATCTTGTGGGTAGATAAAGCTGTTGGACCCTAGACCTAGAAGGAGCCTGGGATCGTCCATTCTAACTCTCTAATTTTATGGACAGGTACACTCAGATCCACAGTGAGAGAGGTGATCAGATTTGCCTGGAGTCACAATTAGCATCAGAGCGCCAACTCCAGCCACTGCTTCCCCCTCTTCCCCCAAATGGGGCTGGAATGTGGATTATACTTTTGCTGAACCACAGTGCCTTGTTCATCTGTCGGGAGCAGAGACGGGAGATAAGAGGAACGCAAACTTGAAGAATCCACATCCTGCAGTTTAGGGTTTAAATAAAAGCTGAACATTATCTTATCAAGTTAATCCTTTGACTATAGCCCTGCTCCTCCTACTCCTGCTGGGTTTAAACCTTGCTTTGTCCTCCTTTCTTTCAAAACTCTGAGCTGGGTGCTTTGTAGCGACCCTAAAATGATACGTTGGGCCATTCCCTGGGGTCCTGGCAAAGATTGTAGAATTGAGATTCGCTCAGGTTGACAGAGCCCTTTTCATCCTTCCAACTGACTTGGGAGGCACGTTTGCAAATGACTTAAAACACTGCCATTTTCATGTTTGGAGAGCAGTTCGTGATTATTGTAAACTAGATTTAACTTGGAATGCTTAGGGTGTGGGTGGCTAATTCCTGCCACAATTCAAAGGGGAAAAAAATGAGCATAGAAAATAAAAGAGAACAAGTACTGAATGTACAGTTAATGGCTCATTTATTCAGCCTCAGCTGAGACTGTTTTTCATACAGTTAACTTTTGAAGAGAACTTAGTTTACCCCGTTTAATCAGAAACTTGTAAAAATGGAAAGTGGTCAGTTGAAGGGTCCCTGAAATACTTCACAGGTTCCTCTTCTGTCTGAAACTGTGGCCACTGGACATAATTTGATGTTTCCTTGAGGCACCAGCACCATGCCTGTGATCACTCATTATTGTCTGAGTGTGAACACCGTGCAACTTACATCCTTTATGGTATTATGGCCGCCAACATGGTTTGCCCCAGATATTGTGGACATTGGTTTCTTCTCTTTCGTTTTGTCAGACTGTCTTTCATGAGTCCCTCCCTTCCTTTTGTGGGGGCTCATACCTTCAAGTTAATCTGGCCCAACCATCAACCCAAGACTCCTTGGCTGATAAAAAAGAGCCAATAAGGGGCGCCTGGGTGGCTCAGTCAGTTAAGCGTCCGACTTCGGCTCGGGTCACGATCTCATGGTTCGTGGGTTTGAGTCCCATGTCGGGCTCTGTGCTGACAGCTCAGAGCCTGGAGCCTTCTTCAGAGTCTGTGTCTCCCTCTCTCTCTGCCCTCCCCTACTCATGCTCTGTCTCTCTCTGTCTCTCAAAAATAAATAAACATTAAAAAAAAATAAAAAATAAAAAGAAGAGCCAATGATACTTCCTGTCTCACCTCTCTCTTGACCTTGCCATTTCATTCTAGCACCAAGGCTCTCTTCTCTGTTTGAGTTACTTTGTTTACATGTGACTGTGTTAACCTTAAGCCTTGATTTGTGGGACTGTTACTTACCCTCTTTGGCACATTCTTAGAATAACAGTGATAATGAACATAATAGTTGTATCAGTAATAGTGGCAAAAGAATGATGAAATGCCATTTATGCCGGTATTTTATACATAGTGTCTTTTGTGATAATAACTTTGCAGAAGAGGTCATCTTACCCCCATTGTACAGTTGAGAAGACAAAGGCTCAGACAATTCAGACTCCGTCCTCGTAGCTCCAGAGCTCATGTTCTTTGCTCTGAATCACTTTCTAGAAACCAGACTAGAATAACATGCCCTCGTTCCTGTCCCGGGTACAAGCCCCCCACCCCATCTGGTGACTGACACTTGGTGGGCGGATTTAAAGGCTGAGTCTATCACAGTCCTTTGGAGAAGTCAGACAGCTGTCTGTACTCCTGACTTCAGCAGGGGCATCCTTCCAGCTCTAAGTGGCTCCTCCCTATTCCCACTGGGCCAGGGCAGGTCAGAATTATATTGCTTCTGGTCAAAGGCCACCGCAAGTTTTGTTCAGCAGTCTCTCTAGAATCCTGCGTAACGTGGTTGTACGTGGTGAATGTATGAAGAGCCCTTCGCCAAGCTGCTCCCATAAGCATCGTGGATTAATGAATCTCTTTCTGGCTCTGCGAGGCTTTTGTTGTTGCTTCTCCGGAATTGGCTGTGATGAGAAAAGTTAAGGTTGTAAAATGAATTCCCTCTGAGTAAGTGAGATATTATTCTATTATTTCAAAGCTGTTTACTCATGGGAGAGGACACAGAAGGGGTTATGGAAATTGTCTCAAGTTACCATGGGAGCTAACTTCAAAGCACAGAGGAGGCATACACAACACCCCCGTTCCTCCATCACCCAGAGAACATTGTGTGTCCCTGAGCAAGAAAGCATCAAGAGATTTTTTTTTTATATGATTTGTAGAAAGGGGGGAAAAAAGCAAGCAACGTCTGTAAACCTTTTATTTTCTACTGATAACTGACATGTACCGAATACTCACCATGTGTCTCTTCCTGTGCAAGCACTGACATGAACATTAGATCCTCATGAACACTCATCCATTCAACAGATGAGAAAACCGAGGCTTATCATTTTGCCTGAAGTCACAAAGGTAGTAAGTGGCCCAACGGGGATCTGAACTTGGCAGGCTGCTCCCTGAGCCTCTGCCTAACTGCTGCACTATTACGGCCTTCTCTTGAAGATTAGAACAGTTTATTCTGACCCAAGAAGAGTTCAGCCAAACATAGAAGCCCGCAAAATGTCAGGTATGATATTAATGGGACATTGAAATTATGCACGCAGTCTGCAGAAAGCTGCTGATGGGGAAGCTACCTTAGCACTGAAGGATAATTTTCCGACGCATCCAAATGTACCCACAACAGAGCAATCTGCTTGGAGCAGCACCTGTGCCAAAGTTAGGAAAGTGAGGGTGAAGAAGGGCTTGGCAACAGCACCTGGGTTTTTAAAGTGGAAGAGCCGTGCGCTTGTTTCCAAAGTGATTAATTGTACAATTCAATAAATGTCAGCAGGTGGGAAGGATGCCTATAAAGAGGAGGCCAGTATAACTAAGTGGAAATGAAGAGACAGACGCTGAAAGAAGAGAACCCTGCAAATCACGGATGTGGGGAAAACAGGTCATGAGTTACCACTGAAATAGACTTGGGCCCCAGGCTCTTGAGTGGAAGGAGCACCAGGGCAGGAGCAAAGGGCAGCCGGGCTCAGGGAGAATCACACCCTTGGCTTGTGTTTTCCACTTTTCAAGCTAAGAAAGCACCGATTAACTCCCTACTGGCCATTTGAGTTCCTATATTTAATGGGACTTACCCATCTGGAAATGATAGAAGTTAAGAGAGTCTCACTGACCCCTGCCCTGGAAAATGGTCAAATCCGTGACCTGGTTTTCCTCAGTCTGGGTGGGGTACATCTGTCCTTTAGTCTGGCGGGCGTGGGGAGGTCTCCTCCTTTGGGGTCATTTTCACTTGGGAACAATTGGTGAGCCTCTGGAAAATTTACAGAGAAGCCCAACAGGACTCGGACCTTGATGATGATGATGAGGAGGAGGAGGAGGAGGGGGAAGTGGGGGGAGTCGATTTTTATCACCTGTTGATTGATTCACTCCTTCCACGAGTCCCCGAGTTCCCATGTAAAGGGTGTGCTACAGCCTACGTAGCACATGGGGCTTTCTGTCCCCTGCCTTGGCCTCCGGGCTCTTTCCACGACTCTGCACAGATTACCCCTGGTGGTGGGGAAGGTGCAGCAGAGATGTGAAGCAGGCGTACTCCCACCAGCTTGTCAGTCACCCCAATTCTCACCGCTAGCCCAGAACACCGGCTTCTTGGTGCCACCACAGTGACGCCTCCACGCGGTCGGCCTCCAAGGGACTCAAGAATGAGCCGCATCCGCCTTCCTCTTTGACATGTTCTGGCACAAAGGATATGCTGGGGTGATGGCTTCACTCTTGTTGGACCTAAAGTAGCATTTTCTGGGGGGACATCGCGATGCTAACCAGTGCCTTCTGTCGCGTAAGGGCAGATGTTGTACCAAGACATTACAGAGGGACCCAGTCATTTTTCTGTATCCCAGCTATAGGCTCCTACGGCCAATTTGGATAGATGAGTCATTTCTGCCAATGAACACTATACACAGTAAATACATTTTAAAATTTTTATCAAATTCATTACATATAAAATGTTTCTCCCCCTCCCTCTCTTTCTCTCTCTCTGTAAAAAAAAAGGGAGGGGTGCCCGTGTGGCTCAGTAAGTTAAGCATCCCACTCTTGATTTGGGCTCAGGTCATGATCCCAAGATTGTGGGATCAAGCCCCGCATTGGGCTCTGCATTGAACGTGGAGCCTGCTTGGGATTCTGTCTCTCTTCCTCTGTCCCTCTCCCCTGTTCAGCTCTCTCTCTCCTCTTTCTCAAAAAAAAAAAAAAAAAAAAGTTTTAAATTCCCATCAAAATGCAATGCAAAGTATCACCCCAAAACAATCTTTTAAAACTGCTAGCTACTTTCTAAAAGTGTCATCCAAAGAAGCATCACACATTTTCCTGTGAAAGCGTAACAGTTCTTGAAGCGGATTTTCCAGGGTTGCCTCACTATACCCTGCTGTGTGCTAAAGATTTTTCTGTTTTTGTCCACCTTTGGAAGACACAAGTGTTATTTGGGGCAGATGTGACATTTGGATTGGTCAAAAGTTCAGGCTCTAGAGCCAGACTGGCTAACTTCAAGTTCTAGTTCTGCCACTCACTAGCTGTGAGTCGATGAGCAAGTCACTTAACTTCTCTGTGCCCCAGTTTCCTCAGCCGTAACATGGGGATGATCAGAGCCCTGCCTTGTAGAGTGAGGGGTAAAGAAAACAATACACCTAAATATTATTTAGAACCCTGCCTGGCCCATAATAAATGCTATGGAAGGGCTTGCTTTATGATTAGTATCATTAGCGTCGTAATTATTACTCACTTCATGGTAGGCACCGGGCATAGAGTGAACCACGTAAGCACGGTCTCGGTTCTTACGGACAGGGGAAGATGTCACATAAAAATTAAATCCGTCAGAATATAAGCTCAGCTTGTGTGTTAGGAAAGCCTTCCCCGGGGTGCAGTGGTAAGGAGTGAGGTTCAGGGCTGTGAGGCGAGGCCGGCCCGGGGAGGCTTCTCCAAGGCAGTGGCACGTTTAAGCTGAGCCCGGAGGCCGAGAGGGAGAAGACCAAGCCTATGGGTCAGGCTCTGTATTGCTCCAGTAGGTGGAAGTGTAAAGGATTATCTTCATTTCACAGTGGATACCTATGGAGGCCCAGAGAGGTTGAGCAGCTTGCTCAAAAGCACACAGCTTATACGGGGCAGAGGCTGGATGGCAGCAGAAGCCTGACTCCAAAGCTCATCGCGGGCCTTTCCGCGGCACTCCGTTGGCTGCCTCTCCGACCGAGCTGCCTCCAGGATGACGGTTAGACTGGAAGCATGTCGCTCACTATGAACGCTGTTAACCCAAATATGAACAATTAACCCAGATATGAAAAGAGATCGACTTCGGGGCGCCTGGGGGCTCAGTCGGTTCATCTCAGGTCACGATCTCACGGTTGGTGAGTCTGAGCCCCACGTCGGGCTCCCTGCTGTCAGTGCAGAGCTTCGGATCCTCTGTCGTCCTCTCTCTCTGCCCCCATCTCCCCGACATGCGCGCGCTCTCTCTCCCTCCCTCTCTCAAAAACGAATACATATTTTTTGAAAAGGGGGGGGGGGGATCTGTTCGTTTGGGTGGCCACACCCTTCTGGCTCTGGGGGGCAGGGGAGGAAGATCATTTAAGGTCCCCTGCTTCACTCCATCAGACAGACCACTGACAGATGAGCTTTTAGGTAACGGGGATATCATTTGCATTCTTTATCTCAGGGTGTGTGGACCAGGCAGGCAGGCTGAAGGCAAGCCCGCCTCCACCTACCAAGGCCAATGTAATGAGGGCGTTTCTCAGAAGTGCTGACGCCTATGCTGGGTGTTCTGGGAACATGTGCCTTCTTCAGAGGGCTGCAGTCCGGTGCTCCAGTGTTTTGTCTGGGCTGGGGATGGGCGGGACAGGGATTCACTACTCCTCACTCACATCCAGTGCCTACTTTCCTCCAGCTCAGAGCCCCTCTTGGGTTTTGCCGAGAACATTAGCCTCCCTTCCCGTGGCATCCTTCTGCTGTGTGAGTTGTTGCTAGTCCTTCATCTTTGATTATTGATCAATATGATCCCATTCACTTTGAATCTTTCAGAAATACTTCCAGAAAACTCTCCTCTACTGAAAGTGTCCCCCTGTCCCCTGCCTTTTTCTCACTCTTGTAATCAATATCCTCCCTCTCATACTGCTTTGTTGACATTTCACTTGGATTTGGGGAAGAAGGGAAGGACACAAACATACTTCATCCACCATCTTGAATTTGAAGTCAGGCCATCCGGACTCGAAATATGGTGGAAACCATGTTCTGCTGGCCTGGGCCAGGCAAGTCCAGTGAGAAGCAGGTTCCCAAGTGGCTTCTGAACCTTTGTGTCTGGATGCAGGCATAAAGGTGGAGTTAATATAACTCCTCGGGTGAGGAGTTGAGAATCTTTCTCTGGGGAGATGATGATTCATTGGTGGAATATGGTCGTTCCAGGAAAGGCCTTCTGTCAAAATCTCAACCATACATTTCTTTTCATAAGTGAGTTCTAGTCATGGCCCTGTTTGCCTCTTGAAATAGTGCCCAGCAAGTCGCAGCAGGTTAAACAGAAGGTGAGGTAGTGTCGGGGGCATCCAAGAAGCACGTAAGGATGTTCTTTGTTTCTCAATTAAAGCATTTTCATCTGAGCTTATGTTGGCTTTTATGAGATAACATGTCATGATCAGCAAGAGCTTTCAGTGAACTTGACACAGGAAGATGGCAGAAAACCTCACTCGTTCCAAGTAGATTTATCACTGAGCATGAGGAGACTCAGAGGCCTGGGGGCACATGTACAGGTCTTATGGGTGGAAAAGAACATGCACTTCACCTCCATAGTGCCGAAGCACAGTCCAGTTCAACCTGGTCTGCATCTCAAGATATGTTTAGACATCCAACTCTTGCGTAAATTTTTTGTAAATGTTTTTATTTTATTTTTGAGAGAGAGAGCACGAGGAGGGGAGGTGCAGAGAGAGAGAAGGAGACCCAGAATCCATAGCAGGCTCCAGGCTCTGAGCCGTCAGCACGGAGTCTGACATGAGGCTCGAACTCACAGATGGTGAGATCATGGCCTGAGCCGAAGTCGGACACTCAACCGACTGAGCCACCCAGGCGCCCCCTCTTGCGTAATTTAACCAAGCTGGGAAAGTCCAGCACTTTCAATAAGCATCATTTAGTTAAGTTAAATGTGGATTTTTCCTTTCCCGTGGTAAAAAGATCTTTGGATGTTTTATTCCAATGGCAGAAACATCCACACCTAGAGTCAAATGATTCTTAGCCCAAAACATTTTAGAAAACAACACTAAAAATGAAATTCATTTGTCCGGACTTTTTATTTATTTTTTTTAATTTTTTTTTTCAACGTTTTTATTTATTTTTGGGACAGAGAGAGACAGAGCATGAACGGGGGAGGGGCAGAGAGAGAGGGAGACACAGAATCCGAAACAGGCTCCAGGCTCCGAGCCATCAGCCCAGAGCCTGACGCGGGGCTCGAACTCACGGACCGCGAGATTGTGACCTGGCTGAAGTCGGACGCTTAACCGACTGCGCCACCCAGGCGCCCCTGTCCAGACTTTTTAAAGAGATGCGAGCCTAGTGTTCAGGGATGTTTTGGAGATGTTTTTACTTCTGCGCCTTTGTCTTTTCTTCATTTTGTTTCTGTCTCTCTCTACACACACACACACACACACACACACACACACACACACGGTTCACTCTCCAAAACTCTTTACGTTTTCTTCCTACATTTGACTTTCTGTCAGGTATCCCTCACCTTCTCCATGATTGCGCCTTCCCTCTTCTTTCCGCTTCCTGTCTACACTAAGGCCACTTCTTATCTACACAACACGGCCATCCCTGCTTCGAAGCAAGAAGGCTTTTTACTATACCTGCATTTAAGATTTCGTAAGTGCCGAGTGAATGAATACATACATAAAATAACATTATAGGGGCACCTGGGTGGCTCAGTTGGCTAAGTGTCTGACTTCAGCTCAGGTCATGATCCCGCGGTTCGTGAGTTCGAGCCCTGCATCAGGCTCTGTGCTGGCGGCTCAGAGCCTGGAGCCTGCTTCAAATTCTGTGTGTGTGTGTGTCTCTCTCTGCCCCTTTCCTGATTGCACTATGTCTCTCTCTCTCTCTCTCTCTCTCTCTCTCTCTCTCTCTCTCTCTCAACAATAAACATTAAAACTATTTATTAAAAAAATAACTCAGAATGAAACCTAGTTTCCAACACTTCTTTGGAAAATTTAGTCTTACAAACGTTAGTGACATTATTTCTTCATCTATGACAATAGGTGAAAAACCTTACTTTTATCATTTTACATTTAATAAACATCTTAGTGAATCGTAAAGTAAAACCTAGCTAGGAGAAGAGGCAGACGAGACCAGAGAGAGTCTCCAAATGTCATTGAGTAGTGAGGCCACGCACATTTGATGCTTGAAAGCCAAATTAATAGTTTGTCTTATTAATACTTCAAATGAAAATAGCAGATACCTGGGAAGGCCTTTTACCTCGTTTTTAAATATTTCCTTTCCTCTGCGTCACATAACATGTATGCTAACTACGAGGAGGGAAAGTGTCCAGTCTCTTCAGGTTGATTTTTATCTCCTCCCCACCCCTAACTTAACTTACTATGTAAAACTTGGACCTCAGAATCCAACTCCTTTCTGGCAACTTCGCTACACATTTGACACCTTTTCAGAAGAAAACGCTGGGCTAGATGTCTAACCGTGATCCTTGGTTGTTGTCCTCCTGGTCTCGCGTCCACTGGGTAACTGTAGTATATATTGAATTCCCAAGAAACTAATTTTCGCAGATTGTCTTTCCTTGATGATGGAAGTTGAAAGAGAAAGCAAGAGAGGGAAGACTGACAGCCCCACAGCAGCCCATCAATAATAGGGGTGAGTCCCTCAGAGGCAACAAAGGGGATCAATGAAGACAGGACTCTAATAGCTAGAAAGCATCTCATTTGTTTCCCCAAAGACTTTGACATCTGCCAAAACATCTGACTCCAAAAGCCACCCCAGAGGTGAGCCGGATTGAGAGAGAGGTGCCTAGATGGGAGTCTGGGATGGCGACGTCCTGTTCCCTGCCAAGCCCATGGGGTATGGCAAGGGGTCCCACTCTCACTGCCAGCCAGAGCTGGTGATTAAGTGCCTCCAGCGAGCGCCTTGCTGTTCATTCATGAGCAGATGACCAGAACCTAAGGGAACAGCTGGAGAGCGCCTTGTCATGCATGGGAGTGGGTAGGTGGGGTCCCCAAAGAGCCCGGAGGAGCAATCATACTCGAAATGACACCTGCACAATCATGGAAGCCCGAGCCATGCTTTGCCTCCCGTGGACGCCATTTACATATACACTTTTTTCTTTTTCTTTTTTTTTTAAATTTTTTAATGTTTGTTTATTTTTGAGAGAGAGAGAGAGAGAGAGAGAGAGAGAGAGAGAGAGAGAGCAGGGGAGGGGCAGGGAGAGAGGGAGACACAGAATCCGAAGCAGGCTCCAGGCTCTGAGCTGTCAGCGCGGAGCCCGACGCGGGGCTCGAACTCACGGACCTCGAGATCATGACCTGAGCCAAAGCCGGACGCTCAACCGACTGAGCCGCTCAGGGGCCCCGATGTCAGTTTTTTTCAATACATACAAGCCAGATAGGTTAAACTGCAGCCTGTCTTCAGTAAATGCCCCAGTTGTTTGCAGTAAAAATGGTTTAGATTAGCACCCGGGCACTCTGACAAAGGTCTGGAGGGGTTAGGGGACTTGCCAGCACCATTAGCATTTTTTTCTTCTTTTTCCAGCAGCACTAAAATATGTTTGCTCAAAACAGAGGGAGATGAAAAACTACTGGCAGCCCGTACCTCTTAGAAGAAAAAAAAAAAATGTTTTACTTCTCTGGCAAATGTACCAATTAAATAATGCTGTGTTGTGACAGATTACTGAGCAATTAATGCCTAATTGAGCCGCGTGCTAGACGCTTCTGGGAGAGCAACTTCCCCGGAGCTGGAGTGGCCACACCTCGGAGCAAAACCAACCTGCCTTCACACTTCCTGCAGCACCCTGTGCGCTCAGGAGCCCAGAAACCAAAGAAAACATTTTTCCTTTGAATCCCTGAGAGTTACACTGGAAGGATTAGCTTGACAGAAAAGATCCCGACATTGCAAATCCTACTGGGGATTTCATACTTTCCTCGTTTGTAAGCAAAATCCATTTGCTGTGAGATATTTTTAGTGCAAGCATCCCTTGTTATGCTATTCTCTTACAGTATACCATTAGATCTTGAAGCCATTCCAAGCAGGTCACGTGATTTCTAAGCATCTCTTCGGTCCCCTCCTAAGTGACTAGTCTCGCAGGAGCCAGGGAATACTAGACTCTTAACTACCGAAGACCTCAACGTCCTTCCTGAAGCCTTGAACACTTATTGATAGGATGTGAAAATGCTTTACAGCTGCTTTTTCTAAGAGGTCACTTGGCAGAGCTCGCCGAGTGACCTCAGTAATAGAGATATTTTCAGCCCCACGAGCCGCCTATGTAAATATAAAAATGTATTAGGCTGCAGAACTGCATGTGTGGGAACAGAACAACCCTACCATTGAAAGGAAATCGCAGGGGGGACACTGGTGTCACTCATGTGGGTTTGGTTAAGGCGCGCATGCTTTTGATAAATCGTTTTGATTCAGCGGCTCCACGTTTCGGATGAGCCCATTTCATGTCTGGAACTTAAGGGCTATAAAAAGTAACACCCCAATCACTTAGTGAGGTGTCTAGCAAGATATCCTTCCCGAAGTGTTTACGCTGAAAAAGAAAGCAATCATTTTCACTCTTTATATGACACTCATTTGCCTTGGGAAAATGTCAGTGTGGAGTTAGATTTCCAGTTGTTTGGTCGAAAGAGAGTTATTTATTCGAGTGTCTGGGTGGAAGTGGTGTATTTATTCAGACCTCTGAAACTAGAATCGGAGAGAATCGTTGCAACGAGCAGGAAGCACGTTCTCGAGATGAATTGAGAAATAACTCTCCGGGCGAAACGCTCTAATATTCCTGAGTGCATTCAGTTTCAGTGGATCAAATCTTTCCCATCTCTGCATCCAAGCTATTTGGCGGTGATCAGATGATCAGAGCTCAAGAAAGCGATTGGAGAGTCAGCTGGCTGCAGCTGCAATGTAGGCTGTTTTCAGGGACAAGGAGCCACTGTTTTTCCAACATAGCATCAACATAGAAGTTGTTTTGTAGGCTCCACGATGCAGCTATGGGCTGCACGGCCAGCATTGTTCTGCTTCAGGCTTTCCGTTCTGTGGTCCAGAGGAGCTGTCCACACATTTGTAGACGACGCCAAGAGGAACCATCCCACGAGATTGTGCCTCTGGAGAGCGAGGACGAGATGAGTAGACCCAGAACCCTCATTATCATGGTATGGTACTTGTGGCAGAGGAGCCGGAGTTGATTGAACTGTTATTACAGAAATGAGGTTGCAATTTAGGGTTTGGGCTGTTCGGCTTTAGATAAAGGAGTGTGCGACCTAGGGTTTACTCCTGTGCTTTGCCATGTGGGGGAAAATCTTTCAAAGGATTTCTATCATTCAGAGCTGGTTTTCTTTCTCTTAGATCTGCCCCGAAATGCGCAGTTTATCGGTCTATTAGACATGCTCCCCCGCCTCACATTGTGTGTGCTGTTACTCACTTTTGTGCAGAGAGAACGAGAAAACTTGCGGAGTCTGGTTTAATTCAGTGGATTTGATTTTGCAACCCTAGTTTGAAAGAAGAGCCCCAAACGCAGTTTCAGACCGCATGCCACCAATCAGGTTGTGTAGCTGTTGGGGGGTTAGATGTCTGCCTTCGAGGTATTTAGACTTTTTATTTCTGACTCTGCAACACAAAGGGCTTTAGAAAATGCTTAACTTAGGCGCAAAATCAGAGTGAAGTTTCTGAGGATTTGGTAGGATGCATGGCATTTTCATTGAAAAGCTGTTTCTGGCACACGTCTGTCTGTGCTTTAGTTACAATAGACAGTGTTACTCCCTTGTTTGTACACCTGTTTTGTCAGGAAGAATAAAGTGGAGGGTGGCATCTTTCCTTACTTGAGGTGCAGTGAGAGATCTGCTTAGTCACTGAAATCCCACGTTAGGATGGTGGTAGCATGCTAAAGTTTCAAAAACTGGGGAGGCATTGCGTACCTTCCGCACAATCGACTTTTTTCCTCTTAGATTTTAACGTTCAGATTTCAAGGATGTGGTAAATAATGAATGAAAACTACCTGTTACACTAAAAGTTTTGAGATGAAAGTCATTTGGTTTGGCCTGCGACTCTGAGGGACAGAGTACTGAGCTATACCATTCTATGCCAACTTCTTCCACAAACTGATATTAGGTGTTTAAAAGGCAATGCTGGGGGGGAACCTGGGTGGCTCAGTCGGGGAGGTGTCTGCCTTCAGCTCAGGTCACGCTCTCGCGGTCTTTGGGTTCAAGCCCCACATCAGGATCTGTGCTTGACAACTCAGAGCTTAGAGCCTGCTTTGGATTCTGTGTCCAGATTCTGCTCTCCCTCTCTGCCTTTGCCCTGCTCGCTCATACCTTCTCTCTCTCTCTCTCTCTCTCTCTCTCAAAAATAAATACACACTTAAAAACATTTTTTAAAAATAAAATAAAAAAGCAATACTGTTCTTGAACTGTTGTGCTATGATTTTCTCTAGGAGGAAATGCTATTTAGGAATAATTTCATACTTATTATTCCCGGAGGTTTTTCACAAATTAGATTTTAAAGGGACTGAGACATTTTCCCCCCAAGTTTAACTCTTGTTTATGATGTTAGCATTCTATAGTTATGTGTTCTGCTCATGCCGTCTCTATCATTTAACAGCCTCCCCACCCCCAATTTTACCACTTATACTATAAAATTTAGCAGGTGGAAATTTGCAAAAGAAAAATCAATAACAATGTCTTATTGTTTCAAGGTTTCTATTACTTTATACGATATCATTATGGACATTAAATAGAGTGATGTTGAATTTACTGGTGAAGGAAACAGGGCTTCAGAACGATTGCATATCTTGTTCATATCACACAGCTGCCACATTCCAGAGCCTGAAGTCACATTTAGATCAAGGATTACAAAAGCCAGTATAATTTCCACTCTGTTCCTAACCTCTAGAGGAGATGATGATAAAACTGAGTTTTATGAGAAGACTGATGGAAATCTTGGACCACTCCGGGTAAAATATGCACAGACAGAATCACTGTGCATCTGAGAGTTTCCTATGGGCCACTCCACATTCATGCATTCAACAGCTATTTATTGGTGGCCCACCATGGGCCAGCCGCTGTTCCAGGCATTTGGAATCCACCTATGAACAAACTCATCAAAGATCCCCGTCCTAAGTTGCCAAGTTTTACGTTGATAGTGTATTTTCCAAGGCTTGTTGTTATGGAAATGCCATATGAGCGTTGTGATGTTTAGTGTACAAATTTAAGTCAATGAAATGATTCTGTATCTTTCAAGATAGTAGTTCAAAAGCTTTAACGTGTTTTAAAGTCACCTAGGAATTGTGTGTGAGTCAATCCTTGGGCGCCTGGACCCAAAGGCTCTATATAAGAAGGTGTGGGGTACAGCCTGGGCATCTGTACTTTTAGTCAACACCTCCAAGGTGCTTCGGATGGAAGAGCCCCATGGATGACACCCAGAAACACACAGCTCTGGAAACTGATCATCTACACCTCTGTACCTCACATCCTTCTTTATCCTGATGGGCTAATCATTTTCTCACTCTGGCTCTAAGCTTCTGAACAACCTGATTTTTTTTTCTCTCTCACTTTCCATCACCTTTTAGTCACCAAATTTGTATATTGATACTGTGTGTGTGTGTGTGTGTGTGTGTGTGTGTGTTTGAGAGAGGGGTGGGGAGAAAGAAGAGAGAGAGAGAGAGAGAGAGAGAGAGAGAGAGGGAGAGAAATCACAAACTCTGGTGCCAGAGCCCCTGGGTTGAAATCTTAATTTATCACTTATCAGCTATGTGACCTTCCCCACACTGTTTAACATTTCTCTGCCTCTTTTTCTCACCTGTAAGATGAGGATAATAGTGTCATCAATGCAGAGCTGTTGTGAGGGTTTGATAAAGTAAAACATATGTTAAGTGCTTAGAATCGTGTCTAGATATATTAGAAAGATGTTCAATAAGGGGCATGTTCAGTACCGGAAAAAAGTGACATTTGGGGAAAGACCCAGAGGAGGTGAGGGAATGAATCATGCCACTTCTCTGTGGGGAAGTGTCTCAGGTGGAAGAACCAGCCAGGGTGAAAGTCTGTAATATGGGGAAAGGCCAAGGGTGTTTGAGAAAGAGTGAGGAGGCCATTGTGGCCGAGCAAGTCAAAGAGAAAGTAGTAGCAGGTGAGGTCATGGAGGTAATGGGGGACAGATCACAAAGGCCATCATGAAGACGGAGAGAAAACTTTTCCCAAGAGTAAGGAAGGCATTGGAGGGAGCAGGCACAGAAAGTCAAGAGCCTGAGCTGTGGAGCCAAAATGTCAGGGTTTGAGTCCTGTCTCTGTGTCAGCTGTATGACCATGACAAATGACTTGTCCTCCCCGTGCCTTCATTTTTTCACTACTAAAACACAGACAGTAATGGCACCTACCGTGTAAAGTTATTGTGAGAATTCAGTAATACTTGCAAAGAGCTTAGATCAGTGCCTGGGGGACAGAAAGTGCTCTTTTAACGGTAAGCCCACTAACCCGGAGGCCCTGGCGCAGATGAGTGGCAGGATCCACGGCTGCAGTGGGGCCAGCGCGGAAGCAGGGACACCACTAATCGTCAAGCTTTGCAGTGGTCCCAGCAACAGAGCTGAATGGTAGTTGTCGTGGTTGCGAGAAGTGGATGGATTTGGGTGGATTTCAAAGTAGGGCCAGTAGGGCTTGATTTCAAGTTCAACCTGAAGTGTGAGAGAAGGAGAGGACTCAGGGATGAGTGTGAATGTGCGGTGATTTGGTCTCGGTCCTGGTTTGTTTGTTTCGTTTAGCCTTAACGAATGAGTTGTCATTCAGGTGGGGAAGACTATAGGAGACGATCTGGCATGACAATCGAAGTTCACCATAAGACATGTTAAGTTTGAAATGTCTGTTAGGTCTATCTATACATGGAGATTTCAAACTGGAAATGGGATATACAAGTCTGAGTTCTGAGGAACCGTCTCCAGAGTAGATAATAATGCCAGACACAGTGGGGATACCAATGAAATGGTTGACAAGGGAATAAATGATCTCTTTTTCTTGTTTTCTGTATTGAACTCGTACTTATTTACTTTACTTTCATATATTTTTCTTATCTCACTGGCAGATGGGGGAACCCCATATAGATAGGAACCTCTTCATGCCCCAGGGGTGCCCAGCTCAATTCCCTTCATAAAAGCCTAAAAACTGAACATAAGTATTGTCGACCCTTTGAAGTTTTTACGTAATTGGCTGATACGAAAAGCCCCATTGATAAAGTTGCCCACTTAACTTTTCATTGAAATGGTGTAAGTTAAGGATGGAGAAAGCTACTACGATAAATACAAGGTGGTGAATGTTGATATTCTTCAGGAGGCTTTGGCCCTCAAGACTTCATTATACCAAAGAATCTTATTCCTGAAGTCCAGGCTCTGAATTCATGCCTGGGTAAGCTTTGGGCTGGCATCGACTGTAGTTTGGCTGTGTAGTCCACAGTGGAAAGCCCTGGTAAACATCAAAATAAACCATTGTGGGTCCTTGGCATTTACAACTGTTTAATAGACAACGGTCTATTAAAATGCAGGCAAGCTGGGGCGCCTGGGTGGCTCAGTCGGTTAGGCGTCCGACTTCAGCTCAGGTCATGATCTCGCAGTTTGTGAGTTCAAGCCCCGCGTCGGGCTCTGTGCCGACAGCTCGGAACCTGGAGCCTGCGTGGGATTCGGTGTCTCCCTCTCTCTCTGCCCCTCCCCCGCTCTCATTCTGTCTCTCTCTCCCTCAAAAATAAGTACATGTTAAAAAAAAATAAAATGCAGTCAAGTTTAACCGGGGGGGGGGGGGGGGGGAATGAAATCCTTTCAGAGCTCTAATTTCTGTCACTAAAGTTTTTGTTCTGATGGGAGAATTAACAGAAATCTTGTCAATTATTATTTTCAACTTCCTTTATAACATATTTCATTAAAAGGTCTCAGATACTGGGGCGCCTGGGTGGCGCAGTCGGTTAAGCGTCCGACTTCAGCCAGGTCACGATCTCGCGGTCCGTGAGTTCGAGCCCCGTGTCAGGCTCTGGGCTGATGGCTCGGAGCCTGGAGCCTGTTTCCGATTCTGTGTCTCCCTCTCTCTCTGCCCCTCCCCCATTCATGCTCTGTCTCTCTCTGTCCCAAAAATAAATAAACGTTGAAAAAAAAATTAAAAAAAAAAAAAAAAAAAAAGGTCTCAGATACTACCTAATTTATGTCTATCTGCTGCTTTCTGGGGAATGTTTATAATTTCTCATGTTATTTAGAAGTGGGCCTCCATTTTAAGGCCTGTGCCCTCTCCACCCCCATTCCCCTCCTCCCCTCCCTGCCCACCCCCCCGGCCGAAGAGTAACTATCCCTTCATATATATATGGGAGGGTAGAGATGACCCAAGAGGAAGTCAAGAAGCAAGTGCCAGGCAGGCTGCTGGCCTCTCTCTCCGGCTGTATAACAGGAGAAAATGGCAATAGCCTAAACTTGTGGTAAGTTAGGGAGGTGAAATCTCTTCTGTGAGTCAAGGACATATGCTTGTAGGTGAACATTTGAAAGCCAGGGTACGTAAGTTACTTCCAGGAGGCCTGTATTACCAGTCCCACTTTGGCACTCTAGAAACTCTAGCACACCAGGCCCGGTGCTAGGGTGCACGGGTCAGATCCTGCCCTTGGTCTGGTTTTGTACGGCCTGTGAACTAAGAATGCTTTTCACAATTTTAAAATTTTATAAAACAAAACATAAAAGAGAGAAGACTGTGCAACAGAGACCATCAATGGGCCACAGAGCCTGAAGTATTTACAGTCTTGGCCCTCTACCGGACCAGTACGCTCTGGTGACTGATGTGGGCGCAACCCAAAGGGAAACTCTGCTGGTTTGTACCTTTGACCTCTTCTTTGTATTTGCGCTTCTGCCTAACATACATACAAAGGAACTAGGGTTTTTCCTGGGTGATTTTTGTTCACCTGAATGCCTGAAAACTGCTGAGAATTGGTGGTGAATTTGAGATTTGGAGTCAGAAGCCCTGTGTCAGCCTCAAGTCTGTCACGTGAGCATCGGTGGGGACACCTGGGTGGCTCAGTGGGTTAAGCGTCCGACTTCGGCTCAGGTCATGATCTCACCGTTTGCGAGTTTGAGCCCGGCACAGGGCTCTGTGCTGACAGCTGGGAGCCTGGAGCTTGCTTTGGATTCTGTGTCTCCTCTCTCTGTCCCTCCTCCACTTGTGCTCTGTCTCTCTCTGTCTCTCAAAAATAAATAAATGTAAAAAAAAAATTTTTTTTTTTTAAATCAGGGCTTTACTGTATGTGTTCCATATTTTCCCCAAAAGAGTGGTACAGTGGCCAGGAGAGAGTGGCTGGGTGTGGCCAGAAGAGAGACCTCAACGAGGGTCCTACGATTAAAATCGGGAACAGAGAGGGATATACTATGGGAACTATTTCCAAGGAAATAAAATGATCTGTCTTCTTATTCTATAATAAATATTCTAGTTTAATAAAATTTTATTACCAAAGGGATTTTAACATGATTTTCCAGTTTCATCTTTTTGAATGGATGCAGGAGGAAGAAACAACTTCTAGACACCCTAAATCCTGAATTAATGTTCTTATTTCATTTTAGTGAGGTTGAATCTTGAATATACTAATGTAAGATTTCCCGGGGAAAAGAAGCTTCTGTAATGGAGTGTGATTTTAAATGGTCTGCCACGGATGGTGTAAGCACAGAGGATCTTCAACAGTTATTTTTCCTAGTGAGCTGGTTTTGAGCTGAATTCCAAAGGCGTAGAAGATGAACAAATGAATTGAATGGCTTCTCCATGGGTATAAGAATTAATTGAATGTGATCAGAGACTTAGTAATTAGCAATAAGAATCTTTAAGGCAAAGGCTTACTAAATTCAGATTACATCTGTTACCAGCTTGTCCAAATGATTGTGCATCTTTCTATCTCCAAATGATAAAGATTTAGAAATAATAAAGAACAAAGAAAAAATGGACGGAATCTAAAAAGTAATGTTTAAAGGGTAAAGCCACTAACAACGATAAAGAAAAGCCAAAAATCAGGTGTGGTGGGGTATGCAGAAACTTTTCTCCAAAACCAATTAGCAAATTCAACTATATAGAGATACAGATAGATATAAATATATATCAGAATATAGAGAACTTCATACTTTCAGTAGATGTGAGTGTTTTGGGAGAGGCCATAGTTTGAAGATTAAAAGATTAGACTACCAAGGAAGTAAACATCGTTATATGACTAGAAAAAGCATAGACTCAACAAATCAGTAGTAATAAAAAGACCCTTAACTTTTAAAGATAATCAAATATAAAAAAAAGCCTGGTTATATTTGTTTTTGTTTTTGTTTGTTTCTTTGCTTTCCAGAAGAGTGTAAGCTTATCCCCAAGTACCAGGCTTCGATATAATGAAATCTTGTGAAAACTGAGTAATACAGTTGAGGACAAAATGCATCTTTTGGCACACTGTACAGGAATACGATTTTTTCCCATCCTTCAACAAATTTCATCTGGATTGTTGTTTCGTTCCCTCAGATTTCATTTCCATGGAGCTGATTTACTTAGGGGCTAAAGTTTAGGATTTTGAAATTCATTTCCACTAATCTACTTTATCCCACTGGAATGTAGTTCATTGCTTAAAACCTACAAATTCCATATGCTTGTGTAAATCTGTCATCGTTACATGGCCTACACATCAGAAATTCAGTAGACAGCTGAGGGCCAGCCGTCCCCTGCATCTAATAGTCAGAAACAGCAGCATACAGTTTCTGGCTCCTGCACTCTGGAGCTTAAAGTTTGCTGGTGGAGACAGAAAGGACTGGACAAATGTAAAGTTGTAATCGTAAGAAGTGCTTCAAGCAAAGAGTTCCCTTCCACCTTACAACTGTATCCTTTGAGCATCCAGCCTCCACAAGCCAGTTGGGGAGGGCTTCCCATAAGGAGGTGGCAATGGATTGGGGACCTGGAGAGCACAGAGATGCTAAGAAGAGAGAGAGAGGATGCCATGTGCAGTCCTGACTTTTACTGTGTTGCCAGGGGTTGAGAGCCAGAGTGCATTTGCTTGCTGTGTGATCTCTGGATCAATTATTTAAATTCTCTATGCCTTGGCTTTCCATAGAACAGGAATAAAGAGGGTACCTCTCTCTGTCAGTTTCCTATGCTTGCTGAAACAGGTGACGGCACACTTAGTAGCTCAAGACAACATACGTTCGTTATCTTACCGTTCTGGAAGTCAGAAATCCAAAATGGGTCTCATAGGGCTAAAACTGAGAGGGCTGCGTGCCTTTCTAAAAGAGCCTCTAGAGGAAGATCTGTTGGGGTTTTTGGTTTATTTTTTGTTTTATTTTGTTTTGCTTTTTGCCTTTTGTATGTGTGTGTGTGCTTTGTTTTGTTTTGTTTTGTTTTGTTTTGTTTTGTTGGCCCTCTTCCATCTTCAAAGCCAACAGCAGTATGCTGTCTTCAGACATCTCTCTGATTCCCACCCCGGACTCTCCTACCTCCCTCTTTCACTTCCAAAGTTTCCTACCTGGACAATCCAGGATCCTCTCTTGATCTCAAGGTCAGCAGATCAGCAACCTTAATTCGGTCCACAGCCTTACTTCCCTCTTGCCATGTAAATAACACACTCGTAGGTTCCCAGACTTTGCACATGGACAACCTGGGGGGGCTATTACTCTGTGTATCCTAGTATCTCATTCGACTCTTCTTAAAATAAAGGTATTCTTAAACTAGGGGACCCATGATACTTCTAAGAACCTGGTAAGAACGAAGTTCTAGCTATTATGATTTCTTTTATTGTCTTGAAACAAAGAAAAGTTCACAAATTTAATAAACTTGTAAGGAGTTATTTTAGGAAAAAGAAATTAAACTAGCAGAAGGAAACTTAATTTGTGCTTCATAGAATGTGGGAAAATGGAAATTCAAGGTGTGTTTATTTCCTGGAGTGCTGCAATACTTACTGAATAGACTATTCACATAAATAGATGGTTCAAAGAACATTTGTGTGCATTGGATACTCTTTTCTGTGTTATCCACCAATTGTGACTCTTCCGAAATTTAACTTTTGGTTTTTTCTTGTTTCCCTTTCTTCATTTATAAAGGAATGTTGCATCTTTCCAATTCTCCAAATTATGCCACATTTCAAAATGATAAGGGACAGGGAGCCTGGGGGGCTCAGTTGGTTAAGTGTCTGACTCTTGGTTTCGGCTCAGGTCATAATCTCACTCTTCGTGGGATCGAGCCCCCTGTCGGGCTCCACGCTGACAGCACAGAGCCTGCTTGGGATTCTCTCTCTCCCTCTCTCTTTGTCCCTTTCCCACTCGCACTGTGTCTCTCTCTCTCAAAATAAATAAATAAGCTTTAGGGGCACCTGGGTGACTCAGTCAGTTGAGCATCTGACTTCGGCTCAGGTCATGATCTCACGATTTTGGGGTTCAAGCCCCACATTGGGCTCTGTGCTGACAGCTCAGAGCCCAGAGCCTGCTTCAGATTCTGTGTCTCCCTCTCTCTCTCTCTCTCTCTCTCTCTCTCTCTCTCTCTCTGCCTCCCCTGCTTACACTCTTGAATCTCTCTCAAAAATAAATAAACTTTAAAAAATAAATAAGTACATAAATACATAAATAAGTAAGCTTTAAAAAACGATAAGGAACGAAGAAAAATATTCAAGATCTTAAAATAAATGATTAGAATTTAAGACCACTACAATAATAAAGAAAAGCAGAAGACCAGGTATTACTGAGAAAGAAAGAGAATGCATTTTGAGTTCAGCAGGGAGAATTGAAGTTATTAACTTGAAGATGCAGAATAGTCTGTATTTTATTTGTCATTTTAAAGTTATTTCAACATTTGTAGATGCAAGAACAGCTAAGGAACTGAGTTCAAAATTATGGGAGCTGGATTCTTCTAGAAATAGATACTCAGTAAAAGGTTTGATGAATGAATCAATGCATGTAAGCCATATCTTATGGGTCACGACACTTACAAAGTCGGAACCCATGAAATAAAAACAAAATATGGATTTATTTGGTAGATTCTCAGCATCCCTGCCATTGGTACCTCTGTGTGGGATCAATGGCCTTCTTTGCTTTCATGCACCTCAGGGGAACAGATAGAATATCCCACAGGATATGTCTTCAAATTCTCCTTCCTGTGTCAGAGAAAGCAGAAATGGAAATGGTGTTCACAAAATAATAGCTCTTTGGAGACTACATCCAGTTATTTTTTTAGGCACTTTCCTGAGAACTTCGCACAGTTATCTTTTCTTGTTGTCACAACAACAAGACTAGGAGACTATTTTTTTTTTATCATTGAGGGAGATATTAAAGCATAGCTCTGTACAATTGAAATATAATGCAAGCCATGTAATAGAAAATTTCCTAGGAATTGTATTTTAAAAAGTAAAAATAAAAAACAACATTAATAGTACATTTTATTCAACTCAATAAATCCAAACTATTATTATTTTGACATACAATCAACATAAAATGGTCAATGAGGCATCTCACATTTTTATACCAAAGTCTTCAAATCCAGTACGTATGATTGCTTATAACACATGTCCATTTGGATGCTCAATATTTATCCTAAGAACTTGTTCGGTATATAGATTTCATAAAGTTTACTAGTTGAAAGAGTAAATTGACATATCTCAGTGGTTTCAAAACTAGTTGGATGTTCTCAGATAACTGGAGAGAGTATCCGTTCTTCAAGTTAAATCAAAATTAATTGAAATTAGCCGTCATTAAAAATTCACTTCCTCAGTCACGCTAACCACATTTGAAGCACTCTGTATCCTCCTATGGCCAGTGGCTGCTGCCTTGGACCGTGTAGGTGTAACAACTGGTGAACTTGCGGAAGGTCACTCATCGAGTAACTGTGATTTGAACCCCGAACCATTGCTTGTGGCCATTAGGCCGTCTGTCTCTTGAGACACCAGAGCAGTGAGTGGTGCAGGACTTCTGCCCGACTTCAACAGTGTATGCTCTGTTGCGTTGCACGGGTGTTTTTGATTAAGAAAAAACTAAATTACACAAAACATGCCATTTAGTTTCTTTAAATCATGTAGGGAGGGGCAGGGGAGACCAGGGTATCCATTAATATGACGAAAGGTTTGAGATGAATTAAAACTTTATCTTTTCTCCCATCCTTAGAAAATCTTCCTAAAGTGCATAAATGTCATCCTTATCGAATTGGCCAGTGAGTCAGATAAATACACAAAAATGCAAAAACTAAAAGTGAAAAGACTACCAAGGCTAGAGATGCAGTCAAGGACAACCCCAGGGTGGCCCTTGTCAAACCTGTGTAATGTCCCTGTGGCCCAGACTTGCCCACCTCTTTAACCTCACTTTCCTTTTTCCTCTCCAACAGCCTGGCCCCGCTCACCTCTCCCACCGAACCTGCCTGCTCTCCCCTCTCTGTTGACTCAGGTCTGGGATCACTTTCCAGGACATTCTGCTCAGTGTCCAATATTGCAAGCTGTTTGGTACTCTTCTTAAAAATTCATGGTTTTCCATACATATTATAAAGAATAATAAAATATTAGGGGTTGGGGATCATAGAATTCCTCCCTCACTTGAAAGGTGAAACTCAGGCCAAAGAGATAAATTGACATCTGTGACTTTTATAAGAGTTGGTGGCCGAACAAGGACATTTGCCTGGGTCTCACAATGAAAGACGCACACCCTTTTTAGCTACATGCTATTCCCTCCTCATTATCCAAAGATTATGTGTTTCCAGAGTATGTGTGCAATTTCCAGTGAAACCACATATATGCTAACTGCAAAATGCTAACAAGTATAGCAGATATTATCCAGTTCCTGACTACTTTTTTCTGATCATTTTAGAGGAATAAATCTCTACAGGGATGAAAGCCAATTCTGCCCATTCTATAAATAAAAGGACTCTTGCTCCAAACTAGTCTCTTGGGGTTGCTTTAAGGATTAAATACAAAGAGCATGAGTCCCAGTTAGTCGGTAGCGTAAACCAATAACAGCAGATGCTACAGAAACAGAATATGAGTGTGTGGGTCCCAGGCGTCCCACTGAGGAGAGAACAAAGGGGAAAAAAATAAAGGCAAATCACTTTCTTGTAATCTCTTCAGATTAAAGAGCTCTGTGTTGGGAACAGAAGTGTCTATCTGTTGCCTTCCAGAACCCTCACTCCCCAAATGCTGTGCTGTAACAGAAACAGCACTGACATGTGGGATTCCGTACTGGACCCGTGTCATTTGAAAAACTTGGGACTGTGGGAGGCCTCCTTGAATTCTTTGAGCCTCCGAATCCTGACGGGCAGCAT
This sequence comes from Felis catus, assembly GCF_018350175.1. Lineage (NCBI taxonomy): Eukaryota > Metazoa > Chordata > Mammalia > Carnivora > Felidae > Felis > Felis catus. The sequence goes on along the minus strand of NC_058375.1, from coordinate 208,061,359 downwards.
GGTGGTGATTCCTTGCAGTGCCATTGACCTCAATGAAAAGTGAGCCCAGCGTGAGGCGTGCCACACCGAGGGAACGTGCCTCTTCCCCGTGTGTCAAATGAGGAAAATACTTCCTGCCCACCTGCGTCATAGAAATTAAAGTAATGACTTCTGTATGCGACCACATACTCTGTTTATTATTTTGTGCTCCTGCTAAGGGGACGTTTTGGTATGCATGATGGCCCCTCGCCTCTCCACCAGATAAGGAAGCTGGCATATTAAGAGACTCATCAGGGAAAAAGTTATTCAAAAGGGGGGACTCGGTGGACGAAGCCCGGTGAACCAAGGCATTGTCCAAGTGCACAAGCCATTAGAAGAAGTAAGTGGGGCAAAATGTAGAGATGGGGATCAAGGACAAAGAGAGATTTAAAGTGAGGAGCAAGCTCACTGAGCAGTAAGAGAAATGAAGCGTGAAATGTGTTTTCCTCTTTCAGATCGAAGCGGCACTGGATTGTTTTTAAAAAGGCCTGTTAGTAAGGCTCGCCCTAAAACCAGTCTGCTTTTGCGCCACTCTCAGACAATGGGACATCTCCGTCTGTGCCACTTTTGTGACTCTGGTTTTTATTCCCTTAAATCTATCTGTTCCTCGTGGCTTACCATATTTTGTCGCATTTCTGCCCATGCTGTTCAAAAAGTGCCGATGGGTCTGAGTTAAAGACCCATGTCGTTCTTTTAGCTCTGAGTTTGAGCAGAGCCTGGACGGTCTGGAGCTTTCGAAACTGGGGCGGAATCACCCTCAGGGTCTGACGCGATAGGCAGGGAAGGCTTTTGTTTGGACAAACAAACGAACCACTGAACATTTCTAGAAATGATGTCTCCACAAACAGCCCTGGAGTGCTCATTGGCGAAGAAGTGGGGTCAGAGTCGAATCACAGATTCTTTTTGCACAGCTGAAAAAGTAAAATGAAATGAAAAACTCTGCCTGAATTTATCACAAAACAGTAAGGACCTTTGGAATCACCTAAGATATCCTTCGAGTGCTTTCTGAGTCTGTTAATTGGGGAAAGTGTATTTCACTACCCATGGGCTGAAAGTTACTAACAATCATCAAGACTTCAGATGACTTCCTTGAAGACGGAAGAATTCAAGGGAGAAACAGAATCATGGAGATTATCTCTGGGTACATTAGAAAGGACCAGAAGAAGCTTGCTCCCCTAATTTGGGAAAAGTGCTACTTCTCCAAGCGACTGCTCGTTGTTTAAACTTCCCCGGGCCAGGCGGAGAACCCGATCTCAAACTGAGACCATGAGAAGCAGAGAAATGGCAGCTGAGGAGATTCACCCTGGGGTTCTGCAGGAGACACTGTGCTTCTCTGAAGGCGTCACTGCCCACATTTGGCAAGCCCTGCTTTCATTGTTCCCTCCCCACCCTCTGCTGCCATTTGGTTGAAGTTGGTGGGGGTGGCTCTGTAGGCACATGTGTGTCTCTGGCTCTGTTTGTTCTGCAGTCAAAGAAACTCTCCAACCTTGTGTTGCTTTTAAACATTCGGCCCCGTTCTATCCATACAAGCACAGTTAGTGTCTGCATGGATGCACGCCGTGTAGGTCTGCGCTTGGATATGGACTCAGCTGCGATGTCATAGCCATTAGCCTGGTAACCAGAGTTTTAAATGGAGCCCTGTACGTATGGGAAAGGTAATCTACGGTCCTGTTTCGCCACCTACCACTGAGTCTGCTATTTCGTTCAGAACCTTGTGAGTACAAAGCCAGTGAGGACAAAATTTGTGTAGTAGAATGCATAAATCTTGGCAGATGTTATTTCGTTTAATCTCTTACCTCCTAGCAATCAATGTCGATTTGTTGACGTCGCACAGAGAGTACTAAATACGCCATACCAAGTGGATTTCTCAGGACCGAGTGGATTAAAAGTAGCTGTGTGCTAAAGACCACAGAGGAAGCAGGAAATTGAGACTAAGGCCTGAGTAGGATGCAGGAGGCGAGGACCGTTGGATGGAGTTGAGCTCTAGGCTTCGCATCTCCAATGGCAAAACCCTTTCTGGCAAGGAAGGGCTTACTTAGTCCCAGAACCTGCCCTGCCTTGAACTCTTTTAGGCTTGGATTCTAAACCGTATTCTTGCGGTTTAACGAATCCAAAGCTTAAACTATTCTTAGTTCCTAGAGGTTATTTTCTGGCACTCTTCTTTAAATACCGCATGAGGATTATTTCAGTCGGTAAAAATACTAAACGTATCATTTTCTGTTAGCTTTCTCCTTGCCATTTCGGTTTCACACACGCTTGATTTCCTAGCGCGTGCTCTCTTTTAGGTGCACAGTCATGGTCGTAACTTAACAGTGTTTTACTGCCTCAGTGGTGATCTGACTCCCGTGCTCAAAGGTGGAGCTTTAGATGAATCCATTCAAAATTCAGCTGGTGATTTCCTATTTAGATGTCTCCCCAAAGTGGATAATGAATGGGTGTTAGAAAACCGCAGTTACGGAAGAGGAAAAGGCAAGATAGAATAAAGTTTCTCGGTTTTTCCTTTTTGTATTTTTTTAAATTGTAAAAGAAGCATGGATTTATGTGAGTTTTTGTATGCGGTTCAAGAGACCTTTTTAATCGCACACTTAACCGTGATCACGACCCAGGATGTGTGGGTACAGAGCCAATTTTTGCTTTAATTTCCTACTGTAATTTGTTAAGGAGATCTATTATAATCACTGATACAACCTACTCTCTGCCATAGCCACGAAATAAAATGGCAAATTCAGATAACTGATTATAAAATAATATTTGGGGTGTATCCTAGCCAATGCCAAGCCACCAGGAAAGCACTGAAATTTTTTACTTACTATGTAGATCAAGTTGTATAAAGGCAAACTTTTTTAATACTGGAGAAGACTAGAAGACAGATGGAACTTTATCTGGGATCATTTCATGAGCTCATTCTTGTTTCAGCACCTATAAGATTTTAGGCTTAAAGGAGTTTCCAAAGATATCGGTGATGCCTGCCTCTTTCATCACAGATGTGGTTAAATGTGAGCCCCTATTTTTTACCTGAACATCTGTGTTAGGATGGTATTTAACTTTATTTCCACGAGTTAACGGGCATTGAAGGGTTTATCCGTGTTTGTTCACAGCCTCAATAAAATATAATTGGCCATAAACCCAGAAAGTGTCAAGGTCTAGTCCAAAGAGACCTGTTATTAAATAAATAAATAAATAAATAAATAAATAAATAAATAAATAAATAAAACTTGTTATATAGCCCATTATACCCTTTGTCACACTTAGCATTTTTCTGCATCTTTTCAATAAGGGTCATTCTGCTTTGTCTCAGGAATGCTGTGTGGTGACTGCTCAGATTTAAAGCCTGTATGATCAGTTTTATGATTCGAATAGCAAAGGCAGTGGTCCTATTGACAACGCAGGAAGAAATAAACACTTAAGGTTTCTAGAAAGTAGGAGTGAAGCAAACATTTATTTCCCTTTTGCGGTCCCAAGCAATTACATGCGGGAACTTAACAGTTGCAGAAAAATAGAAATTCAGTGTCCCATAAATCTTTCTTTTTTTTTTTTAATTAATTTTTGAGAGAGAGAGAGAGATAGTGCAAGTGGGGGAGGGGCAGAAAGAGAGGGAGAGAGAGAATCCCAAGCAGCCTCTGCCATGTCAGTGAAGAGCCCAGTGCGGGGCTCGAACTTTCTATAATGAATGCCAACCAAAGAGCTAGGGCTATGATCCAGCATTATCCATCTATGCTTTCCTAGCTGCCCAGGTAATTTTTACTTCTCAGGTATATGCACACCCTTCAGAAACGTCTTTTAAAAGAACTTGGAGGGAAAGAGCAGGCTGAGACTGGATGAGGTATTATGGGCTCAGCACTCTATTTGCCAAATATCAGAAGGCATCAGGGAGTCAGTTGTGCCCACTTGTGTTTTTACAGAGTAACGTTAATCAATTAGCTCAATTCTGCTATAGATAGTAAGTAATTGCATTCACTGGAAGCCACGACGACATGATTAATAATACATTCCAACTTCCAAAATTAGCATTCACTTGGCACTTAAACATGGCTCTTTGAAAAGAACGTTTTTTTGGTATGTAAGACACATGGTTGGATCAAACATTATTTCTCTGAAAATAATCCGGTGAGAACATTCTAGTTTTTATATGATGCCCAGGGCCCTTCCTGCATAAATGAGTACAATTCAAGTTTCTTCTTTAAGCATTTTCCAATAAATTCTTAAGAAATAGCACTTTAGACTTCAGACTTAACACACTCTATGGAAGTTTTAGAGAAGCCGGTTACATTCTTAATAATTAAGGAGTATCTGCTGCATGAGAGTTCTGAAACTAAGCTCTCTCAAGGATGGGAAGGTAGTTAAGAAACTAACTATGTCTAAGAAGATACGGCAGCAATAGGGCAGTTGGCTTGTAATAAGTGAATACCACCCAAAGAGAAGTAGGCAACTGTCACAAGAAGAACGTGAAGCAGGTGCTATGAGAGTTCATTAGGGGGATACCAGGAGGCAAGAACCCGTCCAAGAAGGGCTGCGTTATGGGCTGATTACAGGATCATATTGGGAGAGGAGGGCAGAAAAGCAAATTGAGGGGTGTCTGGGTGGCTCGGTCAGTTAGGCATCCGACTTCGGCTCGGGTCATGATCTCACGGTTCATGAGTTCGAGCCCCACACTGGGCTCTGTGCTGACAGCTCAGAGCCTGAAGCCTGTTTCAGATTCTGTGTTTCCCTCGCTTTCTGCCCCTCCCCCACTCGCTCTCTCTGTTTCTCTCTCTCTCAAAAAATGAATAAACGTTAATTTTTTTTTAAAGTAAAGCAAACTGAGGCTTGCTTGGGTCTGCATTGACCTTGCCATGGAAGAGTGCTTAATAGTACCTGTTGTTGGGCATGCAGTCAGCAAATGTTTATTTTCATATTTCCTATATGACAGGCTCCACTCTGTCTTCTACACAACATGAAATTTGGGCACTTTTAGGATTGTAGGTCCCCTTCAACTTTGCACACACTGTGAAGTTAAAGCACTTGGCACTGAACAGGCCATTTATTCCACACACTTAGAAGGTTGAATAATTATATTTTCGGGAAAATTCTAATCATCAGATCTGGAATATGATTATTTTTTACTTCCTTTTTTTAACTTGTTTTATTATTTTTTTAAATTTACATCCAAATTAATTAGCATATAGTGAAACAATGATTTCAGGAGTAGATTCCTTAGTGCCCCTGACCCATCTAGCCCATCCCCCCTCCCACAACCCCTCCCCTAACCCTCAGTTCGTTCTCCGTATTTATGAGTCCCTTCTGTTTTGTCCCTCTCCCTGTTTTTATATTATTTTTGTTTCCCTTCCCCTGTGTTCATCTGTTTTGTCTCTTCAAGTCCTCATGTGAGTGGAGTCATATGACTATTTTTTTAATAATCAACCTAAGGCCACCTGAGTGGTTCTGTTGGTTGAGCGTCTGACTCCTGATTTGGGCTTAGGTTGTGATCCCTGTGTGGTGGGATCAGGCCCCATGTGGGGCTCTGTGCTGAGCGTGGAGCCTGCATGGGATTCTCTCTCTTTCCCTCTCTATCTCTCTCTCTCTCCCTCCCTCCCTCCCTCCCTCCCTCTCTCTCTCTCTCTCTCCCTCTGCCCCTTCCCTGCTTGATTGTACTCTCTCTCTCTCCTCTCAAAACAAACAGGTAAACTTAAAAAATCAACCTAATAATTACTAATATTTTTTCTGAACAATTAAAAAGTCGACTCGTAGGGGCGCCTGGGTGGCTCAGTCGGTTGAGCATCTGACTTCGGCTCAGGTCATGATCTCATCGTCTGTGAATTCGAGCCCTGCATCGGGCTCCGTGCTGACAGCTCAGAGCCTGGAGCCTGTTTTGGATTCTGTGTCTCCCTCTCTCTCTCATCCTTCCCCATTCATGCTCTGTCTCTCTCTGTCTCAAAAATAAATGAACGTTAATTAAAAAAAAATTTTTTTAAGTCAATTCGTAAAAGTTCTTGTCTTTTACCAAAAGAGTTTCCCTTTTAACTGTTGCAATGGTATTGACATAAACCATCAGGGAGAAGCATTTTCACTCTGGACATCCACCCTAGAAACAGCTTGGAAAGGTAAGTGGGAAGTGCTGCCCTGTCTCTCCACTTAATCTGGAATTCTCCCTCTCCTAGTCCTATGCCCATGAGGTGTGGGTTTTTTTTTTTTAATACTTATTTATTTTTGAGAGAGAGAGAGAGACAGAGCACAAGCAAGGGAGGGGCAGAGAGAGAGGGAGACGCAGAATCTGAAGCAGGCTCCAGACTCTGAGCTGTCAGCACAGAGCCCGACACAGGGTTCTCATGAGCCTTGAGATCATGACCTGAGCTGAAGTTGGACGTTCGACCGACTGAGCCACTCAGGTGCCCTGGTGAGGTGTGGGTTTTTATAAAACTGCCCGTTAGTCCCTTCTAAGAGAGAAGGAAAAAAAGAAAACAATACAAAGCAGGGATTCTGGTTTCTTGAGGATGTATTTCTCAAAGGGGAAATTTAAACTTTAAGTTGTTGAGGATATTCACAACCAATAATTGCCTTTCTTAGAAATATTTGAAGGCCCAGATTCAAACCTATGGAAAAATCATGTTTTATTCCTGGCCCCTTGGTTCCTAGGCTTCTAGAAATCCTGCAGATGGAATTATTGATGAGTCAGGTGGTATCTATTTCAAAGAGATTTTGTTTTAAAGACCAAGCTATATTAAAGAATTGTTTGCATTTGGAAAACGAATGGCACATTAAATTTTGACTGGTTGTGAAAAATCTTTTATATTTATAGCAACTTATCATTTGAAGAGTTTTCCTAGTTCATTTGAAATTCAATGATGCATTTTTTATTACATCCATCTAAACTCAGGTAGTTGGGGAGCCTGGGTGGCTCAATCGATTGAGCTTCCGACAATTTAGGCTCAGGGTCATGATCCCAGGGTTGTGGGATCGAGCCTTGTGTTGGGCTCCTTGCTGAACGTGGAGCCTCCTTAAGATTCTCCTTCTCTCTCTCTCTCTCTCTGTCTCTCTCTCTCTCTCTGCCTCAAATCTAAAAAATAAATAAACACAGGTAGTCTTCTAAATTTTACCAAAGAAAACACCCACAAGAGGCTTAGCATCTTCTAACCTTCAACATCCTGCATTTAGTCCTTCCAACTATAAACTTTTAAATAGATCCTTTGAAAAGTAATATATAGGAAATAACTTGTTGAATTTCAGACCAAATTGTAAAAGCTTGATGATGCTGACCCAAATAATCTTTAGGGCCCCGAGATTTTGCCTGGTTCGATCACACACACATCCCAAGTGCCTCCTTGCCTTCCTGAACCTTTCCATCCCTTTTTCCTCTGCTCTGCAATGGATATGAATATTATATTCTCTCCTAACATTATTTATACATTAAACCTGGCTTCCCACGTATTATGAAACTAGTAGGTTTTGTAATAAACAGTGCTAGATACCTTCCAGAGCCAAATAGTTCTTTCCTGAATGAAAATATAGGAGTGACCTGTGCACCCTACGTGCAAGCCCAACCTTGTTAAATCTTATAGTAAGTCCAAGCCTGGGCAGTTACTAATTGTTCGCTGTTAGTCATATATCAAAATAATTTGGGGAAAATGGGCTTGCACCTGCACTGGAGAATTTCAGAAATTCATTATAACTTTGCCTTTCCCTCTTCTCAATCCTTCCTATTGTGAGTGCTGTTGTTTTTGAAATAAAAATATCCCATTTGATGGTTGCACTATGTCAGACCTTTCAATTACCCATCTTTCGCAGTTTAGGAAAAGCTAGGGGCAATGCCAGATTCTTCCTAACATTCTTCATCTTTTTCCTGATTCTCTACATTTTTTCATTCTTCCCCCCCCCCCCCCAAGGGGGCAGAATTTATGTACGGTCCAGCTATTGGAGAGTGGGGCCAAGCTATAAGCATTTGTCATTTACTACAAAAGATGTCAGCAACAAAGTCTTGGCATCATATTTGGATTATACTCCTAGGACAGTTTAAAAGTTACGTGGTTTCATGTTGAGATCAGAGAGGCCAGAACGGTGGGCGACTGTGAGATGGATGGGTGCATCAGAGGTGAATTCTCTGCCCAACTTCAATCATCCTAGAAGGAAAACCGTGACTGTGGAAACAATAGAAGAGCTGAAAAAAAAAATGGTGTTGGTGCTTTGGAGGGAGGATTTCGGGGATAAGTCCATTACTAAATAATGTCCTCTGACACCAGGAGGAAAAATGTCAATACCACTATATGTTGCTAGAGGGTATGAAGTATGGCAGAATCATCTCTTGACCATCTTACAACATATAAGAAAAATGCGACCATAGCATTATCTGGAAATAGTATTATGAAATTACTAAATTATTTGAAAGATTCCTCCTACAGTCCTTCGTCATGACTTAAGTGATTACCAGTACAGGGACCCTCTATGAAGAAAGAGGGATAATATTCTCATAGTTTTCCAGGGATAAATGGAGAGAATAAAGGGAAACATTTGTTAATCTTTCCATTAACTACGTTAATGGAAACACAGTGAATCTCCTCTAACATAATAGAGTTTTGGAATTATCAAGTGTCTCCAAGATTAATTCTAATCTGCTATCCGTATTTTATTGAATGAGGTGCTGACTTTCTTCTCCAGATCTGTGATACGTTCTAAAAATATATGGGGGAAATAATTTTAAATTATATATGTATAGTTAAGTAACTTAGTCATATCCTTATAACCTCTTATATTAAAGCTCTTAGGATCTTTCTTTCATTGTTAATATAAAATTGCTAATTGAAGACTGTTTGTTTCCACTTTAAAACAAATAGTTTGTCACTTCTTCGAGGTTTTGCTAAGCATCGTGTTCCCATCATTTACATGAAGAGGTGTTGAACCATGCCATTCACTGCCACACCAGTTTTTCACACAGCCACCAAAAAATTGAAGAGTTAAAGAGGAAGTGTCGTAGACTCTAATGCTTTCACTGGCTTAACCAATGCCAGAAATACTCTCTTGCCCCATGCACTCAAGGTAGGGATGTTCCGGTAGGAATGTGAGAACAGAAACAGTTTTATTACTACATTAAGATATCAGTACATTATTCACACTTGGGGAATCTTCAGGACTACGTTATGGATCTCCTATAGACCTAGATTAACTGCGCCTATATTGGCAGTAGAAATCTTTAGGCTTGTTGTTTAATGTAAAGGGATCTAGTAAGGCTTAGATCAGATTCCGAGTTACAATAGCCTTACTAAAAGATAAGATCTTGAACGTGACTTCAAGTCAAGGGACTTCCAACTGAGATGCCTAGGGACCACACAAGCTAGACAAGAAGACAATGGGAGCAGTGAGGAGCATGGTAAATTAAAGAAGGCATGACCCACACAAAGGGTGTGGCCGTTATGACACTTGAGCAGTTGTTCCCACGTTAGAAGGTAGGATCCACATCCTACCTTGAACTTTTTTTTTAAGAGAAGTCAGTAGCCGAGGCTATTATGTAAAATCTTTTTTATTTCTAAATGCTGTCGACTATTTCCCATGTTTTAAAACACTAGTGGCAGGAAAACACAATTGTGGAACCAAGTTGAGTCATTGGCTGCCTGATTGTCACTATCCTGTAAGTTTTTATTAGAGTTTCACTTTAATTCAAGGTTCCAGTTTCAAGGACCCCATGAGGATTCTGCTGCTTGTAATACATTACAGCATGTTTGACGGATATGAGTGGAAAATGATTCTGATGTTAATGTAAATGTAAGGCTGAAGATCATATTTAGATTTCGAGAAACGTGTACTCCGACTCTTAATTAAGAAAGATTTCCACAGGTCTAATTAAATAATACCAAGTCAAATTATCCTTTCTTTGCTGTAAAAATATCAAAGGGGAATGTGGTAATACATATCTGACACTTAACTTAATTTTCAGCAACATAATGCAAGCAGAAGATATGGAAACTAATGCACTGAAAGCAATAAATCCTTTTAAAACTCTGTTTACAAACCACACTAGAGTATCACCAGTTATTGCAGGGAAGGGGCGGAGGGCAGGGACGGAGGGAGGATTCAGATGTCCCATATTTTCACCTTAACTGGGTCATGAATTATTTTCCATGCCAACTACAGTGCTTATTCAGTGCTTACTACACAACCACAAAAATCTGTCCCTGCCTCATCCTATTAGGCTGAGATTTCACAGAAGCCCAGTAAACCCAGAGCCACATCCCTAAGTAGATGTTGCCCTTTGCCCAGTTCAGGCAAATTGTTTTAAGTATTTAAGTTCTGTATCTCCCTTGCTGATGTGCATGAGCGTCTTGGTTATTCTGCTCTGAGCCATCATTGCTGGGAGAGGTGGGTGATGCCTGGTGCTCACTCTGGGACAGGAGCAGGGCCAAAACTGGCAGAGGGGACAGAGGTCCTGTCCTGAAGCAACCAGCCACCCTTTGTTTAAAAACATTTTTTTTAACGTTTATTTATTTTTGAGAGAGAGAGGGAGGCAGAGCGTGAGCAGGGATGGGGCAGAGAGAGAGGGAGACACAGCACCTGATGCAGGCTCCAGGCTCTGAGCTGTCAGCACGGTGCCCGATGCGGGGCTCGAACCCACGAGCTGCGAGATCATGACCGGAGCCGAGGTCAGATGCTTAACAGACGAAGCCACCCAGTGTGCCCCGTGCCTTCCCTTTGTTTTAGCACCAGTGCGACCTGGCATCTGCCCCTGATTCAGACTGTCCTGCTTCCTCACATCAACTCCTACGGTTTCCATCTACCCTGGAAAAGATGCCGCTAACATTTACTTTTTTGAAAATATTTTTGATTCTGTCTCCCCGGTGTCTCACTGGATGTGCGGGTTGTGGAGACCCTTCCCCAGACTGTGTGACGCAGAATATGAGTGCTCTGTAAGAAAATGCTGCAGTGCCCCAGGAAATATTGCCTACGAGACACTCCTCGAGAGATTCCCGTTGCACGTTGGTGATCTAAAGCTCTGGGGAGTTCTCAGTGAGGATACCGGGTTAGGTTTGCTCAGTCCACTGTTCCTCACGTTGACTTGACATCAGATAATCTCTTGTCTGGAGCCCTGACTCACACATCAGGAAGGTCTAGAGCGTGGTTGGGGAAACAGTATTGACAAGGGGGTTGCCATCTGAGACCTCTGAGTTGGGGAATGACACGGTCAAACCTGGCGCTAGACAGGGAAACTGGAGGGGATAATCAAGAGAAAAGATACAATCCTTGGAATTTAGTGATGAGCTAGTTGTGCAGATGAGGGGGGAGGGAAGTTGAAATGAGTAGCAAGTCCCTGATTGTATTACTTAGGTAGAAGGTGATACTAACCTAAAGGTGAGGTCATATGGAATAGAATTTGGAAAGAAAGGTAAGGAGTTATTTTTTTTTTAATGAGTTGGCTGTTTGATTTTAGTGCTTACAAGAATACTTGGGGGGCCCCTGGGTGACTCGGTCGGTTGAACATCCTACTCTTGATTTCAGCTCAGGTCATGATCCCAGGGTCGTGGGATTGAGCCCCAAGTCAGGTTCTGCATTGAGCATGGGGTCTGTTTGGGATTCTGTCTCTCCCCCACTCTGCCCCTGTCCCCTTCTCACACACACTCTCTCTCTCTCTCTTTAAAAAAAATAAAAATAAAAATACTTGGGAGAGAAAACAACGAGATTTCTATTTGTTTAATTTTTAGTACTTTCCGGTGCAAACTTCCCTTTACAGTACTTGCCAAGCCAGCCCTTCTAAGCTCTGTAAAGGCAAAGAAGTTGTTTTATTTTTCTGATTGTCTTAAATACATAGCACAATATCTGCCCCTGTGTTTGCAGAGTACATAAACAAATGGTTGCAAACAGAAAATAGCTTTGCCTAAATCAAGGGGAATGAAGAATGAAGGTGGAGAGAGCCCATCAGATTGAAGGAAGAACTCAACAGCAGGTCTTAAGAAGCACAGGAAGGAAGGAGGGCCTGAGAACTATAATGTGCAGGGCTCAGGGCAGCGTTTGGTATAAATCACATTTTCTGCCCTTGGGTCCTTTTTCTCAAGGTTCCAGTCCAGGTACAGTCGTGGTACTTGTTGGATGTGCTCCAGAAGGTGAGGGGGTAGAGATGTTCCCCCTAGGAAAATCAAGGAATATCAAGAAAACAAGTGGGTGTGAAAACAGTGCCAAAATTCTCTTCAATGTTCTGTTTATAAACCATGTCAAGGACAATGTCATCTAGTCAGGAAGCACAGCTGTTTACTTCTGAAATGAAATCTGGCTGGGAACAGGGAGCAAGGGACAGGTAGCGTTGGATGTACCATCTGGACTAGGTGTGGAGAAAGGCATCCGATTACAGATCGTCTTTCTTCTCTAATTGGCACTTGAGGTTCAAAAAAAAAAAAAAAAAAAAAAAAAAAAAGAAGGAAAGAAAAGGAAAAAGCTTTTTTTCTCAGCCCAGTCACTAGTCTATCTGGAAATGGATGAGACAAACTGTTTTATTTAAAAAACACAAAAACAGGGGCGCCTGGGTGGCTCAGTCAGTTGAGTGTCCAACTTCAGCTCAGGGTGTGATCTCATGGTTCATGGGTTCAAGCCTCGTGTCGGGCTCTGTGCTGACAGGTCAGAGCCTGGAGCCTGCTTTGTTTCTGTGTCTCCCTCTCTCTCTGCTCCTCCCCTGCTCGTGCTCTGTCTCTCTCAGTCTCTCAAAAGTAAATAAACGCTAAAAAATTTTGTTTAGTATTTTTTTTATTTTTATGACACAGAGAGACAGAGCATGAGTGGTGATGGGGCAGAGAGAGAGGGAGACACAGAATCCGAAGCAGGCTCCAGGCTCTGAGCTGTCAGCACAGAGCCCGACGCAGGGCTCGAACTCATGAACCGTGAGATCATGACCTGAGCCGAAGTTGGACACTCAACCGAGCCACCCTTTTTTAAACACAAAAACATAGAATTTTAGAGATGAAACAATGCTCTAGGACAACGAGAGCCAGAGAGGTTACTGTTTTGCCCAAGGTCACTCAGGCTATCAGTAAGTGAACTGACTATGGACTACACGCCTCCTGTCTGCCGTCCATGCTCCTTTCCCTGTGAACACAAGTGCACACTGCCTAGAAGAAAGAAGGAAATGACTTCTCAATGGCAGTCTCCCCTCAGTAGTCATAGGCTCGGAAAGATAAGACGTGAACACAAATTCAAAACTGCTTTCTGAAAATATAACCCTGAATGCCAGCCACGCAAGAGAAATGCCAATTTTCAGTGCCACCAAAGATCTTTTGACACAATCTAGGTAATGGATCTGCTTCCCAATCCATGACACCCTTGCAAAAGAGGGCAAAGTCAGATTAAATGTCTCCTTGTCAGTGTACTATGATATCTTGCGGTGGCCTTGAAAAGTTGTGGAATGAGAGAAGGAGAAGATGGAGAACAGAAAGTGCAGTGCCCTTTTCTCCTGTTCACAACGTCGGATTGGTAATTATAATGTTGGTATTTGCCACATGCTGGTAGGAGGCCCGGCACAGTGCAGACATAAAGACGATACTGTTTATTGCTCTGGGAATTTACAGTCCTGCTTGGGCAGAAAAGTAATCATGAAAAGATAAAAAAGCATATGATACTGGTTAAATCTTGGCTTTCTCAACTTCCTTGGCATTTGGGTCTTTTGTGTGGGAGATGAAGGGAGATGACAGAAATAGGATAATTGGAAGCTTTTGTAGATGTGCACAGTGGGGATTCAAAAATGAAATATGTAGCATTGCCAGGAACAGTGAGCACAAAGAGGTCAGTTGTGGAAGGGTCCAGGGTGCATTGGAGGAGGAGCCATGTAGCCTAATTATCCACATCCAGGCCGACGGGGTCTTCTGGGCTCTCCCTTCTTTTTGGAATGTCTTCCCTTTCACTACCACTTTCAAAGCTCGTACCCTTCTAATACCTGCCCCCTCCCCTGCTCCTCCTAATGTTCAGTTCACAAGCATCTACGACCATCCACACCCTCAACACACAATATGGCAGCCCAGCTTATGATCACTTATCTCCTCAACACAACGGCCTCCTCATCAAACTCGTAGTTAACATCCACGGAGCATTTGATTCTATTCCAGGCTCTGTGCTAAGCTCTTCATAAATCGTCTTTTATTAAGCCTCAAAACACTCGGTGAGGTAGGTGCTATAGTTACCCTCATTTTACAGTTGAGGAAGCTCAAGTTCAGAGAGTTTGGGTAACTTGTCCAGAGGCTCACAGCTAACACATGGGAAGACCAGGAATCACACACAAGCCCACAGACTCCAGCCCAGTGGTCTTACTCGGAAGGGCAAAGACCACATTCCCAACCTTATCCTTCACACTGCTGAAATGTGCTTGCCTCTTGAGTTCTATCAGGTATAAGTTAGTGAAGATTGTAATGGCTTCCAGTCTTTTCCCAGCAAGTGATAGCCGTGCTTTAATAGGGACATCCCAGAAGAGTAACAGAAACCCAGACCCTGACTCATGCCAGTAGTGGAGTTTCGAGGGATGGAGAAGTGAAAGAGGGAGCTGACTTGAAGGCCAGTAGTCCTGAGGTCCTTCCCATCAACCGACTGTCAACTTGACTTTCAAAAGGAGCTAGCTCTGATCTTAAGAGAAACCTCCACTATCTGCCGGAAGGTCACTGGGCCTGAAAGCCATCACCAAGGAAATATTGAGGCTGAATGAGCTGCATTAGCATTGGGACCAGAGATTTTTTTTTTAATTTTTTTAAGTTTATTTATTTTGAGAGAGAGAAAGAAAGAGAAGCAGGGAGGGGCGAAAGAGAGGGGGAGGGAGAGAATCTCAAGCAGGCTCTGCACTGAACTCCATGCAGGGCTCAATCTCATGATCCATGAGATCATGACCCAAGCCAAAATCAAGAGTCAGAGGCTTAACTGACTAAGCCACCAAGACTCCTCTGGACCAGGGGTTTTCAAGCAGGTGTGATTTTTCCCTCTTCCCCAAACCCTCCAGAGGCCATTTGGCAATGTCTGAAGATGTCATTGGCTGTCACAGCAGGGTGGGGTGGAGGGGATACTGGTGTCCAGTGGGCAGAGGCCAGGGATGCTTGTAAACATCCTGCAGTGCACAGGACAGCCCCCTGCGGAAAGAATGATCTGGCCCACATGTCAGTATGTCGAGTTTGAGAAAACCTGATTCGGATGATAACTGAGAAACAAGTCTGGCCAGAGTTACAAAAGTCCAAGAGATGGCCAACAAAGAGGACACGAAGTCAAATTGAAGGACAAATGAGGCCCATCTTAGGCCCAGTTTTCAATGGCTGGTTTCACTCCAAGGTTTTCTCCTCGGTCCCCCAAAGTTCAGGATGATATAGCTAGTTAGTTCATTCTGCCTTATTGAGTATACATGAGGGAAAGAAACATTTGATTTTACAAATAAGACTTTAGTATCAAGAACAATTTGCACTGGGAGGTGGGGCCCCACGGGTCACTGTTATATGATTTTCTGCCTAAGAAAACTATTAGATGAACCAGCTTCTGAGTCATGGTTTCTCAAAGTATAGTCCGTGGAGCATCCAGATGAGTCACCTGGAGGTTAGTTACAAAACCAGATTACCAGGCCCCCATCAGGCCTGCTGAGATCCTAGATAAGATCCAGGAATCCATATTTTTTAGCAACCTCCCCACGTGATTCATGCACTCACAAGAGAACCTCTCCCTTCAGCTTCCTATAGTGGCGGCTTTCAAAGCCCTAGTATTGCCCAGGCCTGATTCACGTCTCCATGCCTCTATGAAGTCTTTGGACACCTAGCTTCTGCCTTCTTGTATTTCCATAGAGTGTTTGATGTGTACCACTAGCTCTCATGAGGACTGTGGATGAGCGCTCCGTCTTAACTCTCTCTACCACTGACACCTGGCATGGACCAGGACCTAGGAATTATCGACAAAAGATCAGAACCTCTCTGCATTTGCTGCCATTCTCATGAACCAGATTAAACAGATACCGGTGCCCCTGATAGGGTTGCCCAATCCTTGTTTGCCTGTTCCTCAGTCCTTCCTATGCACCTAACAAGAACAGATAGCAGAAGGCTAATTTGTCCTCTAATGTGGGACCTTGACCTATCACACATCAAAAGGTCAACAATTTACCACAGTGCACGTAGCTAAATAAGGGAAGTCCAACAATTAATTCTCTGAAAAACAGGAAGAAGCTCCTGACGGAAAAGCCAAGACCCTTCCATTATTCTCCCATTTCTACCTTGCAAGGCATTAAACACTTAAAATAAAGTATGCTGTTAGCTTTGTCTCCTCCTGGCAGAGGCCCTAGAAGATATGAATGCATTAAGATGCCATTAAAGAAATGGCTTGTGTGCAGACTGGTTGCCGAGATACCCTAGGCCGTCTGTAGGACCCACCAGCAAGGCTCGTTAGTCTGAATATTTTGTTGCACATATGCTCAGGGTTTGGCATTTACATGACAATGCTTCCTTATCAAAATTGCTTAGGTAAAAATGCTTCATTGCCCTCCCTTTATAAAGACACATCCTTCTGCAGTAAAAAGACCACCAGGAGAATAAAATACATGCAATGCCAATGTCATATAAATTAACCAATTTTTCCATCAGAGCTCAAAAGGTTTGAAAGACCTTGGCCTCTCCATAAAACTTGTGTACAATGTGATTTTCAGGGTAATTATTAAACCGTGGGTGACATTCATAGTGAAAGCAAGGTAATTAGCAATTGGAGTGACTACAGGAGGCCAGTTTTGGGTGCTTGTTTTATTTTAAGTGAAATAACTCTGGGGTGTAGTTAACTTTGCCAGCAGTGGGAAGGTCCCATGGGATCCGAGCCAGCCAGCAGAGACAACGCCCGTCTCTGGGGGAAAATGGCTATTGGGCAATAGTCCATATGATCAAAGATAATAGCATCGATTCAGAGTCCCTCAACTCCCATCTTCTGGGAGGCTATTGAATGTTTTCATCTGATCGCTTGTAAAAGAAATCATCTGCCTCAACCCGGAATGCCTTTCAGTCTTCTTTAAAAGATGGAAGAATCATTGTCCAGTAGAAACTATGTTGACTTGGGGGTGATTATTTTTTAATGGGAGAAGAACATGAGGTGAAGAATTAGCTGCCTGGCTTTTTAAACAGCGTTAACCATCCAGCTGTATATATTTGTGTGAAACACAAGCCGAGAACACCATATAACAGCTGTGTACGTTTGCTGTTGTTATCTTCAGGTTGTTATGCTCTGGCTTTGAGCACGATGGCGGGGAATCTGAATTAAAGCACGGTCTCCATAAGAACGAATGCTTGCTTCTTAGGGGTTCTCCACTTTGCAACAGACCAAGCTAACGCTGAAGTCTTGAAGCCTTTCCCCAAAATTTCAAGGTGAATGATAACTAACTAACTACCCATCAGGAAATTGAGAAAAGGGCAAACATTAAATCCAGCGTTCCTCATTTCCTGTATAATGTATTAAGAGAGTTTTGGGGTGAGATATATAAATATCTCCAGGCTATAGTGTTTCTTCCCTGGAGAAGTTGGTGACCAACGTTAAGTCCGCCACAGAAAAGAAAAAAGCTATCACCGCTTCACTGATTGCCATTAGATTCTAAGATGGGCTCATGAGACTCTGTAAGGAATGAATGTTTTCCTCCCTTTCACTCCCACATCAAATCCTGATTAAGTGGGAAACTTTGCCTCCTAAGACCCATTTAAATTCAGTCATATAACAATATCATTACCATTTGATACATGTTTGAAGGGCTATGAACGGAGATGTGAAGCTGAAAGTCATCAGAAGAATTAAAATTGAGAAGTCTAAAAGTAAATCAAATTTTGGACCACAGACCTGAGAACACAGCCTTGAAGTTCTTTTGCATATGGTAGATGGAAGGCAATTTAGAAAGTTGAGAAGACACAGAGATAAAGGGGGAAATGCCTAAATTGTTTCTACTTTGCTACTGGGAGCGGATGTTAGGAGATAGGAAAAACTATTGTATTCTACAGACAGAGCCCACTGAAAGCTCTACACTTAGAAATAAGAGGCTTTGTTGTGTTCATTTAAGCCCCTCAAGGCTCTCTCAAGGTAACTGAGCTGTTCAGTCCCCACCTTTGCAGCAGGAAGTAATGAACTTCAGTAAAGAACCCCGCTGCCAGGGTCGCTCAGGAGCGACCACAGAGAAGGAGGAAGTAGCTACTTGTGCTTTACTTCCTTGAAACAAGGTGGACGGTGGTGAGCTGAACCCAGAGGTGCAACCCTTCTTTGTCCTACGTGAGCGAAGCCCGGCAGCGCAGAAACCTGCAGGCAAAGGGGAAACTTGATTGGAAGTGGAAGAGAAAACATGAAAGGAGTTAGGCAAATATCCTCTAACAAAGCACGGCAGATGCTGAAAAATTCAGCGGTGGAATAAATTGGAATAGAGAGATGGACCCAAGAGGCAACGTGGAGACAGGTTGGAAATGCACGGGAAACTGCTCTTATCGTGGGTTCGAACCAGGCTTTGCGAATTCACGCATGGCATCGTGTGTAGCTGTCCAAGACTTAACCATCAAGGTTCCAGTTACTCTGCAGTACTAACGGTAGTTTCGGGGTAATTTTTATCAAGTTGGTGCAGGTGCAGTGTCCGTGAAACCCAAGTTTCTGCCCTCTGGATTCTTAGATTCAGGGAGGATATCATTTGCCCATCATGCAGCGTATTCAAATGTTGTGAAAACGGAGTTAAACATTTTAAAGATGACCTCATAGCTTGTTGCCTTAGCTCATCGCCTTTCTTTTCTGTGTCTCTGTGTCTAATTACTTCTCCACCGGTTTTCTTCTTCCGGATTTGTCTCCTTAGTCCTGATGCCCCTCCCCACAGCTACCATTGTCTTTCTCACTCTTATTTCACTGCTAGTTTTTTTTTTCCAGGAAGTGATCCAAAAGCCATTATTTCTGTCACCTCTCAATCATTTCTTAGCTCCATTGCACCCTGCATCTACACTGCTCCGTGGAGCTGATAGTCAAATGCCAAGTATTGTCCTCACCTAAACCTTCTTCTCAGTACATTCATGATGTTAAACGTATTTGTAAAAGATTAAGCACAGGGGCACCTGGGTGGCTCAGTCGGTTAAACATCCGGCTTCAGCTTGGGTCATGATCTCATGGCTCCTGAGTTTGAACCCGGCATCGGCCTCTATGCTAACAGCACAGAGCCTACTTGGGATTCTGTCTTTCCTTCTCTCTCTCTGCCCCTCCCCCTGCTTGCCTGCTCTCTCTCTCTCTCTCCCCCTCTCTCTCTCTCTTTCTCACAAAAATAAATAAATAAACTTTAAAAAACAGAAGATTAAGCACAAAAACCAAGCTGTACTCCAAAATAAGACTGTGTGGGAGACAGTTTTCCAAAGATGTTTTCCCAGGACTCTAAAGAGACCGTGAGCCAGAGAATGCAGGCAGCCTCCAGACACTGACCATGACCCCTGGCTGACAGCAAGGAAATGGGGACCTCAGTCCTACAACCGCAAGGAACCGAATTCTATCAATAACCTGAATGAGCCTGGAACCAGATTCTTCTCTAGCAGCTCCAGAAAGGGACACAGCCCTGCTGACATTTCGATTTCAACCTTGTGAGACTCCAAGCAGAGAATCACATCGTACCACATTGCACCCAGATTTCTGACCCGCAGCAACTATGAGATAAATAAATGTGTGTCGATTTAAGCCACCAAACGTATGCCACGCTGTTACAGCGACAATAGAAAACTAATACAGATGAACAGATCTGTTTCTCAAATCTTTGATGTCTTAGCATTCAAATTCCTGTTTCTTCTAAAGTATGGTTAATGGTTCCCATCTTAACTAACTTCTGAATATCCAGACTCTCACGTATTACAAATTGCAAACTTAACTCTCTTTGGGCACCATGGAGCCAGACTTTTGTGCACGTATCTATACAAGAATTTGTGTGTTCATGTATTTTGTGTGTATATGTATATGCATATATAGGTGTCTCTGTACATAAATACAACCTATGTAGACCTGATAAATACTAACCGTACTCAGTAAATGCTTATATATGCAGACATATAGGAATTATGTGTGTGTATATAAAATATAGTTTTTTGCTCAAGGCCAGGTACTACTATGTATTACTTCACAACAAACTTATAAGCTGTATACTCACAGCTCCACTGAATATATAAAAAACAGGCAGACAGAGGTCAAGTAACTTGCCGGAAGTTATCTGATCGATGGCTGAAGAGTATTCAAATATAGATCTGTCTGGACCCAAGACTGAAAGGTCTTTATTTTTCATCTGGCTTTTCTTTCACGCTGAATCTCTTTGGACATTCCAGGTCCTACATCCCCCTCTGCCCAGATGCCCTGTACCACCTTCCCTGAACTCCTTACCCCGTGCACCTGGGTGCACTACCCTGGCAGTTTTCCCCCTTTATCTCTGTGTCTTCTCAACTTTCTAAATTGCCTTCCATCTACCATATGCAAAATAACTTCAAGGCTGTGTTCTCAAGTCTGTGGTCCAAAATTTGATTTACTTTTAGACTTCTCAATTTTAATTCTTCTGATGACTTACAGCTTCACATCTCCCACACCGACTCTTTTGTGAGTTCCAGGCACACATACAGCAATGGTGCTGGACATGTCTGCTTTCCTATCTTCTTGACCAAAACTCCAATATGTCTACATCAGCATTAGTAGGAAAAGAAGTCCTCTCTCCTTAGTACCCTATGCCCCACAGTCATCCATCTTGATCGCAAACTCAGAAACCTGTTAGCATCTTCAAACCTCCCTTCTGGTTGAGAGCACAGGCTCTGGAGCTGGATTGCTTTGGTTGAAATCCCATCCACGCTACTTATTTCCTTTGGGACTTTGGACCAATCGCTTACCTTCTCAGGACCCAAATAGCTTCCTCCGTAAAAGCGGGGTGATGATAACAGTAATAATAATACCTAGCTCACAGGGTCACTGCATGGTTTGAAAAGGTACTATAAACTTAGATCAGCACCCAGCACCCAGTACTTGCTCAGTAAGTTTCACCTACCATTCATTTTCCATTTAATTGCCACATCTTCGTTTATGATTTCAGTGAGATCTAGAATTATGTTTCTGTTGCCAAGTTTTCTACCCTCCACCATTCTGTGTGATCATCTGGATTAATGCAAACTGCTACCAAATGAATCTTCCAGAGGCCTTATTTTCATTGTAATGCAGAAATCCTTCAGTGGTTTCCCATGGCTTTCTGGATACAACGGGAACTTCCTGATCTTGGCATTCAAAGCCTTCCATGAACTGGCCCCTTGCCTCTCTTTTCAGTTGTTCCTACCTCTCTTCTCCCACTGAACCTTGGCTGCAGACAGGATGGACTTCCTACCTTTTTTCTTAAACACACTGTTTAGGCCTGCTTGATAGCATTTGTAATAAGTAGTCGTTACGCTTACCGCGTACGACACAATATGTTGACCCTGTTAAGTGTCACATCATTTATCCCCACCAAAACTCTTGGAGGTGGTTACTGGGCTATCCCTAGTATATGAGGGACGAGATGAGAAAACTGAGCCCTGGAGAGAGTGAATGACTGTCTGAAGCGTCTATGGTGACGAATCTGCGACCGTGGGATTTGAATCCAAGTTGATTCCGGATCCCATGATTGTAACCATTCTGTCTTATGCTTTCTTTATGCTACATTCCTCTTTCCTGGGGGATCCTTAACCCTTCTCCCACCTATTAACCAAAGTCTCCCTTAGGTTCTACCTTCACTATAAAGCTTTCCTAGATTCCTTCAAACTCTAGCAAACTCCTTGGTCAGGTTCAAGCTTCTTCGGGCTAGGAAGGGCCTGTTGTATTTCTCATGAAGCTGGCAGTTCCTTGAGTGTAGTACTTAATAAATTCTGATTATGAATTGGTACCAGATTGCTTTACTGATGAGCCTGACAGTGAGTCCTGGTGCTTGAGCCAACTAACCTCTGACTTCCCTTTATTCCTGTTTTTGCCCTAGGTAGCCTTTTTTTTTTTTTTTCACCCAACACACATCTGAACGAGTGGAAGTCCCCAGTGGTGCCATCCTGTGGGACGCCCCACTGCGTGCTACTGGATTTCCCCCTCCTTTGCAGTCACCCCCCAAGTTATGTCTATCTGACAACCTCATATGTGGCCCGGCAACGCCTCCTTCTGCCAGTACATAAGGGAGCTACAATGAACAGCTAAGCAAGAGGAGAAATGAGTCATTCTCATTTTGCAGAAGTTGAGGAGTGGGAGGGGCTCCAGGATAAAGAACTGTGGCGCCTGAAGAGGAATAGAGGAAAGACTGGATGCAAATATTGGAAAGAGAGGAAGTCACACAAGAGTTGCTCAATATTATTAAATGCTTCCTTACAAGACAACATTCCTACCTTCTAAAATCATGTGTTAGGGATATAGGCTACCATGGGTAAGAGGGTCCATGGATGGACTTCCAAGATTTGTGACCTCCAATCATGCATGCACCTTTCCTTCTTTTAATTTTTTTTTTTAGTTTATTTATTTATTTTTTGAGAGCGTGAGAAAGGGAGAGCAAGGGAAGGACAGAAATAGTAGGAGAGAGAGAATCCCATGCAAGCTCCAAACTGTCAGCATAGAGCCCAGTGTGGGGCTCAAACTCATGAACAATGAGATCATGACCTGCGTTGAAATCCAGAGTTGGATGCTTAATTGACTGCGCCACCCAGACACCCCCATGCATGCACATTTTCTGAGTACTTACATCTTTCTATGAGTGAGTCTATAGTTTTTATTAGTTTCTCAAACGGGTCCATAAAAAAAAAGGAGGGTGGTAAAATGCTATTTTCAGATCTTAAAATAGAAACATAATCTTACCCCAGGAAATCAGGTGACACAGAGGTGGACTCTGATAATGTCGTATAAAGAAAAAAGTAAAAAAAAAAAAAAAGTTAAATCTGAAAATTCTCCATGTGCTATGATATGCCTGCTCGTCTAACAATTGCTGCAGAGTTACGTAGATGGTATAATCTGTTTAGAGCTAACGACATACGGTGAAATTGCTAAATATTCAGTGACCACAGATCAAAAGGGCTTCTGCTACATAGAATCTTTGTTTGCCTACTTAAGCCAGTTTTAAAGTAATGATACAGTTTACTTCCCCATTTTTTATTTTTATCATCTTTTACTATGTTTCTCATAGTTCTTTAAGGAAGCTTCCTCAGTGCCCACACTTGGACAAGGAAGGATCGGCATCTCTCTTTCTCTATCAATTTGCTGCACGACAAGGTTGAGATAAATGAGTTGCTCAAGTCCGAGGTATATGTATGTGCTTCACCTAAGTCCGGTTATTACTGGAGCAAAAGAAGTGGCCTGTGTCAGTAAAAAAGCAACTGCGATAAAGAGGAAGGCTCATTAAATAAGCAGATGGCTTCTATTTAGGCCATTGGTGTTTGGACGAGCCGGTTAAGTGAGAGTTTTCCTGAAGATCACCACCTTCGCTACAGAATCTAGAACCGTGTTTGCAAAAGGGGCTTCTCAGGGTCAGATGAGAATGTCTTGTTCCAGTGTCTCTGTGCCCAAAACAAACAAACAAACAAAAAGGTGTGTGTGGGGGGGGGGGGGGGGTGCAGAAAGCCACAGTTTTAAGTTGATGGTCAAAGAGTCTTTTCTGGGACCACTCACTTCTGGGTGGCTTCATGCAAGGCAGCCGTCCCGCACCTGGACTCTTAAACGTGTTGAGCACTAGAGAGAGAAGACAAGGCTCTGGAAACAAAAGCCTCGAGAACAACCACAGTGTATTTGCTCGTGGTCTCCCGCTGCCCCAACACTCCCCCTTTCTGTCTGTGGTTGAATCCTACTTCCAGCTAGAGCAGGAGCAAAAGGTATCAGTGAGTCAGCAGCCTCGTTATTTTTCTTTCTTAAAGTTCAAAACTCTCAGAATACTGGGAACCCTTTGCAAAGAAATTGCTCTCCCGGTTAAGTGTCGTATCTGTATCCGCAGTGCATGTCTTATTGGACTCTGCACAGATGTGCCCTTGACAAATGCCTTTGGAACTGACCCTGTCTGTTATAAAAGCAGGCATAACGACTCTTCATAATGCTTCTCCCTCAGGACTCACCGCCTGGGAAGGTTGTCAGGGCTTGCTTCTGTCTTGGTGGTCATGGAGATCAGACCTGAGTGGAAATATTCCTTCGACCATCTTTATAACCCACATAAGGTCTCACGGGCAAGCAGTGGTTTCATCAGACTGGTGGGCACCACTGGAGAGTAGGCTCATCCTGCAGTGAAGAAACAAAATCTTTTCAGATCCCATCTTTCAAGTGTCCAATCAATTAATTCCTAGTCCCATGGCCTTCAAATGTTTCTTACCTCATGCACCTAGTAGGCAAAATTTGCCTACACTCCCATAGTCTCTGCGTATGTATACAAATTCTGTTGTTCTTATCAATAGCTAGTATTTCAAAACACAATATACATGTGGGACAAGGTTCATTGTTAGGCATAATAAATGTGAGGCCCTCATTTATTCTTTCATTAAACTTAAGAGTTTCATACTGAGAAACTTCTGGATGCCGAGCTCTGTTGTCATCACTGAAGATACGGTGAATGAAAACAGACAAGGGGCTCAGTCAGTTAAGCGTCCGACTTCGTCTCAGGTCATGATCTCACAGATCCTGAGTTGGAGCCCCACGTCGGGCTCTGTGCCGACAGCTCAGAGCCTGGAGCCTCCTTTGGATTCTGTGTCTCCCTCTCTCTCTGCCCCTCCCCAACCTGTGCTCTGTGTGTGTGTGTGTGTGTGTATGTGTGTGTCTCTCTTTCTAAAAAATACATAAACATTTAAAAAAGAAAACAGAAAAATTTCCACTCTCATGGAGCATAGAGTCGAGTGCAGGAAGAGAAATCATAAGCAAAATAAATAAGTACATTGTATGGTAGTGTCACAGGCTAGCAAGTGTCATGGAGAAGAATAAAACAGGAAGGAGAATTCAGGTGCTTTTGAAGGGAGAGTTGCATTTTAAATAACCCCAGAAAATACAGATTAGGGAATTAACTATTTAACAGTTTGTAACCATCTGACTGAGAATCAAGGTATCCTCGTCAATGTCTATCACCTTACATAGCAGTCAAGTACAGTTTCTTTTTTTTTTTATTTTATTTTATTTTATTTTATTTTTATTTTATTTTAACCTTTAATTCATTTTGAGAGACAGAGAGAGACAGAGTGCAACTGAAGGTGGGGCAGAGAGAGAGGGAGACACAGAATCTGAAGCAGGCTCCAGTCTCTGAGCTGTCAGCACAGAGCCCGACATGGGACTCAAACCCACGAACCGTGAGATCATGACCTGTGCCGAAGTCAGGCACTTAACCGATTGAGCCACCCAGGTGCCCCTCAAGTACAGTTTCTTTATTTAGATAACCAATATCAGTAGAACTCTAAGTTCTCCTTGTGTCCTAAAGTGATCATCTTGGAAGACCACTAACTTAATCTACACTTACCTGCGCAACTGCTTGAAACAGACTTCTCAGATCCTAGGTATATTATGACAGTTTACCTTTGGGATCTAGCCAGGATGATGAAGTTCGGTGGCTGTTTAGGTGGCAGACGTGGAGGCCTACAGTCAATCAGCTCTTTGATCCAATCTTGATTTGGTTCCACAGTTGATTTTTACATCATATGGTTTGTCTGGGTATGAGCAATTCTCTTAAATGTCCAAAGCCTTTTTTATGTTATTGTCTTACTTTAGACAAGGTGATTAGGGAGAATACACGCACAAAAGCTTACTTAACTCAACAGCTGGTAGTTACAGGAAGCGGTAACTTGGTTTTCTTTTCCTTTCTGTTAAGTTCTGTTAGTGTAGCATGAGCATTTCCCGTTTTACCAGAGAAGGAGGATTTGTTCGGCCTGGTGAAGCTTCAGAAGGAAGGTGTTTAACGAAATTGGTATTGTTAAATATTTCACGACTCGAGGAACAGGATACAATGAGCTTCCGAGGAAAGGTCTTTAAACGGGAGGCCAGTGAATTTCGGAAGAAGAGACGAACAGTGAGGAGAATAAATCAAGAAGAAATCCACAGATTTACCTCTGTAGGTATCCACATGTCAATGTTTGTTTTTCGTCTTTTCTTCAATACTTAAAAAGGAGAGATCGGTCCTGGGGTGGTGTTCTAACATAGGCTGTGGGCAAGGTCCCAGACAGAACAGAATATTCTCTTTGGCTCATGAATACCCTCTTTTACTTACATCATTATTTTTGAATTACTTGTATCATTGTTTTAAAACCTATGGAGAAAGGATTGAAATGGCTAAACAATTACTAGAATATTTTCATTTTTAAGGAAAAGCCTACAGTGACCTCCATTAAGACTTTGACCAATGACTTGTGTGGAATTGTGGGGTTTTTTTTAAATTATTTTTTAAATTATTTTTTTAAATCTATTTTGATCACATATCACTCATTTGTTTTAAAATCCTGAGAACAGTCCAAATTATGAAAGAAAGTATAAATAAATATTTGATTAAATGAGCCAAGTAAGAAAGTAAAAAAAAAATAAATAATAGGTTTCAAGGGTTAAAACAGTTGGGTTTGTTTATGGCTAAAAATGTTTCTGCCTGATTATTGTTTGCAAAGAAAATGAGTGCTCTGGAAATGTGTACTTATTATGGAATTCTAGATTTCTATCTGTAAGAGCTACCACTGTTGAATGTCAGAGCCTGTTGCTGGAGTGCATCTGTGACCCACATGGAACGCGGAAGGCCCACTTTGTATGATAAATGGCCACGGCACATGACCAGGCAGCTCTTTTTACAGAATGTTCTTTTACAAAGTAGTTCAGGGTTTGCTTGCTTTCTTCAGGGTAAGGGTTCTCAACCTCGCCACTATTGCCTTCTTGGATCCGAGATTTCTTTCTTGTTCCAGGCTTCCCTGGGCGTTGTGAGATGATGGTTAACGACATCCCTATTCTCTACCCACTGGTTGCAAACACTCCTCAATTGTGACAATCAAAAATGTGTCCAGACATTGTCAGATATCCCCTTGGGCAAGGAGGGTGATCGTCCTGGTTGAGAACCCCTGCTCTAGGGGTAAAAATCTTTTTTGTTCATATCATCGTCTTTAATCTAGAAACAGAGCAGCTTTAAAAAACATTACATAGGTGATGATGTAACGATTATTTATGAATAGTCATTTAATGCATATGAATAATCAAATTAATAGTCACTTAACCCTTGATAGGCCCAAATCAGGTGCCAAATATGTCTCCAGTAATAGTGGTTCTCTTTATATTTACCATCTATTTGGTAGTCATTTAACATGAATAGCATTTATCAGAGGTCTGGCTCATAGCATTGGCGACGTGTTGTTGTTCGATCAGTTTCTGTCTCTGTGTCTCTGTAGTGCATGTCTTCCGTTGAGAAACACGGGCAAATGAGCCTTTCCACCTTGTTCCCATATCTCTCTACCCAGTGTTTCATAACTGGAATGTGCAGAGTCCTGAACCCAACCTCTGGGTCACCATGGGGCCCCCGAGGGTCCCCAGCTGTGTCTTGTCTACTGGCCCCCCAGTAAACATCATCAGTTTTTTACTTTTAGCCTGTGAAAGAGGATACGTGTTTGAAAAGCTTGTTTGGTTTGGGATTTGTTTAACCTTTAGAACAGTCCCAAAACTATACTTTCCCAGTTGCCTTTCGCTCGGTGGAATTCAGAAGTTCCGTGGACGATGCCACTGTGAGGGTGACTTCCTGTGACCGCTAGGAGATGACATACTGGAGAAGAACATGTCTATCTCACGCAGACCACCCATACAGCTTGGCAATAGGATAGTCCCCAGGGTCTTACCATATAATGAAGCTAATCACTCTAGGAATTATCTTAATTGAATTTGAAGGCATTGCTACTAAGCACTATGGGAAAAGCAGCCTGTAAGGACAGAGTTCTCCCACAGCGGTTAGTAGCTGTGCATTCACATTTAATTAAGATCATTCATACAGTGATTAGCTTTCTTCGGTGGAAGGCACTGGGGACTTCCTGCTAGCTACCGCCACCAGCCTTGGTCTTCCTGAGATAGGCTATCTCCTTCTGCAGAGTGTCTCTTCTGTCGACTGGGGTGTTTCTCAATCCATCCTTAAGTCTCATTCCCAGATGTGGTTTTTATCTTTGGAAAAAAGAATCCAAAGAAGTGAAGCACGTGATTAGATAGGGGGTCATTCTGTCCGACCGTCTCACCTGCTCTCCGTAGGACCTTGAGTAGATTACAGAAATTACTCTGAACCTCGGTTTACTCTGCCCCAAGATGTTCGTCACAATACCTGTCTATCGTAAGATTGCTTATTGGATTTCAGTTTGACCATGTGCCTCCTGAACGTGATGTGAACACCATAAAAAGTGGGGAGTAACCGCGTCACGTCTGTCATATTAAACCAAGTACCTCCATTTCCAAGGGCAAGGGAAGAGGGATTATAATCGTAGTGAGAAGGCCTTTTCAGTGACTGTGTATTGAAGCCACTGGACTATATAGGTGACTCCTCCCTCCTGGGAGCCTTGCACAAAGATGAAAGGTGACAGAGTCACTCAGGAGACAAGATGGGCATTCAGGGGTCCCAGATCGCTCTATGCGTTGGTGGACCCTGCCTTAGAAACGTCTTGGGTTTTTTTTTCCCCACCCGTGCACTAATGCACACAAAGCCACATTGGACTTTCCACAGCATGATTATCTAAGCTTTCTAAAAGCTAAACCAGTATCTCTAGACAAGCTTCAGAGACAGTTTTGATAGGTGATAAGGAAGAAGCAATTCAAGTGACAAAAGGCCCAACACGTGAAGACATGGCCTGAGGTTATCTCAGAGAATAAAAAAAAAAACTTTCTTTTGAATTTTTTGGACATACTCCTATTGTAGTGAAAGGAGAAATAATGACTGCTCTGGATAATTTTGATAGGTTATCTGTTTTTATAATGGTCATGTAGATTTCAAATGCCACAAACCTTTTCCTGCTCTAAGGCAGATTTAGAAATGGTTTCATTTCGCAGTAATCTAGAATACTTCACCAGAACACTGTGACTTCCTAAAACGCGTACAACCCAGACTTGGTACTCTCAGGACACAGACCGACAGTTGTGTTTATTTTGTTTTCTTCAGATGCTGTTTGAAGCTGTTTATCTAACTCTGTTGGAATTTTTAATTGTTTTGGAAGTTTCCCTCATTAATCCTGTTTTCAAGTGAACTGGCTAAGAGATGGCGTCACATATTTTAATCCACTTGTCACAGTCAATATACTGTATGAGAGCAACTGCATTATGAGAGAAGTTCAAGGGAAATGAAACCTCTTTGTTAGATTGTCAAGTAGAACTACTTCTGTTGATTTTTCTAGTGTGCATGGTACTCTGTAGATGTTTTTTTAAACTGGCTTTCTATTTTTATTTATTTATTTTTTTAACCAAATCATTCGGTGTGATCTCTGGTGCATCGGAAGTCAATAAAAAGATCACTTCCTCCCTAAATCGCATGTCCTAATTTGGAAAGATTAGATACACGATTAAGTTGAATTAGTATATCAATCATCTGCACAGTCAGGAAAAAAAATGAAAAATTCATTTAAATAAATGTGTGTTGTTATTTTTAAGTTATTACTGGTTTGTGGGTCATGAATCGACAGGATTTGAGACTATTTGGAGGACTTTGGATACACATGAAAATCCTTGCTCTCCTCTTTCATAATAGCCTATTAGCACTTCAATAAAAAATTGAAAACTGTTGGGGCACCTGGGTGGCTCAGCCGGTTAAGCGTCTGACTTCAGCTCAGGTCATGATCATGATCTTGTGGTTCATGAGTTCTAGCCCTGCTTTGGGCTCTGTGTTGACAGCTCAGAGCTTGGAGTCTGTTTCGGATTCTGTCTTCCTCTCTCTGCTCCTCCCCTGCTCATGTTTCTCTCTCTCTGTCTCTCTCTCTCTCAAAAATAAACAAATATTTAAAAAATTGAAAGCTGTAGAAAGATAATCTAATCTGAACATCTTTAACATATCTCTCACATACATCATTTTTATATAATGTATTGCGCTATATATATAGTCTTTTAAGTGCATTTTTAATCTATTTTTCCATGTTTATGTGAACAGCCTTTCTCCCTGGTCATCTGTACCTCCTTCTTACTGCTACTCCTTGTTCCATACAGACATTCACAATTACCTGTTTGAGCTATTTCATAATGAGCCAATTAGCTGAAAGGAAGCACAGGCAAGGGTCCCAGGATTATGCGCGAGGGTAACAAACAATGAAATAGGACTGAATCCGGGTTCAAACAATGGAAAGTAGGGCTAAGAGCTATAAATGGACGGTTGAAGAAAGCAAAAAAGCTGGAGTAATGGGTGGGGGGATCTGAATTCAATCCAGGCCATGGAAATGGAGAAGTGTAAATTGAAACTTGATTTAACCCACCAGTCTAGGCAGGGGACGCTGAGTGTGGCTGTAGCAACAGGGTGTACTTAGCCAGGTAGCTGCAGAGAAGACGCTTCCAAAATGGACTCAGGAAAGGTACCTTCCACTTAAGCAAGAATGAGCTTAGTTTCCTCAAGACTGAGTGTCAAGAGAAGGGGAAGAGACAAAGTAGAGAAGAACTGCCAACCTGGCAGAGTCAATTCCATGATGACACCCTTTATTACCTCTGAGCGGGAGGTGGACCGTTTGTCCCGGAGGGAGTAGAGCACAATGGGCAAAAAGTAGCGCCATGATCCCAACAGATCTTTTTATTCCCCAGATGGTGGTTGTGGCCCAAAACTTTTGGAATCTGGAGATTCTCTCAATTAGTGGCAATTTCCGTTGGATCTGTGACACAAACATTAGCTAGCATTCTCTATACACTGCCTTAATATCCCTTTCATTTCCTATTCTCCATCCTCCTTACCCTCTTGTAAATATTTTTCTGTCCTCTTCCCTAAGGTGCCCAGTGGCTTCACCTTGTCGCAGCTCACAAAGGGAGCAGGAATCATACTCAAAACTATAGCTGTATTTCAGCAGCCTCCCTCCGAGAGAGGGGGGACAGAGGGGGAAGCTATTGTGTTTCCTCTTCCTGCAGCACTGTGACTGGTGGCGTAGAGAGAACCATAGGTTTTGACACTGAGCTGGGTTGCAATTCCAGTTCATCAGTCAGCCTGCCGACCCAAGTCCTCAGAATCCAAGTTTCTGCATCTGTACAAAAAAGCAGTGATGATCTCTTCTAGGCTTTATAGGGATGTTCAGTGAGAGAAAGTGTTAAATACTCTCACGGTCCCGGGTGATAGGGCATATGACCCTAGCGAGGCCCATTCAGCACTTCCCTCTAGAACTCTGAATCTTGAGTGGAGAGATGCCAGGATCCCACACGACTGACCTTCAGTTCCAAACATTGAGACTCACCAAGACTGTTCCTAACAGGGGTGGGGAGAGAAGTCCACAGAGGGAAATAAAATGCTAGTACAAAAAAGAAATCAGGGCAGGTGTCGTCTGGGCCAAAAAACAACAAATGCCCACGATGCATATTCAATCTCAAGTAGCCAAAAGTAAGGAAAGAAATAAAAGAAGGAGCTGACTGTCATTATTGGAGAGATCTATTGAAAATATAAGTTGCATGTTGTTGACAAAACCATTTACATTCTTGTATGTGTGTGTGGCATGTATGTGTTTATGTATATATGCGCACACACACACACACACACACACACACACATACACACATACACACTCCTCGTACTCAAGCCAAAAGTTCATTTGTGTGGCTGTTAACGTTCTAGAATAGTGTCAGAGTTTAAGCCAGTGGAAGCCTTCATGACAGATTTCACGTGAATTAATCTAAAATTCCCAGCAGTTGGCTCTAAGGCATTAATTTCTCTGGTATCAGGCAGACTTGTAATTGGGTTGTGATGTATTTTTAATCATATTTATTATCTTTCAAGTGTTTCTAGAAAACTAAATGAGACATGTAATTAGGTTTGATTTAGATCTTTTTGGATCTTTTCTACTTCTTTACAAGCCCCCGTGTTAGATGGAGAAGCAAACACTCTTATTTTTTTATTATCATTTGTTATACAAAGCTGTGTGAATTTTGATGTGCTGCTAAGAGGTATATCTGGTCAAATTTCCTTAAAAAGAAAATAAGCCTGTAAAGGTCTGGTTTCAGTTTGAAAGTACACCTTAAATCATAGTTCCTATAAATCTCATTTGTGTCCTCGGTTTTCCTAATAACATTAAGAGTTAACAAAATGGAATATTCTGATTTTTCGAACTGTAATGTTTCTGTTGAATATGATGACTTACCTTCCTTTATATTTGCAAAGGACTTTATAATTTACCAACTTTAACCTGCTTCGTTTCACTAAAATGGACCGAGACATTTAAAGAGTTACTACTGGTTGATTTCTTCTGAGATCTGTGTCCGTTTTTGTTACCAAGGGAACCATTTCCAAATTCAGCTTAATCTGAGCTTGCCCAGCTGTACAATTCTTAACTTTGATTTAGCTAGTGTTTTTCCATTCTCATGAAACTGTGTACTTCAAGGCAGAGCGAAGGTTAAAGGGTCAGCATAAGATGGCTTATTCCTTACTTAATCATTTCCTTTTTGGTAAGAAAAGCTAGTCTTGTTTTCTGAAGCTCAAACATTTGAGAGGTTGTCCAGTGAAACTCCCTTTGATGAAAGGCTGAATTAAATCTGTCACACGACCACAGGCTGACAGCTGTGGCCATGGATACAGCTGTATGGGTTCTTTCCAATTCTGTCATTTATTTTAAACACAAATAGTGTGGAAGTTGGTTCCATTCCAGTTGTACGAAGGCCAAAGGGTCCTGGATTAAGTTAAGGTCTAAAGAATCCATGTGTCATTTGTATTTTTATTTCCTCTAAGAAATTTAATCAGTTATCTGGATAATGCTTAAATTAGTTAACAGCTGTGTTGCTTCTAATTTGTCTTGGAGATCTTGAGATTGGAATTCTTTTTAGGGTTTCTTTAAAAACCCTGTGGATCCTCAATGTCAGTTATTTGTTTGTCTGTATGCCAAGATGTGAAGAGGATGTTTAAATAATTGGCATCTCATGCCTACTATATTGGTCCTGAAGTAAATATCAATTTTTATTTGTTTGTTTTCCTGGATCATTAGCCAAAATGAATGGTTTTGTAAGGTGAAGAAGACACTCAGCTATCAATTAATTCTGGTATGAATATTCAAATTAGAATAAATGTTCAGATATCTGGCAAGGACAAGGCTGATTGGGGAAGATTAAGAAAGTCCCAACTAGCATCACGGAGGGCAAGTGTGTCACAGAAAGATAATAAAGGTTCTCCAAGGCAGGGGGAAAATCTTTTTTTCATAATAATGTTTCCTGGAAAGATCAGATTTTTCTGAAAAGGAGAACCACGGGAAACTAGTTCAGATCAACAAACTAGAGTGACCTCAACGGTGAGTAGCGAGTCTTGGCTCCCTAATTACACTTGAAATTTAGAACACAAATCTGTGACCTCCCAAAATGAAGGATCCTAAATCCCATTAACCACTTTCCCTGATTAGGTCTTAGCGATCTTGTTCACTTCCAGTAGTGATAAACTTGACCTGCATGAATGTAGGTGAGACCTACAGAAAGACATCCTATATCTCCAACTTGATTGTCTCTAGGTATGAGTTTAATACTAAACTAATCTTAAATTTAATCTTTTTTTTTTTAATTCAGAAGTATAAATACATAAAAATGTTTTCTAGGCTGTTTCTCAAGGTAGAATTTGAGGCAGAATTTCATAGTCACTTTCATTTGCTGACGTACTTGATTAGGTAGATTTCCTTCCTTTTTTCTTTGCAGGGTACAGCAGCCTGACTTGATTCAGGCAATTCACAGTGTAGATGCTGCCCTTTTTAAAAAAGATGTCAGTGTTTTCCTTATGTTGT
The DNA here is from genome assembly GCF_018350175.1 of Felis catus. Taxonomy (NCBI): domain Eukaryota; kingdom Metazoa; phylum Chordata; class Mammalia; order Carnivora; family Felidae; genus Felis; species Felis catus. The sequence continues at coordinate 208,027,553 of NC_058375.1, read as the reverse complement.
TCGTTCTTTTGCTTCCACAGAATAGCTAGCTATTAAGTTTTTTTTTTTAAGGAAATTTAGATAATAAATACAGAAGCATGTACCATAGTTTCTGGGTACATGAGGAATTTAGTGTAATGGATTTAATTGATTGGTTGGATTGACTTGGTTTTGGTATATGCTTTTGGGTAAAACATGTAGGGTAATTTCAGTGCTTTTCAAAGACAGATCTATATTTGTCTGGCATTCGGTCGTTTGCTTAATACCCTCTCATACTTCATGTCCTTGATCCTTATAATAACACTGCTGTAAGCAGGAAGTTGCCCTTTGACTCCTTTAAATCAGCCTCACTCAGTCTCAACGTAAGTACCTTGTCCCAGTTACACAGCTGGTAGAAAAAAGCCTGTGGCCCTCCAACTACAGATTCTGACTTCTCATCATTTGCCATAATGACCAATGCACAGAGGTGTTTAAGGAACTTAGCAGATGTCTGTGGTTCCCTCCAGAGCTCAAAATACTTTTCATTAATACATTGCTAATTGTTGTCCTTTTTTGCTGACGGTAGATTCTAGGACCACATACATAATCTGTAAGTATTTTCCACAGTCCTCTTTCCCCAGTGTTTTATATGTCTTTTTTTTTTAGTTACTTGAGGCTGTTACTGGTTGAACCTCCATGCAAAGTTCCTGCTACGATTTTTGAGGTTTTCTCTCTGGTATGTCTTCAAAGGGTAAACAGTTCAAACAATTCCCCAGTGTTTCCACGAAGGCATGGTAGCTTTGAAAGACCAAGTTCATTTTTTCACCATGATGAAAGCAATACACGTTCATTGTAGAAAATTTGGAAAATGTGAGAAATCAAAATAGGAAATACCTAAATGTCATAACCCATCCCAATATAATAACTGATCATATATAGATCTGTAACTCTAATCTGCTTTCTTTAAATTTTTTAGATCTTATGCAGATTAAAATTAAGTTGAAATTTAATTCCTCTCTACTCCTGAAACCAATACTGCTCTGTATGTTAACTACCTAGAATTGAAACAAAAATTAAAAAGAAAAAAAGAAACAGGCAGAATTCCATGAAAAATAAAATGAATGAGGGAAACAAAATTTAAGATTGTATCTTCAAAGCACTTAGAATAGACCATTTAAGCACTTTTGAAAAAAAAATAATAAAATAAACAATAATTAATACATTTAAACTCTGGTGTGCAATATTCTCATTTTTATTTAACAGTAATACATAAGCGATTTTGCTTGTTATTACAAACTTCCAAAAACTCAGTTGAAATGAGCATGTATTGTTTCCTAGAATGGATGTGCCATAATTTCATTATAACTCCTTATCCTCAATGATTTACTGTTTCCCATTTTCATTTATTTTTTTAAATGTTTATTTATTTATTTTTTAATATATGAAATTTATTGTCAAATTGGTTTCCATACAACACCCAGTGCTCATCCCAAAAGGTGCCCTCCTCAATACCCATCACCCATTTTTAGCTGGCCTTGTCCTTCAGGCCTTACTATCCCTTAGAGGTGTAAATATTTTGGATTCAAACTTTCGTATTGTAATATGCACGCGTCTTGAACAGTCGTCTCTCCTTTTGCAGCAAATCTCGCCATCTTGGACATCTTGATCACGGACCCCACCTTCCTATTCCGCCCCGCCCCCCCCCCCCCCCCCCCCCCCGCCAAAGCCAATCATATGCAAAACATTGTTACTATCCTTACTAAAGAATTGAAGAGTTACAAGGAGGAAACCGTGGCAGATATTGCACAATCATTCATTAGTGTGTTTTAACCCACATCCTATTTCCAGTGTCCTTCCCCAAGCCCATTAGAGCAGTAAGTCTCTCTCCACTGCACACAAGTCTGAAAAATATCAATCATTGTTTTTGAACAGCAGCTCCAGTGTCTTCACTTTGGGGATATAGCCTCCATCATCCTGCCTTCCTTTCTTATCCCTCCTGGATTAAGGTGGGATCTCCATGCTGTTACGAAGATAATATTGCAAAGACACCGTTTTATAAATCTTGGCTTATATGTGGAGTTATTTCTTAAAAACATAGTCTCAAGAACAGAGATTCCTGGGTGAAAAGATATAAACTTATTTACTCAACAGATATTTACTGAATGCCTCCTATTTGCTCTCTGTACACATTCAATTTACAAGGCAAGTGCTTTAAATTCATGACTAGTGAAAATGTAAACTCACAGACTTATGTAATTAGTACTGTGGGTGTGGTGCTATTCTAAAAGCATAACTATATTACCTCATTTAATCCTACAATGTAGTTCCTACTAAGATATCCATTTTGCAGTTTATAAACTAAGGTACAGAGATTCTTTTTTTTAATCCAAGTTAGTTAACATATAGTGTAATAATGAATCATGACTCACATATAACTCCCAGTGCTTATCCCAAGTGCCCTCCCTAATGCCCATCACCCATTTAGCCCATTGCCCCACCCAACATCCCTCCAGTAGCCCTCAGTTTGCTCTGTACTTAAGAGTCTCTTATGGTTTGCCTCCCTTTGTTTTTATCTTATTTTTCCTTCCCTTCCCCTGTGTTCATTTGTTTTGTTTCTTAAATTCCACATATGAGTGAAATCGTATCATATTTGTTTCTCTGACTGATTCATTTCACTTAGTATAATACACTCTAGTTCTACCCACATTGTTGCAAATGGCAAGATTTTGTTCTTTTTGATCACCTAGTCGTACTCCACTGTGTGTGTGTGTGTGTGTGTGTGTGTGTGTGTGTGTGTACCATATTTTCTTTATCTATTCATCAGTTGATGGGCATCTGGACTCTTTCCATAATTTGGCTATTGTCAACAGTGCTGCTATAAACTTTGGGGTGCATGTGCCCCTTCGAATCAGCATTTTTGTATCCTTTGGATAAATACCTAGTAGTGCAATTACTGGGTCACAGGGGAGTTCTATTTTTAGTTTTTTGAGGTACCTCCATACTGTTTTCCAGAGTGGCTGCACCAGTTTGCATTCCCGCCAGCAGTGCACAGGGCTCCCCTTTCTCCACATCCTCACCAACATCCGTTGTCTCCTGAGTTGTTAATTTTAGCCATTCTGACAGGTGTGAGGTGGTAACTCATCCTGGTTTTGATTTATATTTCCCTCATGATGAGTGATGTTGAACATCTGTTCATATGTCTGTTAGCCATCTGGTTGTCTTCTTTGGAAAAATGTCTATTCGTGTCTTTTGCCCATTTCTTCACTGGATTATTTGGTTTTGGGGTGTTGAGTTTGGTAAGTTCTTTATAGATTTTGGAGACTAACCCTTTATCTGATATGTCATATGAAAATATCTTCTCCCATACTGCCAGGTGCCTTGTGGTTTTACGGATTGTTTCCTTCACTGCACAGCACAGAGATTGTAATTAACATGCCCGACATTGCATACCCATAAGCAGAATTCCAGACAGAACCCCAGGAATTCTGGTTCCAGAGTGCATGTTACCCTCTCTGCTCGTCTCAGCATAGAACACCTGTAATCACACTCTACCTTTTGCTTTGGACTCTGTAAAACAAGGCTGGCTAGTCTAGGTTGTTTCTTAGTTAGATTGTACTTCTATTCTGGAGAAAAGGCTAGGTTGGTAACCTAGTCATGTAACTTTTCATTGTTGCATGCTTCAAATGCTTAGGTCTTCGGTGTCATTTTTCGCCCATGTAATTTTGAATTATCATTACAAAATTAATTCAGATCCTTGCAACAGTGTACTGTGCTCTTGAAATTTGCATCTTTAACTAAGGCACGGCCAGTCTGCTTTCCAAGCAAATTAAACGGCTCTTGACAGCCTTGGCTATTACTAAGATGGCAGGTTTACCAACTCCAAGGCTTAGATACCGTGTTGGCACTCCATGAGAACTGGTGGAATAAGAAGAGGAAAAGAGAGCATTTGTGTTTGCGACAGGAGCCCGTTCTTCTGCAGTGAAGTTGAATTGGAGGCGAGCTGTGGATTTGGGGAAGTAGATCAAACAAATCTCTCAATACGTAGAAGAACAGGGCCTATTACCACTGTGGCATAACACCAGCCCTGTTGCATAATAACAGATACTGATGGGTGCCTTTTCCCATGCCTGGAGCGATTGTAGAACAGCTAATGAAATTCATTAGTCATTTGAGAGAGAGTAAGAGTAAAAAGCACTATAAAAATCCAATCCAATTCAGGGCAATCTTGGCACATGCCTTAGCCCAGTTGGTGCATTTCCAAAAGAAGGAGGCACATTAAATTCAGGAGGGACAACCCAACTGTTCTAAAGCTATAAATCAATGCTACTCAGTTCTCATTTGCACTCAGCGTCTCTGCAAGGAGCAGTAGTGAGAAATTAACTGATTCCACCATCCTCAAATACATCTGTCTCTTTGACCATAACACTGAACAGACAGCTGTCTTGCTCCAGAGAAAACTGTGGTCCCATGACCTGGATCCTGACCATCGCAGATGCGTAAAGCATTCATGCCAAGCGTCAGCAAATCCCAAGCCCTAGGTGCTACGGAATATATCATTGTTATTTTCATTTTTAGACCTCATATCCACAAAATTAAGAAACACTGGATGTCTCGAATGCTGCCCATTGACTGACACATTCCCTGGAAAGACAGAGCTTTCCTAATATATCCCCCGGAAGTAACAAAGGGAATGCATTATTTGAAGCAGCTCTGTTGGGTCTTGCAGCCCCCAAATAACCTCAAAATAACTTCAGTGCAACATTTCAACAGGAAAGGCTTGATAAATGTCATTCATTGATTGGCTGACATACCAGAGCCTGAAATGCATTAATAAAAATATACCTGCCAACAGATGTTTGCAGGCTCCGCCTTTTATTGGGTACCTCTAGGGAAGTTTGGGATTTCGTCTTTCTATGGTTTTATTAATACCCTGTGACTTGTGAGCTCTGATTTTCCCATTGTACTCATTTAGGTGGTGCTAATTCTAGGTGGAGTGTGGGCCCCTAGGGAGACCTCTTCTTTGATGGTCTTCTTGTCTCCAGCTTGCTTATTAATGCTCAAGTTTGCAACTAAGGGAGATAACATTAAAAGGATGGTGAGAACAGGATTGTAAAAGCCTCTGAAAACATCTTATGCCATTTGCTTTTAAGCCCATAAATTGCAACACGCACAAAGCCACACTCTCACAGTCTTGTTCACGTCTATGTGAGGAACGGGAGCAGAGAGAAAGTATTAGTAGCCACATCACAGGCTGTTGGTATATGAGCACTGAAAGGCGTCAGCACGCTTAAGCTGGAGATCCACTGACAGAAGGGGACATAACCAACCAAATCTGTGGTTCACTTGCTACACATTTCATGCATAAACACAATATTAAAAGAAGGAGAAAAAAAAAGAGGTTCCCAAATCAGCCATGTGTCCCAGACTTGAAGGCCTGAGGGAGCAGTTGGTAATGCAACGTGTGACATTACAGGGTAAGAGGTAATGGGTGAGGAGCACTGAGGTCTATAGCTGAACTGGAGTGAATTGCGGCTACTTGAAGACATTCGAAGCCAACTAAAAATAAACTAAAATAAGGCCAGATCTAACATCTGGAGCCAGCATGTGCCTCTTGAGCTATCCATTTGTGATTCTTGGGCTTAACCTTGGCCTGGGAAACTAGGGAGATGGAACTTAAAATAAGTCTACGTAGAATAATCATGTCAAAAGGCAGAAATTCTAGAAGGAGCTTTTTGGGGTTCTTTGGGGGTTTTTTTAATTACCCAAATCACACCATAACGTCTCTGTGTCTTCTGCTTCAAAACAGTGAACATTTCACACAGGTCTTTCACTAAAGAGGTTGTGTCAGACGACTAACCATCTTTTCTCCAAATGTTACAGGGAGTCCTGTGTTTTTATTTGCTAAATCTGGTGATCTTACTTGAAGACCCTTCCAGAGAGAATATTCACCTTACATCATCCTCAGTTTACTTAAGCATCTGTAAAATGGGTTTCTTTCATTTTGTTTTAATGCAGGAAGTACATGGAAATCCTTGTTGGTGGCCCACTGGGTCACATCTTGTTTTGGTTTTGTTTCTATTTGGAAAAAACACTGCTATTTTGAGGAGCCAATTAGCAATGACTAAAATGTTGGTGGAAGTTTCTAGGGCCTTACCAGCGGAGATCTTCCAAAGAAGGCCTTAGAAATCAAAGCTAAATCTTTGTGCTTTGCAGACTGGGAAGGGGTAAGGTTGGCAGGAAACTGTCGATGTCACTGACATGATAGAGGGAAAAAACTGTTCTCCATTTATGACATTCCCTTTAGTATCTAGATTTCACGGTGACCCCTCCAGCTTCCAAGAGCCCCCTAAATAATCCCAAAGGTCATCCTTTTTCATTTAAGTTGCATAAATATTTCATTGAAGAGCTAGGGAACTCAAGACTGTGTCTTTGGTTTTCTGCTTTATCATGTTTTATTCTTTATTTGGGGACCTATTTTCCTCACGGTTTTGGAGTAAACACGTCAACCCTGTAACAAAATAGCCACGCCTTCCCCCACTGGTGTTGGTCACTTGGTGGAATAGGCAGTTTCTTTGAAGGAGGTGCCTTTCCTCCCGGTTTCAGGATTTTAATGTAGTGCAATCATCTGGCTGTTTTTTCAGCCTCTTCTCCACTTTCACCACACTGCGCCCTTAATACTTGTGTTGCTCAGTTCTGTTAGAGAATCACCCAGCTTCTTTCTGTTGTGGCAAAGAGGCTCCGAGCCAAGAAATTAATCCTGACACAGGATCCAGGCCTCAGTAACAACGAAGACAGTCCATGATACTTTGCTTGCTAATAGGGAGCCAACATTTTAAAATAGAGCCAGGTAAACCTCACAAGGAAGGATCTAATTCAGCAAAACAGACGATGATCATAATACTGTAGCAAGTAGGCGGAGGGCCTTTCTTCAAATAGACAAAGAGAAAATTTACATAATTCAGCGGATGTGTTTGGCTGACTCCAGTGAGCTTTGGGGGCTCCGTGCGAACAGCTTGAGTTACTGAGCAAGACGTCAAGTATCGAAGGGTCTTCTCATATTATTGCAGATCTGGAAATGATAGTCATGTGGCTTTGCCCTAAATGCTTGGGGTCCCTGTGACTCCATTGGAAGGACTGCATGATGTCAAAACCTTGGTAATACTAAGAACTGAAATCCAACCGGGCACTGAGAACAAGCAAGATTATGTGTGTCCGTGGTTAATACCCTATTTTCCTTTTCCACAGCAGGAAAAGCCCAGACTTCTCGAGCCTTTGGATTATGAAACCGTCATTGAAGAACTTGAAAAGACCTATCGGAATGATCCCCTTCGAGATCTCCTGTTCTTCCCCAGTGACGACTTTTCAGTAAGCATTATCTTTTCAAGCCATCTAAGTTCAGGGGGGGCCCCACAGAATGATCGAAGACCGTCCCAAGCTGGGTCACTGTCCTCCCTTATAGATTCAAGGTGCAGAGCACTTTTTTTCCTGTGGCTATCCTACGTCACAGTCACTGCAGTGGGAAGCCACATCGATGAGAGAGGTGGTACCACGGTGGCCTTTTGAGACAGGAGATGCACAGAATGCTGTCTGGTTCCAGGTGGTACCGGTATCCCTGACAATGTCTGGGTTTCTAGCTGCTACCTTACCTGGCCTCAGAGAGCACTTCCTCCTTCCCCCCTTTCTGACCGAAAGCTTCCGAGCAACTGAAACCAACCAATGGCAGAGGCAGGAATCTTCTCGGCACAAAACTTGAAGTTCTTAAAAATCAACCTTCATCTTGGCTGTCCTTTTGTAAGGAAATGTTGAGGCTTGTGTGCAGAGAAAGGTAGGCAAGCACATGTTCATGGAAAGATTTAGGATCTGAGGACAATGCCCACTGGCACATGGAATGCTCCTGAAGGTGGGAGAGAGAATGAATAAAAAGGCAGTCCACCTAGGAATCAGACACAAGCACAGTAAAATGATGGCTGATGAGCACCCGTGTGTCTTTGGCACTCTATCTGTGGTCCTCTTAAGCATTTTTAAATTGTTAGTAAATATCGGTGTAAGCAGAGATCTCAGCGGGCAGATGGTAACCTTCTTCCTAGAAGAAGGGTAGCCGGAGACATCACAAATGAACATCTTGAAGCCGATGAAAAGGCAGCCTCAGGGTCATCTTGTGAAGTAGCCACTGTCCATGGAAACTTGTGTTGAGTGGCTTGGGTCTCATGCTCACCCTGCCTCAGCCAGCCTCACACTTCTGTCCCCTCTCTTAACTTTGGGGCAGATCTGGCTTCTGGTTTCTAAAGGTCCGTTACTTCCACCTTCCTCCATGGATTCGTAAGGAAGGAAGTTAACAATTTTCTGTTCCAAGTACAAAGAGTGATGGAAGAAAGGAGACAGATTGGTAAATAGGAAACAAGAAACTCTTTTGATTTGCTTTTTCCAATTTTTAAAGGGCTCCTGATTTACTGTTTGACATACTTTAAGACAGCCTTATCTCAGGCAGAGAAATGTCACTTCTGTGGTTGGACCAGGCCACCGCGGCTTGAACTGCAATCACCAAGCTGAGCCATGTTGTGTTTTTTGTTTTTTGGTTTTTTTTTAATTTCACACCCTCACTGTCTTTCATACTGAAGGTAAACTTTTATGAAGACTCTTTCTGTCAACACGAAAATCCTTGAAACTTGGAGACCTTTGCATTCTAGCTCTGGCTTTCAGAAAGATGGCAAAAGCCACCTCACATGTCCCCAGCTCAAGGAGGGAGTAGAGGATGGGTTGTGACATTTGCACTGAATTTGAATTCATTTCTTGGCATCTTTCCACTCTTGTTTAAGTTAAAGATCGGCTGATTACTACTCTAGGACCTTTGCCATCCTTAATGGTGTAAACCAAGCACATGATAGCTTACATACTTCTTTATTTTTCCAGAGGTGAATGTTCTAGTAAATACACTGAATTCTTTCATCCTATGCTTGCTTAAAAGCTTTCTGTGGCCACCCCCATTGCCTTCAAAACAAAGGGCAAACACCTTAACATTTCCCAAGGGCCTTTCCAAAATCTGGGCTTTGCTCATCTAAAGTGTGTACTCTTCCCCCCCCACCCAATCCCTAACGCTGTCATCACGGGCACCTTCATAGTAAAATACCAGCACAATCCTAAACATAACATTCTCTCACCCCTCAGACCATTTCCTTCCTTTCTTCATTCACCAAATATGTAATATGTAATAATAGTATATAATACTGACTGTTAAGCATTAATGCCAGAATGGCGAAACAGCAGCGATTGGACAGAAATTGCCTGGTTTTAGTGGGGATTACCTTTCAGTCAGATGAATCAGGCAGAAATGAGTAAACAGTTTAACAAGATAAATGGGATTGAAGACCAGGTCTATGAAGAAAATGAGACAGGGCCATGTCATAGAAAAAAAGGTGACATTTGAACTGAGTTCTGAATCCCCAAGGAAGACTAACCCCACTAAAACCGGAGGAGGAAAGGAGCATCTCAGGCTGAAGGAAGCTGCTAGAAAGGCCCTGGACAGCTGTGGACAGAGTGGTCGGAGACCAGGTCAGGCCAGGACGAGATAAGGCATTTGCGTCTTGTTCCAAATGCAAGTGGCAAGTGGCAGGTCATGGGTCTGTTTCAAGAAGGAGAAAAACCGGGGCTTCTGGGTGGCTCAGTCGGTTATGCATCCGACTTCCGCTCAGGTCATGATCTCGCGGTTTGTGGGTTCGAGCCCTGCGTGGGGCTCTGTGCTGACAGCTCAGAGCCTGGGGTCTGCTTCAGATTTTATGCCTCCTTCTCTCTCTGCTCCTTCCCTGTTCTCTGTCTCTCTCTCTCTCAAAAATAAACATTAAAAAATAAATTAATCTTTAAAAATAAATAAGTAAAAAGAAGGAGAAAAACTGACTTGGTGTGTATTATTGGAAGCTCACCCAGCCTCTGTGTGGACAACAAATAACAGGGTGAAGAGGAGGCTGGGGGACCAGCTGGGAGAGAATAGCTCTTAATTAGCAGGTGCTCAAAAGATATTGGATGCCACCGTGTCTGTAGGATCAGGAAATGTCATATCATACAGTTAAATCGTCATTTGTATCAAGCACCTGACAAAAGGAGTTTTGAATATTATTACCATGTAAAACTGTCAGTTTTTGAATTTCTTTAATGTTTGTTTATTTATTTATTTATTTATTTATTTATTTATTTATTTATTTATTTTATATGAAATTTATTGACAAATTGGTTTCCATACAACACCCAGTGCTCATCCCAAAAGGTGCCCTCCTCAATACCCATCACCCACCCTCTCCTCCCTCCCACCCCCCATCAACCCTCAGTTTGTTCTCAGTTTTTAACAGTCTCTTATGCTTTGGCTCTCTCCCACTCTAACCTCTTTTTTTTTTTTTCCTTCCCCTCCCCCATGGGTTCCTGTTAAGTTTCTCAGGATCCACATAAGAGTGAAACCATATGGTATCTGTCTTTCTCTGTATGGCTTATTTCACTTAGCATCACACTCTCCAGTTCCATCCACGTTGCTACAAAAGGCCATATTTCATTTTTTCTCATTGCCACGTAGTATTCCATTGTGTATATAAACCACAATTTCTTTATCCATTCATCAGTTGATGGACATTTAGGCTCTTTCCATATGAAAAGATGTTTATTTATTTTTGAGAGAGAGAGAGTGGAGGAGGGGCAGAGAGAGAGGGAAGCATAGAATCCGAAGGAGGCTCCAGGCTCTGAGCTGTCAGCACAGGGTCCGATGCGGGGCTCGAACTCACAAACCGTGAGATCATGACCTGAGCCGAAGTCGGGCGCTCAACCGACCGAGCCACCCAGGCGCCCCTCGATTGTCAGTTTTTGAACAAAATTCAGATAGATTGTCTTCCCTCTTTTCTCCTCTACAGAGTCGGGGTTGACAAGCCATGACTCATGGGTGGCCTGCCGCCTGTTTTTGTCTGGCCCACCATGAACAAAGAATGATTTTTATGTTGTTTTTTTATCCTGCCTTTTCTTCCTACACAGAACTGGCTAAATCATTGAAGGAAAAAAAGAAGAATATTTTGTAACCCATGAAAATGCTATGAAATTCAGGTTTGGGTGCCTGTAGGTGAAGTTGTATTTGAACGACACGGTGATGCGCCTTCTTTTACCCACTGTCAGTGGCTGCGTTTGTGACACTCGGCAGGATTGCAACAGAGGCAGAGGGCCCTGAAAGATGGATTATCTGGCCCTTTACAGAAAAAGTTGGGGCGGCCCTGCCGTAACACGCAGAACTGTGGGCATTTGGGAGGTTTCTCACCTCCCCCTCTGTAGAGTGAGACCCTTCTCTCAGTTCCCTCTGCCCCCGTCCACTGCATCCACAGCTCATGTCCCATTTCAGGGGCGTTGCCCGCCAACAGGAGGCCCCCGGGCCCCCGGCCGGAGTACCATTTTCCAGGCTCATCCTTGAGCGATGAGTAAGGATTCTCCGGGATGAGCGTGGACCATCTCCGCTCACCCAGTGGGACGGGCCAATAGAGTGACCACCCCCATGCCCGGGCATGACAGACTGGAAGGAGTGAGGTGGCTCCCAACTTCCCACCGCCCCTGCTCCAAATGCCCTGAGCCCAGCTGTGCCCTAAGGCCAGGAGAATCCAGCGCGCTTGCGTCTTTCCACCTTACCAAGCACCCGCACTTGCAGCAGACATGATTCATTACTTGGTTTGTTTAATCAATATTTATTCAGCACCCACGAGGCGCTGAATATAGAACAGCACTTCCCAGACAAGCGAGGCTGACAAGAAAAGCCAAATCCATCTAGTTAAGGAGCGTGCGCCCTAATATGGATGAAACATAAAGTTGATGAAGAATGCTGGCTTCTTAGGGTGAAGAAATTTCAAGAAACAGGGGCTTCAGCTGCTACTTGATGCACCTTAAAGGAGATTGGTTTTCACCAAGGCAGGATTCCTGCAGTTTTTCTCCCTATTCAGTTGCTGGCCCACACCATCACATCCTTTTTTGCCTCGATGCCCAAAAGTGGCCTTTAACCAGTCTTCCTGCTTCCTCCTATGCACTCATTTAAAGGAAGCTTTGGAAATACAAATCAGACAGTGAATACCACAGCCCTGGTTCGAACTTCCCAGTGGTTTCCCACAGCCTTCAGAGTCCAAACCAGCTTCTCACCACTGTCCCCGTCACCTGGTGCCTGATGACCCCTGTGCCCTAATCTCCTCGTCCTGTTTCTCTTGGTCACTGCGTGGATACCTAGCATTTTCTCTGCTCCTTGAACTTGCCAAGCTCACCCCCCTGTCAGGGCAAGTCTGCTCTTGGCACAACCTGTCCCTGTTTTTCATTCACTTCGGTTCGGATGCTGCCTCTCCAAAGAACCATCCATGATCCCAACCATGCTGTGTCACTCTGTCACATCATCCTGATTACTTGCTTTTTTTTTTAATGTTTTATTTTATTTTTGAGGGAGAGACAGGGTGCAAGTAGAGGGAGGGGCAGAGAGAGAGAGGGAGACACAGAATCCAAGCAGGCTCCAGGCTCTGAGCTGTTAGCACAGAGCCCGCCATGAGGCTCGAACTCAACGAACCGTGAGATCATGACCTGAGCCGAAGTCAGACCCTTGATGAACTGAGCCACCCAGTCACCTCTGATTTCTTGTCTTTATAGCACTTATCACCATCTGGAAAGACTTCAGTTTGCTTTTTTCCCTCCTCTGTCAATTGTTCCTCGCCATTAGGGCGTACCCTCTAGCAGGACAGGGATGTCTTTTTTGATCACTGGGAGACTTCCGGCAACTAGAGTAGCCCTTGGCACAAAGCAGGTGGAAAACGAATGTTTATTTCATGAATTATCGTTCAGAAACATGTAGGTTATTTTCAAACATAACTGGAATCCTTTGAATACCTGTGGGAACCAGAAGTCCATTGTGAGACGAAATTTGAGAAGAAAGAGGTTGAAGCAGTTGGCTTTGCTTGATGATGAGGAAAGTGATCATTAGTATGATAGTATGATCATTAGTATGATCACTTTCCTCTTCGACACAAGACAATATGTAAGGAAACAGCACTAAGGAAACAGCACTAAGGTCATGGTCCCCTCCTGCAGGGGCTCATTCTGTCTGGTACAGTGCCTGCCACATAGCCACCATCAACAAAGCCTAATTTCCTCTCTGTAACCCTTCACGTACTTGCTTTCTGTTCCTAGGCATGGGAGAAATCAGTATGTACCTGTGTTTCAAGTACCCAACACAGTGTCGGGCTCGTGGGCGTTCAGTGAAGATTACTGAACCTTGAACCAAAATCATCTTCTTCCTGGTTAAGGGGCTGTGGTAGAGGCATTTTGCTGTATCTTGGCACGTCAAGTGCGTGGGTTCTGGGAGCAGGCAGTGTGTTCAGTGTGATCTTCAGAACTATTTGCATCCTAATGAATCACTAAGAATAAGCAGTCTAGATGCATGTGTTAACGCATTCATTGCAAAAACATGAGCTCCTTCACTCATTGGATTGGCTACTCTTGCTTTTCTCCCCTTTCTTTTGGAAGCACGTCGTGATAGAAACTCGAGACCAAAAAGCGAAGCACTTAGTCACCAAATTGTGGCTTCGTGACACAGGCAAGGGGAGGAAGGAAGGAACACAGGAGCTAACGAACAGTTTCAAGGGCACAATGAATCATACCGTGGAGTGATTCAGTGTGAGGGGAGACCAATTAAACAAAAAAAAAAATAGGAGAACAAAACATGAGAAAGCCAGAAATGAGTATCTTGCTGAGTAACAGATACAGACAGGCTGCGGTGGAATCACTTCTGGCTGTAGAAAACCTTCCATGAGAAAGTTCAGAGGTCTGAAAAGTAGCCCGCCGTGGAAGGCCCCACGATCACACCCGGGCTTCAATACCGCCCATGCTGGACAAACTGCTCTATGTCAACCCGGCTTCATGGCCCGCCTTTTCTGGGAAGTAAGCTGCATATATCAAGGGTGCAGATACGAACAAGAAGCCTTGCTGACGCTTGGGAGGTTACGCCTTTGACCCCGGGCAGTGCCATTTTCAAAGTCGGAGGTCTATGTTGCGCACGTTGAGACAGCGGGCCGAGAGAGTTACATGATCCCCTCAAATCTCCTCTTCATCTCACTCGTTCCGAATTAGTGTCTCAGGGCTCCCCAGTGCCACCCGCAGGGCTCGTTGGCTTACTGTCATGACCCAGTGAATTGTGAGTTCTTAACATACCAATGGCTTGTCCTTTTCACAATATGTTTTTAACTATAAAAAGCAACTGTGTGTGGGGACTTCCGTACTCAAACCACATGGGTCATATTGGTGACAGGAAGTAGAAGGGCCTTCAAATCTTTTAAAATGAAAAGCAGAAAGGTCCTGTGTTGTTTTTCTTCTTCTTCTTCTTCTTCTTTTTCTTCTTCTTCTTCTTCTTCTTCTTGTTTCTCTTATTGAGACCCAGCTTAACATTTTATAGGACTCTCAATCTCTTTTTTAATCCTCGGCTTCTGAGCCTGAAAAGCAGGCTTTAAATGGCTCACAGCATTCATACCAGAACACTGTAATTGCCATTTAAAAGCTAAGTAATAGTCTTTGTCGAACTAGGTTATTTCTAAATTCTAATATTCCTCCCATTTATAAGCTAATGAGGCTGAGATTTGCAAAAGGCTCTTGTTCAAGGATGTAGAGCAACTGTGAGGACAGAAATCAAACGAGCACTTTTTTTTTTTTAATTTTTTTTCAACGTTTTTTTATTTATTTTGGGGACAGAGAGAGACAGAGCATGAACGGGGGAGGGGCAGAGAGAGAGGGAGACACAGAATCGGAAATAGGCTCCAGGCTCTGAGCCATCAGCCCAGAGCCTGACGCGGGGCTCGAACTCACGGACCGCGAGATCGTGACCTGGCTGAAGTCGGACGCTTAACCGACTGCGCCACCCAGGCGCCCCAAACATGAGCACTTTGACTTGCTGTTAGCATTTCTGTCTACCCAGCATGCTTTTGGCCAGCTGCTTCTTAGAAAAATAAGGTGCACCCTTCGGGGAAGTTTTAACTCCTTGAATCCCACAATGGGTGACATTAGAAAAGTGGTATGGTAGTGAAGAATTCTAGAGTGGTTCAGTAAGAATATGTGAGGACTTCTCTGGGCTTGATCAAACTAGGAACATATACACATAAAGTACACGTAAAGACTTATACATGAATATTCATAGCACCATTATTTATAAGACTGCAAGGGGGAAACAATGCATATATATGTCCATCAACTGATGAATGAATAAATATAGTGTGGTATAGCCACACAACGGAGTATTACTCAGCCATTAAAAAAAAATTAAAGACTGGTTCATACTCTAACGTGAACGAAACTTGAAGCCATTATGCTAAGTCAAAGAAGTCGAATACAAAAGAGCACGTATGGTACGATTCCAATTGCATGAAATATCCAGAATAGGTGAATCCAGAGAGGAAGAAAGTTAATAGCTGCCAAGGGCTCAGGAGAAAGACGAAGAGGAAGTAATTGCTAGTAAATATGGGGTTTCTTTTGGGGGTAATGAAAATATTCTAAAATCAAATAATGATGATGGTCGCACAGTCCTGTGAATATATATAAAACCACAGATCTCTACACTTTAAAAGGGTGAATTTAGGGCACCTGGGTGGCTCAGTCAGTTAAGCATCTGAGTCTTGATTTCGGCTCTGGTTGTAATCTCACAGTTGTGAAATAGAGCCCCACAAAGGGCTCCATGCTGAACGTGGAGGCACTTGGGATTCTCTTTCTCCCTCTCCTTCTGCCCCTTCTCTCTCTTTCAGAGTAAATAAAGATTTAAAAGGGTGAACCTTATGGCATGTCAATTATATCCCAACAACACTTGTGAGTTCCAGCCGTGCATCAGACTCAGTGCTGGCAATGCAGAGCCTGCTCGGGATTCTCTCTCTCTCCCTCTCTCTCTGTCCCTCCCCTGCTTGTGCTTTCTCTCTCCCAAAATAAATAAACTCAGAAACAATGTTTTAAATAAAAGGAACGAATTAAAAAACAATACAAAACATGGGAAAATATTTCATATATTGTTTTCTTTTATTCCCAAAGCAGATTTGACGTGGCTTGCTTACAGACCAGCAATATATACATATATATTGGCTGAATTCATCACCAGCAGAGCTTTTGGGTCTAAAATATTCTACAGTTGAGCTGTGGACTTCATATATGATACAGACAGTAAATTTTATAGTTCAGAGATGAGAAAATGTGCACTGGATGAATTAGAGAAGATTTTCAGAGCCGGCACCTATACTAAGCCCAAGGTTAAGAAAGAGTGAGGAAAGTAAAGGAGAGGAGAGGGAGGGGAGGGAAGGGAAAGGAAGGGAAGGGAAGGGAAGGGAAGGGAAGGGAAGGGAAGGGAAGGGAAGGGAAGGGAAGGGAAGGGAAGGGAAGGAAAAGACTTTCTGAGAGGAGGAAGAGACCGCACAATTAGGCTAGTGCAGGAATATGTCTGGAGCAGAAGAAGGAATGTGAGCAAGCATACAGAATGATGTGTGGCGGGTTGGCTTGCATCTTAGGCCATTGCTTGTCACGGGGCCATGTCTGCAGGCCTCACACCAAGCAGGCTTCTTCCCTGTGCCTCCTTGGAAAGAGAACTCAGACCACAGCCTCTGAGTCCTTGCCAAGGGGAGGTCCTGGTACGATAAGTATGTTGTTGGAGCACGGTGTTCTGTGAGTGCTCACATTCTTGCATATGTAAAATGTTTCGCCCTAACTTCCTCCAGAGAGGAGGCAAGACACGTTGTGGAGCCTGGAAAACAAATCACAGAAAAAGAAGGGAAGTGACTTGCTCAGTGGTTAGCTAATCCAAGGGTAAAAAAAAAAAAAACCTAGAACCAGGTCTCCAAACTTCCCTACTTATATTCTTTTTTTTTTTTTTTTTTTACTTTTTAATGTTTATTTACTTTTTGAGAGGGGGAGAGTGAGAAAGAGAGCATGAGGTGGGGAGGGGCAGAATGAGAGGGAGACACAGAATCCGAAGCAGGCTCCAGGCTCTGAGCTGTCAGCACAGAGCCCGACGCGGGGCTCGAACCCACCAACCATGAGATCGTGACCTGAGCTGAAGTCGGACGCTCAACCGACTGGGCCACCAGGCACTTCCCTACTTATATTCTTAAATACTGTGATAGGTAAAGTCTCAATGCTTGACTTGCGGGGATGGTAACAACTGTCCAGCGATGGGGAGCTGCTCACTTTTTGTGCGTTTCCCATACACTTTAACTGCAACAAAACAAGAAGGACCTTCCCCCTAAAGCACAGGGAATAAGTAAGGGGAATAAAAGACACAGGGAATATGATCAATGGTGTTGTAATAGTGCAGTATGGTGACAGATGGGAGCTAAGGTGACCATAGCCTAATGTATAGACTTGTCCAGTCTCTATGTTGTACGCCTGAAACTAATGTCTATTGTGCATGACCTTAACTCATATTAAAAAATAAATGAATGAGGGATGCCTGGGTGGCTCAATTGGTTAAGCCTTCAACTTCAGCTCAGGCCATGATGTCACGGTTCGTGAGTTCGAGCCGCACGTCGGGCTCTGTGCTGACAGCTCGGAGCCTAGAGCCTGCTCCGCATTCTGTGTCTCTCTCTCTGCCCTCCCCCAACTTGTGCTCTCTCCCTTTCTCTCTCTCAAAAATAAAGAAACATAAAAATGTTTTTTAAAAAGTAAAATAAATGAATGATCGAAGAGGGAATTATTGGTAGGGGGGCACAACAAAGGTATTAAAGTGATATTCTGACGTACTTAAAAAAAAATAAAACAAAATCATGACAACACTCTTCTGGAAGTGATAAAAAATGTTTTTCAAGCAACTAATGTAGGATAAGTGTCTACTAGAATATAAGGCCGTATCGGTGTCTTAATCTGAGAAATTGAGGTGAAGATCATTTTTAAACACGTGCTTAGCTTGGAAGGTATCGGGAAATGTTTGTTAATAGACTTTACTGTAAGACTTGTCGAATTCTCAAGCTCAGACTGATTAATTACTATAAACAGCATCATTTTTGCTCTCTTTTTTGAGCAGCTGGGATCTATAGTGCTGTCAGGAAGCTTTGCTCAGGCCCAGGATAGGAAAATCAGCCTCATTTTTTTTTTTAGACTTTGACCGGTGGCTTTGGGCCAATTGCGAAATGGCCATGATGTGCTTAGAATGAAGTCTTCTGTGGTCATTTTAGCCAGCAGAATGGTGGCTGTGACAAAGCCACAGAGACTGCCCACTAAAGAGTGGAAGGAACCAGAAAGTGACAGGGCTGTCGTCGAAGATGTCTGAATAGCATGGACCTGAAATTATAAACACAAGCCTGCATGCCTCGTTTCATAAATAAAATGACAGTTCGTGTTTCCAAATGCCTAATCTCTGGACAGTAGGCCCCTTATAAAACTCTACCACCAAAAGAGGACTGCGGCTCAGTTCCAGTGCTGTCTCAGATCCGTTTCATGCAATTGAGCTCTACTAATTGTCAACCAGGAGGTTTATAAAAGAGAACAGGAAGTCTGCTGTGGCCAAGGCAATTTGTAGTGGTCTGAAAGCATCTAATTCTCAGAAAAGAAATTCTTTGTAACCATATTAATCCCCTTAACAAATATGACTGCATACTTCGCTTTTTATTTGACGAATTTATTTTTGCTTCAGTGGAGACACATTAAAGAAATAAGACATCAGCAGAAGTGCCACAGTTCTGAAAGTTGATACTTTATGGAGGCTCTCTGCTTTTTCAGCCACATGTTCCAGTATCACAACAAAATATAGCTGAGATCAATAGCATGTCACAGGCGTTCATTATATATGCATTTCTTTTCTTATGCCTTGTGTATTCTGTGCAAGGGATTAGATGTACAGTAAGTCCATGCAAGTTGTAAAATAATGTTTTAGATTGAATCTAAAACACATGGTTACGTGAGGGTGATTCAGCCCCAGTTGTCTTATTAAGAATCAACACGAGGGGTGCCTGGATGGCTCAATCGGTTAAGCATCCGACTTCGGCTCAGATTTGATCTCGCCGTTTGTGGGTTCGAGCCCCGCGTCGGGCTCTGTGCTGATAGCTCAGAGCCTGGAGCCTGTTTTGGATTCTGTGTCTCCCTCTCTCTCTCTGACCCTCCCCCACTCGCACTCTGTGTCTTTCTCTCTCAAAAATAAATAAACGTTAAAAAAAAAAAGAACATGATTTCATAACTGGAGGTCATCAGGAATCACTCATAGCCATGGTACACGTGATTATACACATGATCATAAAGTTTTTATAAATCCCAACTTGAGTGAATTTCCAATCTCATACATTACGTATGTATTATGTATCGGGGCTCTATTTTTACTACAAGTAGCTATGTGACCATTATTACTTGAATCCTGAGTCCATATCCAGAAATTTACCATTAAAGAAAACAAAAAATTTCTTAAGCCAGTTCAGTATCCTGACTGTATTATACCAGAAAGCAGTGATCTTAGTGGGGCACTGGGTATAACTTCCTAAGAAATTTACATTTGAGCCATGTTACTCTGCTTTCCATCAGACTTGGAATATTTTAGAGCAGCTGTTACTACTTTTTTAAAAAGCAAGAAACCAATAAGAGACTGCATGGGATAATGAGAAATAGGAATAATATTTTGCTTTTTTGTATAAAAAATGTATTCTAAAATAATGACTGAAATATAAAATTTTTTAGAGAAAAAAAATCCTGATCTTGCCAGTAGATTATAATATATAATGTACCCTGTAAACACCAAGCAGGTGACACTGTGTATCTGAGAATTATCTACCCAAACAGGAAACAAGTTACACCCAGATAATTGAAATCCCGCAATGATCTCAAAAACTCAACTTAGGTATGGATTTTAATCTTTTACTCCAGACTTCCAATAGAGTTTATGTACTGTTTATCTTCTAACAGAGTGCACAACATATAAGAAGCAACTTGAAAGTGGGAATCCAAAAGGAATCAAAAATGTAAAATCTAAATAATACTAAGTCCTAAATCGGCCCTATCGTACTTCACGTGGGTGTACCTACAGTTGGCTTGATTGGTAGCCATGGCCTCAGAGAACTTCTACACCCTGTTCACACAACTGCAGTGACATCCTGGGGCAGATGCATGGATCAGGAGAGCTCCGTCTACACTGCATTTTAGGATGAGCATTGAATTTTGTCCTAGGATGTATCTAGAACTTTGTTTCCTCATTATTTTTTATCCTCTGATTTTGTCAGGTTCACATGACACTCTTTCTCTTTTGCAGCGTCCAAACTATGCATGTGAAGGCACACACGCACACACTCACACAGCATACCTGTGCACTGACATGCATGTGGTCACATGCCGCACACACACACACCACACGCGCACTGACACTACGTATGCACACGCAAACACCGCACACCATCATCCATCATCCTCACGCACACGCACAGACACGCTCGTGCACTACACCTAATCACACACGCTCACGAAGACACGCACACACATATGCACAGAACCCACCCATCCCGATTCACACACACACTCAACACTTCCGACAAACAAGTATTTAAATGCCCCACCGGACACGGAGGTTAGAGCAGTGAACAAAAGAGATCAAAGCTCTTGCCCTCATGGAGCTTATATTAAGAGCGAAGAAAAAGGAGGATTTGAAGAAAATATGAGTCTGGGACTAGAAGAACAGGTATGATGCTGCCCTTGGTGGTAGAGCTTGTCACAGAAGCTGTGCTCTCGGAGGAGCCCATTCCCTGGACCCCTTTCCTACCCGTCTTCTCCAAAACTAAGGAGGGGTCTTGGGAATCTCATCTGTTTCATTAATGAGTCTAGGGAAAATGCCCTTCATCTAGAACAATTCAAAGGAACTTTAGGTTGTGCTTTAGAAACTCTGATGAATCATTTGTGGATTTGGGGATATACAAAAGGAAAGACCCCAGCTGTTTGGTGCCATGGATGTGAACAGACTGGTCACCCCAACGCCTCTGGAAAGCCACGGAGTGCAGACTAAAGAAAGCTGGTGGCTGGTGATGGAAAGTCACTGCTTTTAGGGTGTCTCATGCTTCCCCCAGCTTGATGGAGCTGAGGACTATATGTCGTATAAAGAGGAAACAATCTATGAAATCCTGTTTTGGACGTCTTACTACTTTTTATGTCTGTTCATTTACTGCAAAGTCGTTTGTTGAGCATTGAAGTTGAAAACATTTTGTTTATTTTAACAAAAATAAAGACACCAAAAACATGAGTCTTTTTCCTCAAGATCCAGGTTTACTGAACATCCTTTCTTTCTTCTCACCCCTAAAATGGTGGCTACACACACACACACACACACACACACACACACTCAGAGCTTCTTCTTTTTTTTTTTTTTAATTTTTTTTTCAACGTTTATTTATTTTTTGGGACAGAGAGAGACAGAGCATGAACAGGCGAGGGGCAGAGAGAGAGAGGGAGACACAGAATCGGAAACAGGCTCCAGGCTCCGAGCCATCAGCCCAGAGCCCGACGCGGGGCTCGAACTCACAGACCGCGAGATCGTGACCTGGCTGAAGTCGGACGCTTAACCGACTGCGCCACCCAGGCGCCCCTCAGAGCTTCTTAAAAGGGTTAAATTTACCTTGTGGAACCTCGAGAAACTATTTACAATAGGATTAAAATACTGATGCTTTTGTAAGGTTTCTCTTTCACTTCAACTGTATCTCGGGATTCACAACAACAACAAAAGATACAATAGAAATAAGCTAGGCAAGATATACAGATGCCCCAACTTTTGTTCCCTGCAGGGAAGTGAAAGAGCTTTACGCGATGAGCCTCTGATAAACCAGTACTTGTAAGGATGCTGGCAGAGGCAATCTCAGGGAGGTTTGGCTTCTGTCTCCTAGAGATGTAAATTTCTCTGTCTTCTTCTACTGTCCGATGCTAAGGTCTAAAGCACTTTTCTATTGGGTTTTCGGTAAGGTGGTCTACTCGGTGCTTCCAGGTTGGAGAGCTTACTTCATTTCTTTTCATTGTCCTCCCCAGACGGCCACCGTGTCTTGGGATATCCGCACACTGTACTCAACGGTACCCGAAGACGCAGAACACAAAGCGGAAAATTTGCTGGTGAAAGAGGTAAATGCGATGCTTCCCATCCTTTACTTTATAAACTCTGTTTTCTCCTGGGGGGGGGGGGGCTCCACACAGCTCCCTTTTATTATTGTCTTCCTCTCCTTTTCAGTAGAGAATTCCAGATGCGATGATGAGCTGTTCCTTTTCAGCCCTCATCATGTCTAGATGCTTTCCATTCTCCTGTTAATTATGTTTCATTGTGTGGTGACTCTTCAAGTTTGGGGCTTTTTTTTTCTTTTGTTTTTACTTCCCTTAAAATCGTCACATTGAGAAATATTTGTGTGTTCTTAACAGAGGATAATTTTATTTTGCTTACCTAGACTGACTTGTGGGAAAGGCCACCGTATGTGAGAATTTTGGATAACAGAGTTTCTATGTTAAGAGATACATTTTTTTTCAAGTACTAACTATGGAAATAGTTAATGGTAACCTGTGGCTATGATAAAAACCTTTTGGTATAGCATTTGTTTGCATTCTGATGATATAAGAGAGGCCTACAACCTTGCTCCTTCTTCTAAGCAGACTAAGGGATGCTTTAGGGCAGCTACTTAAAAGATATTTGTTGAATGAATAAATGAAGCTAGTCCTTCCTTTACGGAAAATGCAATGAGAAAATTCAGCACAGGCCAAACAGAATCCTGAGAGAAAATGGTGTATCCTCAATTAGGATTTAGTTTAATAAGAAAACCTTTTCTCAGCTCTCAAACATACGTGTACGAATATAAGCTAGCTTTATTAGCATACATATTATATCAATCTGTATTAATCATGCACATTTTATGTTATACTATTCAGTCCAAATCCTTTGCCATAGATTTATTTACGAGTTTTTTTCCAATTCCATATTTATTTCCCAAAGATTACATTAAATTACACTACCTTCTAAGGAGTTAAAAAAAAAAAAGGAAAAAATGCAGGTTCAGATAACATCATGATATCTGAGTATGCTATTTTCACATTGACTGATAAAAATAATATATGTGACATCAGTACCATAATATTTTTTTTACAGTCACCTTAGAGGAAGTCTTTTTTTTTTTTTAGTTTATTTATTTTTGACAGAGAGAGAGAGTGTGAGCATGAGCTAGGGAGGGGCAGAGAGAGAGGGAGACACAGAATCTGAAGCAGGCTCCAGGCTCTGAGCTGTCAGCACAGAGCCCGACGCAGGGCTTGAACCCACGAACCGTGAGATCATGACCTGGGCCAAAGTCGGACACTTAACCGACTGAGCCACCCAGGCACCCCCTTAGAGGAAGTCTTACTATCTGGTAGGACATCACAGTTTAAAAAAGAGTTGGCAAATCATTTTCTACACCAGAAAATCAGAACCACTGAGACAAGGTCTAGTAACATTCTTCAGTAAATATGTAAATATGTGTTAACTTAGGTAGGATTTGAAACATTTATGAGCCTGAATTCCTTACCAGGAATATTCAACCAATTCTTCTTGAATGTTCTTCCCTAAAATATTGCACTTTTGGGTAAAAATCTTCAGCTTGTTGTTAAATTTATTTCCAAGAAGTTTATAGCTTTGTTGAAAATGTGAGAATTTGTTAAATCCAGTTCCTTTTTTTGCTTTACATTGCTGATATTAAAAAAATAAAATAAAATAACTGTTGGGGCACCTGGGTGGCTCAGTCGGTTGAGCATGGCTCAGGTCATGATCTCACAGTTTGTGGGTTCAAGCCCCTCGTCAGGCTCTGTGCTGACCTCTTGCTCAGAGCCTGGAGCCTGCTTCAGATTCTGTCTCCTTCTCTCTCTGCCCCTTCCCGGCTCGCGCTTTGTCTCACTCTGTTTCTCAAAAATAAATCAATGTAAAAAAATTAAAAAAATAAAAAACTGTGGCTTTTGAATATATATGGCTACCTCACTAATCTTCCTTATCCTAATAGTTCTTTGTAATGATAATTTTTGTTTTCATTCGTTTTTACTTTATTTTTTTGCACATAGAAAGACCATTTATCATTCTTATTTGATGTTTAAGTGTGTAGTCATATCATCTGCAAACAATTAAAATCGTCCTAGTTCCTAATAACTGTATAGGTTTTTTTTTTAATTCTTGCCTCATTTTATTATCTGATATCCCTGAAATCAGGGATTGAATAATAAATAATAATGCTCATGTTGGGCATCCTATCTTTTTTCTTTTTTTCTTTCTTTTTTTTTTTTTTTTGAGAGAGAGAGAGAGAGAATGCATTCGGTGCAGGTGGAGAGGAAGAGGGAGAAGGGGAATCTTAAGCAGGCTCCGTGGTCAGTGCAGAGCCCAAAGCAGGGCTCGATCTCACAACGGTGATATCATGACTTGAACTGACATCAAGAGTCATAGACTTAACCTCTGAACCCCCCAGAAGCCCCCGTCCTGTCTTACTTTTGGTTTTAGGGATAGGCCTTTAGTATCTCTGATGCTATCTTACCCCTGAAATTTAGCTCTGTGATCCGCAGGATCCATATTTGTATTTCTGGTGTAAACTTTCTTATTCAAATTGTATTATTGCCTTAATACTCCATTCAAATTGCGAATATTTTATTTCATGTTTTTGCTTTTATATTCATGAGTGAAATTAGCTCTAGTTCTCTTCCCTCACTTTGGTATTAAAGAAAATGCTAGCTTAAAAACATTGTGACGCTCTCCATCTTTTTCCACTTTATTCCATTCTGGAATAAAAAAATAAATCCGTGAAATGAAATAGGGTATCTAGAAATATATCCAAGTAAATACGGTTACATACCAACTGACAAATTATGGCACTTCAAATTCTCAAATATCTCTCAGGTTAGACAATTTCATGAATACCACTTGGTTATTCATTCTGGATGAGAATAAAGTTAGGACTCCAGCTCACATTAACATAAAAATTAACTCCAAGTGGATAAAAACTATTTAAATTTTAAAAACAAAAATATTGAAACTACAGGAAAACATTTTAAGTGGAAATTTAGGGGAAACAGATTTAAGCAAATAAAAAATTTTCATTTCTATATGATTAATGGTACCATAAATGAAGTCAAAAGGAAATATTTAATCAGAGCAATTATTTGCAACTCTTTCTATCTTTTGCGACACATGCCCACATTCCTGATTTTCAAACTCTTACAAATTAATACAAAGATAATAACACAAGGAAATATAAGCAAAAGACAGGAGCACACAGTTCAAAGAGAGGGGCACAAAAAGTTGCCAGCTTCACTTACAGTCATGAAAATGTAAATTAAAACAAATATGATGTATGATACTTGAATGAAGAAAAATTTTAAGATGAGTAATATTTAGTGACAGTGGGAATATGGGAAATAAACATTATCATACAGTGTTTATAATACATATCTGTAACCTTTGAGATGTAATTCTGTAATTCTTTTTTGTAAAGTTTATTTATTTATTTTGAGAGAGAGAGAAAGAGCATGAGTGAGGGAGGAGCCGAGAGACAGGAGAGAAAGAGAATCCCAAATAAGTTCGTCACTGCCAGCACAGAGCCCCATGTGGGGCTCAAACTCACAAACCATGAGATCATGACCTGGGCCGAAACCAAGAGTCAAGTAAGCTTACTGACTGAGCCACCCAGGCCCCCAGATGTAATTCTGATGTACCTTTTAAGTAGTGCATATACATGTGTAACATGTGTGTTATTAAAAAAACACTAGAGCATAAAAGTATAATTACAAGGTTAAGTATTGTTGCACTGACCAAATTGTAATATCAATTGGTAAGAGTGGGGTTGAATAAATTTTGGCACATCTGTATTTTAAAATAATATGTAACCAATAAAAATTAGATGTATTTATTTTATTTTTAATTTTTTTTAATGTTTTATTTTTGAGAGAGAGAGAGAGAGAGCTAGTGAGGGAGGGGCAGAGAGAGAGAGGAAGTCACAGAGTCTGAAGCAGCCTCCAGGATCTGAGCTGTCAGCACAGAGCCCGTCACAGGGCTCGAACCCACGAACCGTGAGATCATGACCTGAGCTGAAGTCGGATGCTTAACCGACTGAGTCACCCAGGTTCTCCCAAGCTAATACATTTATATGTACGTAATTTGGGGGCACCTGGGTGGTCCAGTTGGTTAAGCATCCGACTTCAGCTCAGGTTTGATTTCGCAGTTCGTTAGTTCAAGCCCTGCCTCAGGCTCTATGCTGACAGCTCGGAGCCTGGAGCCTGCTTCGGATTCTGTGTCTCCCTCTCTCTCTGGCCCTCCCCCACTCACACTGTCTCTCTCTTTCTCTCTCTCTCTCTCAAAAACAAATAAACAATAAACAAATAAACAATAAACAATAAATAAATAAATAAGTAAATAAATAAATAAATATATTAGCTTGGATGCCCATGGTATGTTGTTAAGAGAAAAAAGTAAGTTGCAGAATATATACTATGATATCTTGAAGGTATAAAACCTGTAAGTATATACATAAATATGGCTTATTTATATAAGCTTTAAAAAAGTATGAAAAATGTAGAATAAACTCATAACATTGGTTATGTCACAAGTTTGGGATTGTAAGGGGAAGAGAGGAAATTGGATCTCAGTTTATATGTTCTGTATTGTGTTACAAGGGTATTTTTGTGGTGAAAAAATATTTTGTGAAAAAATTAGTGGAAATACATCTTAAAATGCTGTCAGAATTGGAAGCCACCCAAGTGTCTCTTGTAAAATTGTCTCCAAACGTTCAAATCCAACCTTATTCTGAGAGTTGCAAGCCGCCTTAAAGACCATATCAGATTCTTTTTTTATTATTATAATTTGACTTTGGTAATGAAAATGTCATATGGAATGATCAAAATCCCTTATGCATTTCACTTTATGAGTCCAACCACTGGGCTTGTCTGCCTGTCATAGAAGCCAGTTAAGTTCATCTGATACAGTCCATTCATAATCACTTGTAATAAAACTACTGTGGATTAATAAACATCTCCACGATTTTAGGGACTATTCATGTCATGATCTTTTTACCTCTTTCTGGGTGCATTGGGTATTTGTCTATTTCCAGGTTTCCAGCAGTCTGTTTTAGGCTGTGAAAAACTTGCTCTCACATGAATCAGGGATTCTTAGGCCTCTGCTCTGGGTGTCTGCTCCCCGAGGCTTTGAGACCTTGGATTTGGTGGCCAGCCTGCTAATGCCCTTGCCTCTTCCCACCTGCTTGTTTTATTATCTGGTATGCCTTCGTGGTGGGCCCCATGAGCTTAAGTCCTAAATCTCAGGATGATTCAGAAGCCCCACCCCCAATCTCTGGATGCAGCCAAGGTGTCAGGTTTAACCACTTTCCAGGGAAAAGGCAGCCTAAAAAGAAGACGAGTACAACACTGGAGACTTCTAAGGCTATTCTGGGGGTCTTAGATGTCTTTAGTTTTGTCATTGCTCTCCTGAACTTCTGTACCACGACTTCAAATGGCCAGGTTGACCCCCTTTATTTCTGTAGTTCTCTGAGAATGTCAACCTCGGTGGAGAACAGGTTGGCCACAAAATCTGACTGTGTCTTGTTATTTCCCCTGGGGTGAAATTTCTTCCCGTTAACTTTGTTCCTACCTTTCAACTACTTGCAGCCTGGGGTTATTCCTCCATTTCTAACTTCCACCCGCAGCTTCCCCTTTCTCCTAAGAACTGCTCCAAAGAGAAGTCAAGTACAGTGTCTTTTACCGTAGATCCCAGGTATCTGCCGTACTTTTTGTGTTGCACGTCTCAGGACAGAGCATTTACCTGGGTAACGTAAATGACTCGCTATGTTTTTCTCAACGGCATGGATCTAAAGTAGAGAGAAGAAAAGAGAAGAAAGAAGAGGAAGCCTGGGAAGAAACTTTTTTCTTTTTTTTAACCTGAGAATTTTTCTTGCATCACTAGCTGTGAAAACTGCCATAGCTTGCTTGCTTTTAAGGATATAAATAAAGGGAAGCCTGTACTTATAGGGTAGGAAGAAGAGAAATCCCAGTTACAAATACCACGTGATGGTGGTAGAACATGAATACCCAAGCCTGGAGACAGCAAATAAAAAGAAAGCGGTCACCAGAAAGCTGGGTTAAGACTGAGAAATGACCTCAGAGAATTCTGCTGGCCAAAAGTCTTGACCACGGTAGGTAATAGCAGCTAACGTTTATTGACTACTTTCTTCGTGCCAGATACACTTCTAAGACCTTTCTTGCAGTAATTATAAGCAGATGCTACAGCAGCAGCCACCTTGTAATGATGAGGCGACTTTTAGGGAAAGATTCAGCAGGTGTTCGGCGTCATACAGGTGGGAAGAGACAGAGCCAGCATATCCCCACCCTTGCTGTCTCCCTGCAATGGCTTCTGGCCTCTTAACCTTGACAGTAAGTGCCCGGAGGATGCTTTACTAAGGCTGCCCTCTGGAAGGAACACGTCCCTCAGTCTTCTCCCTGACAATCCCGCCCCAGTTTTGTCCGGGTGGCTCTGATGCATACAGTTATTGGCCCGCACTTTGAGAAATACCGGCTGTATTTTCGAAACCAGATTAAGCCAGCACCGAAAGGGATTCCTTGACGTTTTGGAGAAACACGTGTTTGTTTCCCTTACCGCCGCTGCTGCATGGGGCGAAGCAGCCTTTGTGGTCCTCCCTTGCACTAGATGCCCTGTGGCTCCCCACGGGGTGGCAAGGACAAATACTGTGGTTGCTAGGCAGCAGGCTGGCACGAAGCTAATTTAAACACATCCAGTTCAATACTAATTTGGAATGATCTCGCACTTCGCTCTGTTTTGACAATTCTCGGCTCCTTTTGAAAGGCAGCAAGCCTTCTTTTCTTTTTTTAATCTTGAATGACTTCATCTGTTTTCATGGGAGTTTCAATAAAATGAACAGTCTGTCCCTCTTCTGGTTTATCGGCTGTTAATCCTCTCCCCTATCTCGTCAATGTAAGGCTAACTGTTCCCCACGCAAGAGTGCAGGCTTATTTCCCCATGCAGCAGAGAACTTCACAAAGTTACGATAAATTAAACATCAAGTCATAGTTGAGCAAAATGCACATCTATGTATATTTTTGAGCCCTACCTCGCTTTACAGCCTAGAAAACAGGTTCCGAATGATTAACTAAGTTGCTCCACTTCACATAGAGCCATAATTAAGCCTCTGGTCTCTCTGACCCTCAGGCTGACCCTCAGTGCCCTGACCCACTTGGCTCCCTCTGACTGTTTGAGAAATTCCTTTAAACCATGAAATTAATAGCCTGACCTGATGTGGACATTTCCACTGTTCACAAGGGAACATGCCCTTCATTTTGATAAACATTTAACTTTTCTACCTCAGTTTCTTTATCTCTAAACGAGCATATTCATTATTCCAATGCTGTGTTTCTAAAAATAAATACAGCAATGATATGAAAACACTTGGAAAATAACAACTGGGGAGCACTGCCTTTATCTGATTCTCATAAGTGGCTTAAAATCAACATGTATAACTATTTAAAAAATCAAACACTTCCGTGATAGAAAAAAAAAAACACCACCCCCCCTTCCTCCCACTGGGGGTTAGGGGAACCAGTAAAGGGATCTATAAACAGGATGCAGACTTCTTAAGCAAAACTTCCATAGCAAAGTTTTTATTTTGATATACACAAAAGAATAATATAAAGCCAGATGCTTAGAACACTAATTAAAGCTAAGCTCTCGGTTTGGTCTCTCAACAAAAAGATGAAAACAAAGAATGGAGAATGGTACAGTGGCCCAACAGAGGATAAGGGTCTAGGGACCACTTGAGTTGAATGGCCAAGAGAGATACCGACAAAGTACTGAGGTATAGCAAGTTACTCTGCCAGCAAAGCCCTCTGCAATTTCTGGAAACCAATCTGCTGCAGGAGTAGAATAATGATGAAATAAGAAGGCATGAATTGGAGAATCCAAGCATCGCTTTGGTCAAGACATAAAACACTCAGGGATTTGAGAGTTATGGAAACATTAAAAGAATAGAAGCAAATATCTATATCTACATCTACTGTTATATATGAATACACACACGCGCACGCACACACACACACACACACACACACGCTGATTGTGTACTGTTCTCATCCAGACAGTATTAGGTTATTAGGGCAAGGAAAAGTTTAGATCTTAAGCAGGGGTTCTAGACTAGAAATTGTGGAGTTCTCTAGGTAAAAAAAAATAATGAAATAGAACCCAGGACTGAACAGGAAATACAAATCAGACTTAACACAGACAATAAATGTTGTAGAAATCTCTAGGCTTTCATAGGAAATCTATCCTAAAAATCAGCAGAACAAATGGTTGAGATCAGAGCAGATGCCAGTTTCACATGGGCAGAGAATGTTCTGCAGACAGCCAGGTCTACAGGACGTCCACGGGACACAAACACACACACATACACACACCCTCAGTCGTTAACTTGCTAATACCCACGGAGACTGTCTTAGAAGGGAATAGGGCATATAATATTTCCCATATTTATTTGACCATGGAGAAATTCTGTCCGTTTTCCCCATGTATCTGGAAACATATCTTTGAGAAATGCTGATATAAATCTGATAGAAGGAGATCATCAGAAACTAGGGGCACAATACAGCTCAAGTAAAAGAGAATCTATTAGGTGAACCTTGACATGCATTTCATTAAAGCAGACAGTGATGAAGAGAAAGAGAATATTAAAGCTCCCAAAGTATGAAATAAATTGTTTCTTTCTTTTCATGGATAAAGCTTTTACCATTAGAATCCAAAATGTCTACCTCTTTTCTGAGGGTAAACCTCTTGCAATGCTGGGCCACAACCCCAAATGTGGTTTCCATGTAGCAAATTACAAGTATACACAAGGTTAATTTCAAAGTTTGTCGTAAATAATACTGCT
Source organism: Felis catus (assembly GCF_018350175.1). Classification (NCBI taxonomy): domain Eukaryota; kingdom Metazoa; phylum Chordata; class Mammalia; order Carnivora; family Felidae; genus Felis; species Felis catus. The sequence goes on along the minus strand of NC_058375.1, from coordinate 207,996,723 downwards.
CATAAGTTCAGAGAAACACCATTTTCCAGCCCTTAAATTTCTCGTCTCAACCCCTTACCTAATTACTGGGTTATTTTTTTTCTCTGGTCCAAGAAGTAAATGTGAACTGGCTTAAAGCTACTGCTTTAGATGTCCACGGAAACTGCTTCTCACTCCATTTGGGTGGAGCTAATTACCCTCTGTTTACCAAGGGCTAAATTCTTCACATAGAAAATTCTTCTCCCACTGATTTATGCTGTTACTCTGGATCACATACAAAATGTACTCAGAGAAGGGTCTTGTCCCGCTGCCTGAAAGATTGGACTGGATTTATTATTCACCAACATTTATCACTTACTAAGTTGTTGAGAACCAAATGGATGTAACACAGTCCTCGCCTTCAAGGAACACGAGGGGCACCTGGGTGGCCCCCTCCGTTAGCGTTAAGCGTCTGATTCTTGATTTCAGCTCCGGTCACGATCTCACCGTTCGTGGGATCGAGCCCTGCATCAGGCTCTGTGCTGACACTGTGCAGCCTGCTCGAGGTTCTCTTTCTTCCTCTCTGACTGCCCCTCACCAGCTCACACACACGCACGCACACACTTCCTCTCTCTCTTTCTCAAAATAAATAAATAAATGAAAAAAAAAAAAAAACTAAAACAAAACAAAACAAAAAAAAGAGCTCACCAGGCCAAAATTTAAGAGACCACTGGTCAGAATTTTGCAGCACAATCTAATACGTAACTCAGGAGTACTACTGTAAAATAGAAAAACAAAGTCGGGTTCGCCTGTTAGGAAAAAAAAAAAAAATAGCTAAAGGCAGACGAGAGACTGGATTGATTTGCTTGAGGGGGATGAGTAAGACTGAAGGGAAGTTGGACACATAGAAGACTATTTTAATAGGCCAGCTGGGTTAAAGACCTATACTAACATACAGCGGCATGATTATGGTGACAGTAAAGGGCTATGAAAGATGTGACATTGGCAGAAGTTGGTGACTGAAAAGGAGCAAGGGAGAGGAATAGGTTGGGGACTACTCCCACATATCTGGCCTGGGCTCATAGCTAGATAGTTTTGCCCATAATTTAAATAAGACGGCCAGAAGCAAGTAAAGATTGCTCAAGCAGGGATGGATGAAACAAGGAAGAGAATGCCACTGGCCAACATGTATATCAAGACGAGAGATGCCCAAGAAGGAGTGAGGTAGGTAGGTGTCCACACAGGAGGAAGGGATGGGCAGCTGCTCTGAATTTGAAAGGTGAGGCTTTAAGCCTGGAAGAGGTTACCCAGAAATGCCACAGGGACCTGGCTGGAGCTGGGACGTGAGTCCTTGGGCTACATTCCTGCTTAAGGTAAAGCGGGTCCTGCTTCGGCAGTGGAAATGGAGTGGAAAGAGAGATGCAGAAAACAAGAAGAAACTGATTTCTGAGAATTAAAGAAGAGTCCTTAGCAAGTACAAATCCATAGCATGAAATGCCAAAACAGTATCACATAAGGAAGAGTCTGCTGGATTTGGGTATTCAGACTCATTGGTAGTTCGTTAACAGGATAGTTTCAGAGACTGAGGACAACCTGAGTACAGCAGGCTAAACCCTGAAAAGGTGTGTTATCTTATCAGACAAGGTGTTAGTACATTGTTGTCTCTTTATCTACAAGGCATTTTGAGAGTAAACCCAATAAAAGGATGGCAACCCTTCAAAGTACTCCATGCTGCTGTAGTTAAAAATAGTTCAGCGGGCTGTTACATTGTAAACTAAAATATTGCTGAATTTGTTAAGGACAATTTTGTAAACATAAGAAAGAATATGATCAAATGAGCATAATATTGAAAGAGAAGTTTCTTCCTCTTCCTCTTCTTCTCTGCCATTTGGTTCCAGAAAGATAGCTTCAGCTAATTCAAGAGAAAATTATAAATCTTCAAGGTAAAAGCCGCATCATGTTGCAAAGTAAAGAACATGTTAGACAATTTGGATCCCGGACGTAGCAAAGAAAATTATGGGGAGAGAAGGCTTGGCTATGACTTAACATGTATTTCATGCTGCCCATTTTTATTACCTAAAAGAAACATATCTAACTAGAATGAAATGTATCCTGTCTCCCGAAAATAGGGAATTCCACTTCTCTTTTATGGTTAAAATAATTTCATGTGCTTCGTGTTTAATTTTGAACTACATATTATGTGCACGGATAAAGAAACCATTCTTTTAGTCAAAACGCCTTTGTACTTTGCACAAATTGTGTGACTCTCATATGTGGAACAATGTGCCCTCAAACTTACCCAGAAGTAAGAATAAGTGTTTTTAATAAATGATTTGGGGCTTTGGTGTTTTTTTTTGCATGTATAAATTAAGTAAAAATGAATGCTATTTTCTGATTCTGAATCGTTGGGCAGCAGATGAATGATTCTCATGCATGCATTAACTTTATACCAGAGCACAACAGTAAGCAAGATTTCCCTCACTTTAGAACCAACACCAATGATATAACATCAGAGCCACATGCACAATTTAAATTACTGAAAGCTATTGGGGAAAAAAACTAAAAAAAAATCTCTCCAGGGTGCCTGGCTGGTTCAGTCGAAAGAATATGTGATTCGACCTCGGGATCGTGAGTTTGAGCCCCACATTGAGTGTAGAGAGTACTTAAATAAGTAAAACCTAGAAAAAAATTTTAAATAAAAATAAATAAATGAATCTCTCTAGATTAGAAAAAAAAGCCATTATCCTTTCTGAATAAAATAAGTGTGAATAGAAAAAATTTTGTTTCCGTTTTGGAGACTAAGGCTCTTAATTCACTAATAAGGCTTTGCTGGGGACTAAGGGACTCCAATTTTGTGTGTACTTTTTAAAAGTAAGCTTGTAAGTTAAGCTATATTTATTTTACGACTTCAACTAATGGAAAAATCACGTCAAAATTTGTTATTGTCCTCTATTGTAACTAATCTTACTTATGTGTGGTAATTTTGTTTCTATCATGGCCAGAAGAAAAATGGATCACCCATTTTATTTTTCACTAAATGTATAACACTAAAGATAATAAACATACAAAAACCAATGGGGGGGGGGCGGTTGCTGGATGGCTCAGTCGGTTAAGCATCCAATTCTTGGTTTCGGTTCAGGTCATGATCTCACGCTTCCTAGGTTGGAGCCCTGCCTTAGGCTCTGCACTGGCAGGGCGGAGCCTGCTTGGGATTCTCTGTCTCCTAGCTCTCTGCCCTCCCTCACTCACATTGTCTGTCTCTCTCAAAATAAGTAAATAAACATAAAAAAAAAAAAGGTAATGGGGCGCCTGGGTGGCTCAGTCGGTTGGGCGTCGGACTTCAGCTCAGGTCATGATCTCACACTCCGTGAGTTCGAGCCCCACATCGGGCTCTGTGCTGACAGCTCAGAGCCTGGAGCCTCCTTCGGATTCTGTGTCTCCCCCTCTCGCCCCTGCTCATGCTCTGTCTCTCTCTGTCTCAAATATAAATAAAAACATTAAAAAAATTTTTTTAAATAAAAAAAAACAAGGTAAATTCAAATGCATTTAGTTTTTAGTGCCATTAGGATAAAATCTAATAGAAAACACCAAAGAAAACAAAATAGTTTTGAGTTTCACATTAACGACCTTGAAGAAATTTATGGTCTAGCCACCCAAATCCCTAGAATAATAGTCTTGCTTCCAAATATGCAAAACTGTTCCAGTTCTAAATTGGCTTCCTCTTCTGCATAATAAAAATCATCCTATGATGTCTGGTGGTAAGTGGGTGAAAACACAAAAGGACGAGCCCAAAACCCTGGCATATAAAAAACGTTTAGAAAGAGCCCATTTGAAGTTTGAACCTAAAAATTTTAATGGCATTGAATTACAACCCAGATTTTATGCCTTACATGGGAAGAATGTTTCAATCATAATATAACCAAGGTTTTCAGTACCATCCATTTTTCATGTCTTGACAAATTACTTCTGAGATCCAGCTGGGAAATTCGAATGTATGGTCCTGGGTCAGGCACAGGTGTGATTTACGAAAGTCTAATTTTACAGTTTGCTCAACTACCTTAATGCAGCACAGCTTAAAAAAAAAAAAAAGCCAAATATTTTGATTCACGTTCAGTTTGGATTACTTGAGGCTGCTCTATCATTCAACGTAATAAAATAGTTGAAAAACGATTCTCATTTATGGTTGGCATTTCACAGGGCATTCTGTTTTACATGGTACATGCACATTTATAGACATGGTAACACTGTCTCATATGAAGCAATAGTTTGAAAGCTCAGACCCAAACTCCATTAAATTAGATGGTACCGTGATTTCTGAAACTGAGTAATATCTGTATTTACGTCGCTTATTTCGTCCAAACATTTGTTTCCTTTACCAAGAGTATAGTACACATTGTAAAAACTCACTGCGTTCACCTTATTTTGATACTACAAAAAATAATTATTTCATTTGAAAGGAATACATAAATGTAATCCAATTAAACAAAAAAACATTTTCGTGGCTTTTCCCTGTTTCTCTAAAATGTCAACACGGTGAGTGAACCTGTGTCCTGCAGGGATCACCTCATGTTCTACCTGCCGGCCTGGCTACTAACATCTTCTTTCGCATTGTAGTGTCTCGGTGTGGATGATAAGTTATCCAGCCATCTTTTCAATACATAATTTGCCTAAATTCACTTAATTTCATGATGCTGCATTTCCAACATTCGTCCGATAGCCATAATTACTTCTAAACTTAATAAAGTCTGGCATGAATGTGAAATTACCACCATCATGTTACAAAAACAGAATTCACCCCAGTGGTGACTAAGGGCCACCATGAACGCCTTTTGTGGTTGCATACGTCTTTTTGGCAAGAAACTAGTCCTGTAATTAAATAAACCTCTATGCCCACAAAAAAAAAAAAAAAAAAAAGAATTTTCATCTGAAAAGCCATTTATTACCTGCTTATTACTCTGTAGCCAGAATCTAATAATCAGCCCTTTTAAGAGAAGGACAGATTACATTGCCAAACCCAAATTGCTATTTGAGGTAAGTAACATAATTTGAATTGATTCTGGTGATTCGCTAAAGAGAAAGGGGGAAAGGAAAAAGATGAAATATTTTCTTTATATTATTTTAGGGTGCCTTGTGCAGTTGCTTAACCTTTTCTAAAGTATTTAGATTCCTAGAACTTTCATAGGGTCATGTTTAGTTATTGCCAAAAGAAAAAGGATATAGGAAATACATTCATTCGCGTAAATATTGAATGCCCACTGTAAATGGGGTTTACATGCTGCAGTTGATATATGCCCTTTCAGCTAGAGAGTAATGTCGATTTTCAGAGCCCACTGTGTGAAGTCAGGACCCACCCGATGCTTCCAGTCCACGGGCAGACAGTACAAGGACCACATTGTCACTCCAGTAGAATGGTGGATTTGAGGGCCCCGACAGAGATTCTGATTCAGTGGATCTCCTGTGGGACCCAGGAATCTGCATTTTAATTAACAATCCCTAGTAACTAAGGGACACGATGCCGTTTAGGAAGCACTGTCCTAATGGTCTAAGAGCCTTGGAGCGTGTTGACCTTGCTCAGCTTTTTTTGTGTCTAAGCAACAGCAGAGATAGCAAACATAAAAGCTGAACGAGCAGAGATAGTAAATTAATAAAATGTGAATTGGGGCATTGCTGTTTGGAAAAATTAGCCAACTCGGCAGAGTTTTGCTGGATTTCGCGGTCTTCACCTTTGAAGTAGCTGGTGGCAGCTTCCACTGTAAAGAGGATAAGAGTCGGTATTTTGAAAGCAGTGCTGTGGGCTAGGTAGTTAGTAAGGAGAAAATGGAACCGGTGCCTTACTGTGACAGGCACGGATGGGACCTGTGACTTTGAGTTTGCGACAGGTCATTTCAGCTTGGTGTTCAGACAAAGAGGAGTTGTAGTCATAATTAAAATAGTTCTTAATGAGAGGGACTCTGTGGGCTGGAACAAAGAAGAGAGAATAATTTTCTATGCGTAACATTTCCCAAATGCCATTACTCTGTAGGAGAAACACTTATGTGTTTGTAAAATGCACTAGCTTTCTTAGAGTCCAAGAAATCACAGATCTAGCTGGATTTTTAAGGGTCAACTACTCCACCCCAACCCTCAGCTACCCACCTCCACCAGATATGTGAAACATACTAAATAAATTCAGAAGGAATTGGATTAAAGCAAACCTCTCTGATAGAGCTAAAAATCTCTCCAAAACACTGTGCTTTCATAAATCAAGAAAAACTGGTTGTTGTTATCAACTATTGTGAATGTGAATTATACATTGAATCAAACATGTTGGGAAAACTTACCTTTTTAATGTTTATTCATTTTTGAGAGAGAGAGAGAGAGAGAGAGAGAGAGAGTGTTTGTGTGTATTCCTCCCATCCCCTCCCCCCCCCCCCCCCCACCGCCCCTGAGCAGGAAAGGGACAGAGAGAAAGGAGACAGAAGATCCGGAGGGGCAACGAACCTAATGCAGGCTCATGACCTGATCCGAAGTTGGATGCTCAACGAGTTGAGCCACCCAGGTGCCCCCAAAACTGATTATTTTTAAAGCAAGTGTTTATTAAGCACTCACCCTTTGTTAGGTGTTTTATAGGAAGTACCTTATTAGATCCTGTTGAAGTTAGTAGTATTTAGACAGATAGAGACATTTAGAGTTAATTAAGTTACTTCATTGAAATCCCACGGCTAACACCAAAATTCAAAACCAGGTCTGTCTGATTCCCAGACACCATACAGACATTTGGAATGATGGTCCAGATGTGCTTAAAAGAAAAAAAAAAAAGTCTACAATCATCAAACAACTCATAAATTAGCTGAAGGGACTTTTAGAGTTAGACAAATCCAGTTTGAAGTCCTACTTCTATCATGGCAAAGATCTGAGCCTCTCCTTGCCATTGTGATTTATAAAAACGGAACAATAAAATCTCATCGAGTGCTTGTTAAAATCATATGTAAAGCACCTTGTAGTGCGGTATCTGACAGGCACTTGCCACTCCAAAGCAAAAAAAGGTAGTTCTTTGCTAGACTATACTAATATGAGAAAGCATTACACTCATTCTGTGAAATTCAGGATATACATATCTCAGATTCGGTAAAGCCTTTGGCATATTTTGAGTATCACGTGAAATATGCATGAAGTATACGTGCTTATCATGTCTAAACATAGATACTATCCCTAGCAAGAAAGGGTAGTGAGTCAATCAGTGCATCTTTGTGCCATTTAAACTTCCAGAGTAGGGGGAGTAGACAGAGATATTATGGGACAGAAACTTCTAATCCAGTCTAATATCCTGGTTATTCACTAACTAAATCTGAGATCCTAATCAGTGAAATGGTTTGACCAAAAATCATGTGGGAAATCAGTAATAATGGGTTCCTTCCAGAACAAGAATAAAACAGTGTAGCTCCTGGTTCGGTGCTGTTCCCTCTATTTGCCTTTTTCTTGTAACAAATATGTATTGGTTTGGCGATTTTTTTGCCAAGAATCTTTAAAATACTTTGAGTATTCTGTCCTAAGAAAATAATCCAAACTGGGTCAGACTAGGGGGAGAAATACTCTGAACACATTCATGGTTTTTTTAACTTCTCATTTTTCATAAAAGACTTATTTTTATTAAAATACTCATTTTGGGGGGGGCGCCTGGGTGCTCAGTCAGTTAAGCTCAGTCATAAAAGACTTATTTTTATTAAAATACTCATTTTGGGGGGGGCGCCTGGGTGCTCAGTCAGTTAAGCGTCTTGATTTCGGTTCAGGTCATGATCTTGCAGTTCATAAGATCCAGCCCTGCATCAGGCTCTGTGGTGACAGTGTGGAGCCTGCTTGAGACTCTCTCTCTCTCTCTCTCTCTCTCTCTCTCTCTCTCTCTTTCTCAAATATAAACAAATATTTTTTTTAAAAAGTGAAGATGGAACTTTTCATCCAAGGAGCACAGTAGGGCTTGGTTCTCTTCTTATTTCCAGAAACATGGGATTTGCAGAATTGGTTTGGGAATTTCATTTTAGGAAAATACTCATTTTCATTGCAGTTTAGTTAAATATTCAGTGTGGTCCCCATTCCTCTTCTCCATCCACAGCCCACCCCGCTCTCCTGAATTCCCTTTGCCTTTATCCATGTTCATTTGGTTGCTGGTTTTCTCCACTGTTCTCTGACAACATCCTCCTCCTCCCATCTTGGTCCCAGGCTCACGTGCTTTTCAGCCTCAGTCCCCAGCTTATGTGTGGGTGCTGTCCTGAACAAATAGAGTCATGGTGCCAAGAAAGTTCAAGGTTAGAGAAATCCAGAGCAGCCGAGGGTACCCAACCACTCTCCCTTCTCCCTGCCTTTCCCTGCACTTTTTTTTTTTAATTTTAATGTCGATTTTTTATTTTTGAGAGGTGGGGAGAGGCAGAGACAGGGGAAGACAGAGAATCCGAAGCAGGCTCCAGGCTCTGAGCTGTTAGCACAGAGCCCAACATGGGTCTTAAACTCATGAACCGTGAGCCAACATCAGACGCTTAACCAACTGAGCCACGCAGGGCCCCCCTGCATCTTGAGCCAGGTGCCCGCACCCAGGGCTCCCCACCAACCTTTCTGGAGTGCCCTTGGGCCATTCCCTCCCACGTTCTGTTCACTTTCTCTTCTGCAAAGACAGTGGCAGCGTTTCCTTTGCTTCTGGCGCTTCCACACCCCAAGTGACTCTTCCCCACTGCTTTCCTTGCCTGTCCCCTTCCCGGTTCCAGACAGCCACAGGTCGTTATTTCTCACCTTGTGGGAAGCTCATTGATCCTCGTTTTCTTCACCGTAGAGGACAAGATCTCCTTATAATCCTCATGCCAGATGCTTTATCCCCAGGGTCCTGTAATTTTAGGATCAAAAGGAATCTGAGGAGCGCGTGGGTGGCTCAGTCAGTGAAGCGACCGACTTCGGCTCAGGTCATGATCTTGCGGTTCCTGAGTTCAAGCCCCGCATCAGGCTCTCTGCTGTTAGCACCACGGAACCCCTTCAGACCCTCTGTCCCCCTGGATCTCTGCCTGTCCCCTGCTTATTCTCTCTCTCTCTTTCTTTCTCTTGAAAAGAAAGAAAGAAAGAAAGAAAGAAAGAAAGAAAGAAAGAAAGAAAGAAAGAAAGAAATCTTCAAAGCCACCTAGTGAAATCCCCATTACCACTCTGTGGTCTACCACTGCCAGGTCCATGGTTGGTGCTTGGGAAATATTTGCCATCAATCGGCATTGCAAAATCAGCCATTATGTACTACTGTAAGATAGTTATTTTATACTCTTAGCTTTGTTTTTCAAAAAGTCGCTTGTCATGTTTTATTCCTACCTATCTATAACAATCAGTGAGTAATCATGGAGAAGGCTAACCCTTAGAAGGCATTGAGGTAAAACTGAAAAACTGATTTCAAATTGACAGTCCAGCTGACATAGAGGGGAAGAGATAAGTTACTGATGCAAGGACAAGAAGAAATGGGCTAAAGTTACAATGAAAAGATTACACAGAAATAATGATATCTTCTACCAGTAAGAGCTGTCAAATAATGGAAGGTTGCTAAGGAAAACTAAAACGTGACTGTACTTGAGGTTAGTAATGAATCTGGTATGATTCATGGGCTGATTAAATTAGACTTTCCTTGATGGCGTAAAATAGAATAAATATGTTAAATGGTTCCTCCTCCAAGAGTCTGGAAAAGGCTAGATTTCCATCTCACTAGAAAATATGAAATGATTATCATCACCCAGCCCCTTCCCTACCTTAAAATCGCTAATATAGCTCCCTGTTAACACTACCCCAGAGATGACATGAAGTGTATTCACTGTGCTTTTTGCCAAGACGGCTAATTTTTTTTAATGATAATTTTTAATTGTCATTTTTTTTCTTTTAGGCTTGTAAATTTTATAGCTCCCAATGGTATGTGGTAAACTACAAATATGAACAATATTCTGGAGACTTCCGACAGTTACCCCGGTAAGAACCTGTCATATATAAATGGGTTTTTCCATGTATAAAATACGTTCTCAGTTTAAGTTCTACAGTTGTTCAGGAATACATGCACGTTAACTAGTGTCAAGGTCTATTTTACAAAATTTAAAAATAGGAGTCATGATACAGCATTTTGGTCAACAATGTACATTTTGCTGTATATGAACAGAGTTGATTGAAGATACAAAGGTATTCTTATTTAATTTTCTAACAGAGTCTTTTTTTTTTCAATATATATTTATTTTGGGGAGAGTACAAGTTGGAGAGGGGCAGAGAGAGAGGGACAGAGAATCCGAAGCGGGCTCTGCCATGACATCGCAAGCCCGATGTGGGGCTTGAACTCACAAACCGCGATGTCATGACCTGAGCCGAAGTCGGATGCTCAACAAACTGAACCACCCAGGTGTCCCTGAACAAATTCTTGAAGTGTTACTCTATCACTCTTTTGTGAGCTGTTATTTCAATAGAGCAGATACCACAGGACTGGAAAAGAACAGTGTGGACCAAAACATGTTTCTGAGGATATTCTGTATTTAGCATTCAGATTTGCCACTGGCTTCATGTATTTCCATGCTGGGATACCACGAGTCATGAAAGTAGACAACCTCTGCAGAAATGTTACATGTCTAAGAACAGCAAAAAGGGAAAAATTAACAGCTTTTTTTTTTCTTCTGGAGTAAGTAAAGTCTTTGGGAGAAGGTGTCTTTGTTCTGTACCTGTTCAAATGTCACCTTCACAGACAAGCTTGCCTGACCTACTACCTGAACTAAAGTAGTCATTTATTCAGTGTCTGTGTCCCCCACTAAAGCAAAAATCCCCAAAGGGCAGGGACTTTTCCTTGCAGAATCCCCTACAAGGGAGGAGGATGCCTGGCCTCTGGTAAGTGTGTAATAATGACTTATTGAATAAGTAAAGTAAGTGAATGGCAAATTTTGAAAGACAGCATTCCTTTAAAAAAGAAAGAAAAGAAATATAATATTCATGGAAGGGATTGGAGTTGCTCGAATTCAAAGAACTGCAATGAATTGGAACCTCCTAACACATTGGTTCATCTAGCTAAAATAATGCAAATAATCCAGAAAAACACAACAATCAAAAGCAAAGTTATTAACACTTCCCTCAAGTGAAGGCATCGAGAAGGTACTTGTTGCGTCTAACTTTTTACTGGGCGTGTGGTTTATTTTTTTTTTTTTATGTTTATTTTTGAGAGAGAGAGAGAGAGACAGTGTGTGAGTGGGGTAGGGGCAGAGAGAGAGGGAGACACAGAATCTGAAGCAGGCTCCAGGCTCTGAGCTGTCAGGACAGAGCCTGACATGGGCTCCAACTCATGACCCACAAGATCATGACCTGAGCCAAAGTCAGACACTCAACTGACTGAGCAGCCCAGGCACCCCTATGTGGACACGTGGTTTAGATTTGGGCACTATTTGCACAAATTTCCCATGCCCCCAGCAGCAGCTGTTCCAGGCTTGGATACTTGGATGGGCTGCTCTCTACCCACAAATGCAGAATTCGAAGGAGCCGCAGAATAGTTCAGAGAAGGTAGCGTCTGAGCTCAGACCTGAAGGAACAGTAGCTCCCAGCACTGTGGTCTTGGGAAAGGATTCCCAGAGGAAACAGCAAGGGCAGCGGCCCTGACCTTGGAACCAGCATGGTCTCTTGAGCAGAATGGGGAGGCTGGAACTGAGGTGGAAAGGTTATAGTGAAGTGAAACCATGGAACGAGGCAAGGGACCTGGCGGGCCCTGGAAGAGAGAGCTTGGATTCATTCCCACTGCAACAGAAGCCTGTGGAAATTTTAGCCTAGAGTGTGATGTGATCCAGTTTAATTCTTTAAAAGATCATTTGGTGTACTCTAAGGAGAATGGGATTGTAGCAGTGAGTATACAGGAAAAAAAAAAAAGAAAGATGTGAATGGGAAGGAGACTATTCTATTTCTTTATTTCTTTTAGTTTTTATTTATTTTGAGAGAGAGAGATAGAGAGCCAGGAAGGGGCAGAGAGGGAAGAAGAGAGAATCCCAAGCAAGCTCCACGTTATCAGCACAGAGCCCATTTCGGGGCTCAGTCTCACAAACAACGAGATCATGACCTGAGCTGAAATCAAGAGTCGGACACGTAACCGACTGAGCCACCCAGGCGCCCAGTATTTTTCAGTTGCATTACTGTAAAGAACAAAACGATGTTCCTCCAAAGCAGCAAACCTTTTTGCAAACAGCCAACATTAACTTTTACCAAATCTCTGGACATCCCCTTAAATTCAGGTCACTCCTGATATAACCTCCCGTATGGACTTTCGTGCTAAGAAGGTCTACCATACCCCCAGCTTTCGTGAGTAATTACTATGTATATTCAGAGTGTCTGGGCTTTAGTCACACAGGTTTTGTAGGCACAGTTGAAAAGAAAAGTATTTTTTTTTTTTTACCATCGAGACTTCCTCTTTCTGAAAACAGTTCTGAGAAGTGGTCACGACTTGGAAACTGCGTCCAAGCGGTTGGAAGATCTCATATGAAGTGAGAGGTTGTAGAAAGTGGCATTTAGCTGCCCTTCCAAGTACATGCCTTCCCACTGACTTCAGGTCTGTTGGAATCTTTAGCAGCTTGATCCCCAAACATCTTTTCTTTATCTTCATGATGCCATCAAGAAAGAAAAATATATGAGAGATTTTGCCTTCACGGTATTCGTTCTCCATTAAAACAACAGAGGAACCACCTCGAACAAAAACGAGGTCTGGGTATCATGGAGCATGAGAAGAACCTCATGAGAAGTAGACAAAAGTAACGAAGATATTGTTGAGAATTTCCCTTAATTAACTAAAGGAAGTAGAAGTTGATACCACGAAAGGGAAGAATACTCCTGCCACAAAGTCAGAGATTTCAGTGAACTATGTGAAAATCAGAAGTTCTAGAATATAATCTTCACACATCCCCTGAAATGATGAAGACTGTAAGACTGAATGAAAAAAATCTTTTTTTAAATGATTTTACAAAGTGAAGCACTCCCCATTAAAGACTACACACATATTTAGGCCAGTAGTAGAAACAGATCATTTAGTTGGCCTTCAGAGGCTATTAGAAGTAAATCATGTTCGTGCCTCCCGGATTAGAAGAATTCTCCAACACCCGCTACCAATTTAAACTGATCATTTCTTTTTATGGGTTGCTGAGGCTACAAAATGAAACCTTGCAATTGTGGAAGAGTGAAAACCGAAGTGTGTTTATTCACCTAATTTTTATTCTTTAAATTTGAAATTGTGTTATTGTGTTTTTAGAACCTCACTTTTTTTTTTTTTTTTTGAGTATCTGTTCATAGAAGGATAGTGGAGAGACACATTATTTCAGGCTAGAATGTAAAATGTAAGCCTTCATACATAAAATCCAGCGCTGAATTTGGGATTCACGAGAGACAAGAATGACAAAAACTACATGATGCCAAAGGAGCCAAGTCTATACCGTGGGGAAAGGACAGTCTCTTCAATAAATAGTGTTGGGGAAACTGGACAGACATGTACAAAAGAATGGAAATGGACCATTTCTTACACTGGACACAAAAATTAATTCAAAGTGGATTAAAGACTTGAATGTGAGACCTGGAACCATAAAACTCCTAGAAGAAAACTAGATGGTGACCTCCGGGACATCAGTCTTGGCAATGAGTTTTTGGATCCGACTGCATTCCAAGTAAAAATAAACAGGTGGCCTTGCATCAAACTCAAAAGCTTCAGCACGGCGAAGGAAACCATCAACATAATGAAAAAGCAACCTTCAGAATGGGAGGAAATATTTGCAAATCATATATCTGATGACTAATATCCAAAATATACAAAAAGACTCATACAAGTCAATAACAAAAAATATAACAATCCAGCTAAAAAGTGGGCAAAGGATCTGAATAAACATTTTTCCAAGGAAAGCAGACAGTGGCCAACTGGTACCTGGAAAGGTGCTCAACAACACTAGTCATCAGGAAAATACAAATCAAAACCACAAGGAGATTCCACCTCCCACCTATTAGAATGGTTAGTATCAAAAGGACAAGAAATAACAAGTGTTAATGAGGATGTTGAAAAAGGGGAACCCTCATGCACTATTGGTGGGAATGTAAACTGGTGCAGCCACTATGCAAAACTGTATGGGGTCCCTCAAAAAATTAAAAACAGAACTCCCATATGACCTAGCAACTCCACTTCTGGGTATTTATCCAAAGAAAACAAAAACATTAATGCAAAAAGATACATGCATCCTATGTTCAGTGCAGCATTGTTTATAATAGCCAAGACATGGAGACAACTTAAATGTCTGTTGATGCATGAATGGATAAAGAACACATGAGATATCTATCTATCTATCTATCTATCTATCTATCTATCTATCTTGATATATTTGAGGAACATGGCCACTATTGTGATCCACTATTACCAAGAACAAATGCCTATAAAATTAGTCTTTTGTAAGAAAGAGAAGAAAGGGTAAGTCATACTGGCAGTAGAGGACAGAATAAGAAGTTCAGAAACAGAATTGTACCAAGGTCACAGGGAGACTAATAGGAAATAATTAGCATAGAGCATAGGATGACCCCTGAGCCAGATGTTGACCTTCCATGTTCAAGTTTATCTGTGCTGCCTCTTCCTTAGTTTTCCCTACGAATGCTTTTATCTTTCACTTAGGATGTTTCTTTAATACTCCCTTTACTGCCCTGCTATCATTTTAAGAATCCTGGAACACTCATGTTCCCTTCTCTGCAGACAAAACGCTTGGAGTAATTGCTCTGAAGTCAGCCATTTGAACCTGCCCCTGAATTTCAGGCAATGTGTTGCCTCGCTGGATGAGGGAAGAGAGGGAAGGGTTGTGTTTAGGGGCTTTATTTTGCCAACCAAATGAAAAGGTGAAAGTGATTGCTTTTTGTTTAGGATTGTCAAGATGTTGTTAGGCTCTTTTGGAGAGAAGGGATATTTTGGGTAGGATAGGAAACATTTCCCAGTGGTCCTAAAGTAACACTGTCACCTGCGACTGGCTCAGTCTTCACATAAGTTGACCATAACCAAAAGAGGCAGAACAAGTTAACACTGGGGGCAACTGACACAGATAAGCTCGAGTATCCCTAAGGCTCTGTAAGAAAGAGAATGGAGTACAGATACACCACGATCCTTTGGAAGAGAATAATGGCTCCAGTCTTACTTAATGTTCTTATTAAAGATGGTTTGATTAACTTACCCTACATACAGCAAGTAGCATTTGAGAAAATAGGACTTCTAGTCCAACTTCTTCCACTGTGTGTTTATGTAACTGTTACGGACTTCGTTTTCTTCTCAGTACAACACCCGAATTACACTGGACTGTGAAGTTCTAGTATTTGTACACAAACGTCTGATTACACACATATATAATTCACTAAAAAGCTATATGCTGCATAGTACATATTTAAACTTAAGTACAGAAGTTCTGCTATCTTGGTATAGAGTTTTCAACTTCTTTGAACTTACAAATAAGTCTTGGGTGAACAAGGCTGCATTATGTATGTATTAATATATTTCTGGAATTTGGAATAATGCATACCCACTCGAATAATTTCATATACATCAGTGGACAAATACTTATTCTGTTCTTACCATGTGCCAGAACCTGTGGGGGAGATAAATTTAAAATACACATCTCCTACCACCCTTCTTTCAAGCCTCTGGCTTTTAAATAAGCCTGTTACCATTTACAACTACTTACTCTGGGTCTTGGGATTTCATATCAAGGCTATACAACTGAACAAAAATGGACAAATACATTGGGACTGGGGCTGAAGGGAGACCCCAGATACCATCCTTAATACACAATATCAACTACTGTGTACCCCAGAATAGCTTTATTTTTCTTAGCTGTTGGTTTTGGTAGCAAGTAACATATAATCTGAATTTATAAGATAAATTCGCAATACTAAGATCATTTTTCAAAACCTCTTTTAACACACTGGAGGTGCGTCTTAGGACGTTGGCCACCAAAAATATGTGTTTTAGCGTCCCCAAGATGTCTTCCAAAAACAGTTTTAAATTATACCATGCTGTCTTATTTTGCTTCTCTGATCTCCTTGTTCACCTTGCCTATCACTGATGCAATCAGCAAATGCATATTGAGCATCCCTACAGTAGAAAAAGAGAAAGCTTGGGGACGCTGTAGATGGGACTTCATTGGAGTCTCTGGCTTTAAGAAACATGTAATCTTGGGGCACCTGGGTGGCTCAGTTGGTTAAGCACCCAACTTCAGCTCAGGTCATGATCTCAGAGTTCATGAGTGTGAGCCCTGCATTGGGCTCTCTGCTGACAGCACAGAGCCTGCTTCAGATCCTCTGTCTCCCTCTCTCTTTACCCCTCCCCTGCTGGTTCTCTCTCTTTCAAAATAAATAAATAAGTAAATAAATAAATAAAACAAAAAAACATGTGATCTGGTGGAGGGAATTAACAGATTCAGGTAAGCGTCCTAATAGACATGTACCCAGCATCTACATGGAGAGAGTCCTAATTTTTAGATTCCAGGGTGTCTTCATGAAAACAACTTTGGGGGTGTGAACTCTTTTTAGACTACAGTAGAATATTATCTGGCCTTGTATAAGAATGAAATCCTAATACTGGCCACGACCCGAATAAACCTTGAGGGCATTTTACAATAAGTGAAATCAGCTAGACACACAATGAAACATAAGATGAGGTGCCCAGAATAGCCAAATACAGAGAGGCAGAAAGTAGAACAGTGGTTACCAGGGGTGGGGGAAGGGAGAGATATGGAACTGTTGTGTAATGGGTACAGCGTCATTTTGGGAACGAGACGGACTTTTGTGATGGTTGCACAATGTGAACGTACTTTGTGCCACTGATCTGTACACGTAAAAATGGTTAAAATCGTAATTTTTCTGTTATGTATATTTTATCACAATTAAAAAAAATCTATTATCAGTTATAGAGAATGTGACTCTGATCTCAGGCTTTTCCATTTTATTAGTGAGGTCAGTGTTCTGTCTGTGCTCCTACCTGCCCTGCTGTGAACCAGGAATGGGCATTTTCATGTCTTTCAGAGGAAAGGTAAAGAGTATTTTGAACCCACTTGAATCCACCGAATCCCTATGTGAATGAAGTCTGATAATTTTATGCATACCGAAGTATAAAGAGGTCTTGGTCATGCCCCTTCCTATCTGGAATACCATCAACATAGGAAAAGATTTGTAACAGGAATAACTCAAAGAGCACCCCTGGACTTTTTTTCTCAATAGTCAGATTCCCAGGTTGCTTCTGCACAACATAAATCACCTTAAAGAAAATGAATATTCCAGGCCAACTCTACACGTAGGATTCTCTCACTAGGTATCAAAGAATGTCTGAACCTCAGACGCTGTTGACCACTCTCCATCCAGCCATGACTTGTGAAATAGAATCAAGCCACAGGAAGTTTACCTTTCTCCTGTTTTGCCCTTGATAGTATCAGGTGCACACACTGACTCTTCTGGGCTGGTCAGCATTTCAGGACTACCATGGAAAGGCACAAAGCGAGCACCCTCCGGCTTAATCAAGTTGGGGCAGACTTCAGGGGAGGCCACTGTTAGGGGAACAGCGCAACCTAGTGGCCAGAGCGCGGGCTGGTTCTCGGGAACATGGTTTTTCCAGTGGCCATCTGGTACCCTTAAGACACGCCATGTAATGGTGAAATGGAAATGAAAACAGCACTCCTTCATATTCCACTGCAGAAGGTAGAGGAAGAAGCATATAAACCACCAGAGCTTTAAAATTGTCCTGCTTGCCTTCATCTCATTCAAGACGACATGTGTAAATCTGTATAAATAGTAACTCCACGGCTTAAAACAGAGATTTATTTACCGGAGATAAAATGTAATGGTGTAGCAGAAAGTTAATGCTTCCAAAGGAAATCGGGCCCTCACAAGATTACATTATTTTTTCGAAAAACACAACGGTTGTTACCTAGGGGAACAGCGGAAAATGAAAGTCAGGTCTCAAATGACAAATCAGAAACTCTTTTTTTTTTTTTCTTTACTCTCAGAGCAGAATACAAACCAGAGAAACTTCCTTCACATTCCTTTGAGGTGGACCATGAAGACGCTGATAAGGATGAAGTAAGTAAATTACTGAAAGCTAAGTGTTTAAATCAGGAGGACAATTAGTTCCTGTCTTCCACTAGAGTATTCCACATTCTGACCAATTTTACAAGGAAGCTGCCATAGATAGCTATTTGGGGAAGGGCTTTGAGTCCAAATGAGTCACGTTTGCTTTGAAATGGAACATGATTATTTAAGACGCGTCGAAGAGAGAAAAAGGAGACTCATTTGTTAAGTGCAGCGTCTAAGATGTGGGATTCACAAAAGGTTGCAGTCATGCCCTTGATTCCTCTTCCACAGGATACCACCTCCCACTCATCTTCTAAGGGCGGTGGGGGAGCTGGAGGAACCGGAGTTTTCAAGTCTGGCTGGCTCTACAAGGGGAATTTCAATAGCACCGTGAACAATACCGTTACTGTTCGGGTAAGGAGACATCAAGGCTCATCTTTGTTTCTGCCAGTTCTCTGGACACCCCCTCCTCTGGTCACAGCACAGAGGAGTGTCATTTGCATCGAGTTTATGTTTCGGGTCATATTTTATTTATGAGGAAGGAGGACGCTGTTCCCTAGAACAGTGCCCAAGAATGTAGCGCGCCCGAAGGAATTTCAGCATTTCTAATTTCTGTAATAGCACACTGCATTTTGAACTACCTGTCTATTTCTTCCCCTTTCTTTAGTCATTCAAAAAGCGCTACTTCCAGCTGACTCAGTTGCCAGATAACTCCTACATCATGAATTTTTACAAAGATGAAAAGATATCCAAAGAGCCCAAAGGCTGCATCTTTTTGGATTCCTGTACAGGTGTGGTGCAGGTGAGTAGATATCCCTTTCCTCTTTGAGTTTTGTTTTCCCCTCTTGGATTTGTTGTTGTTAATTTTTTTTTTATTGACTTTGAGAGAGAGAGAAAATGGGAGGAGATAGGCAGAGAGAGAGAGGGATAGAGAGAATCCCAAGCAGGCTTCGTGATGTCCGCACAGTGCCCGACGCAGGGCTCTGTTCTGCTCGGGACTTGATCTCACGAACCACAAGATCATGGCCTAAGCCGAGATCAAGAGTTGGACCCTTAACTGACTGAGCCACCTAGGAACCCCTCCCCTTTTGGGCTTTTTAATCAAAGAGTGTGTTCATCCAGTCATCATTCATTCAAGTGTTTATGGAGCATCCGATATGAGTCAAAAACTGTTCTTGACTTTAGAGATCCGGTGGAAAACAACACAACCCGAGTTTCTGCTTTCACAAAACTCACTTTCAATAAAGGAAAAATAATAGAAAATACACAAAGAAAAAAAATCAACAGAATGGAATCAGTGGGTGAAATCTGGAGTGAAGAAAAGAAATGGGGCTGTGGAAGGCAGAGAGACAAATGGTGAGGTTGGAAAGGAGTACCAGTGCTCCAGAAGTGAGAAAAAAAAACATCTTCATAGAGAAATTATTTGTTCTGAAAACTAAAGAATGAGCAGGGGCGGCAAGTGCAAAGGGCCTGAGGCAAGAGCAAGTCTGGTATATTCAAGGAGAAGGAGAAAATGACCACCCGTGTGGCTGCAGCATACAACGCCACTGAGCTAAAGAATTCAATAATATATAAACCATATAGCTCACTATGCTTCATAAATCCTATCCTTATTATTGGGTAATAATGAGGTAGTACATTGGCAGTGCACATATAATCTTCTTCCTTCTAAGAGGAGGTTTCCTTCAAAGACAAGGATTACATCGATTCCCAAGAGCTTAATTTCAGAAAAGACACGGCGCTTTTAACGGACCATGCTGTTCCGGAAGTTCTTCTTAGCGTGTGAGTGTTCTTAGTGTGCGATGCGACATAGACCACTGTGGCAAAGGGAAGCAGAATAACTCCGTAGACCTCGTTCGGACACCATGCTTTCATTTATTCTTTTCGCTCTCAGGAAGTAAGGGTCCTCCTATTCCCTCTTACGGAACAATCAAAGCAACCAAACCTTACAGCAGCCTCATCTTGAATTTCACAAAAGGATGCTGGCTTGTGGAGGTTGAGGACTGTGTTTCTGGTCACCGGTCACCAGGAGCAGACCTTCTCTTCCCACTCACCTGCAGGCGTGGACGCAGCTGGCTCCAGAGCTGAGCTTACGTCTTGGATTAATACCAAGGGGCACTCGGATATGTGGATGCGAAATGGAGCTCTCTCCAGTCACTTAGGCCTGGGCTTTTTCTGGATGGTCTATCTGTTAAAATCTGGAATTCCTCCAGAAAGTACTAATGCTGAACTTGAAAAGGAAAGAATTAATTAAGTGTAGCTGAGTAGTGGGCTAGAAGTGAAAGATAATTGCATTTTAATGCAGATGCCAGCTTTCCATATGGAAAGGGCAATAAGGATCTTAATGGAGGGTGGAGATGGTTTTCTATTGTTGGCCGCAAAGGAAGCTTCGGCTTTAGAAGTGTCCAGTAAAACTTCCCGCAGTAGGTGAAAGATCAACGATTACATTTTCTAGAAACTGAGCTAAAATTCGTAAGTATTTTCTTTTCCATTTTTTCCTTCAAAGCTCGCTCTAGCAAATGCATTACCATCTTTTAGGCAGTATCACTGTAGCCCGTGCTGTATATCCGGCTCACAGAGATACGTGTTACTATGACATTGCTTCTTCGAAGAATCCTATTAACTCGGTGTTGAGCACGCATCTCGGTGCTCAAATCTGACCTTGACTACAGGCACTTCTTCTCCATCACGTCTTAGACTGTACTTCAGTCTCTGCTGAAGTGGTGCCTTGGAGCTGGAGAGTGTCTTCTAGGAGAAAACAAAGTTTGGGGTTCATACTGGTCAGCATTCAAATCCTGGTTTCACCACTTAACTTTTGGAGGCTTTGAGTAAGTTACTCGGACTCTGAGCTCAGGTTCCTCATCTGTAAAAACTCAGATAATGTGCTAGCATGGAAAAGGATCTGGGAGACCGTGTGTCTTCAGCCTTTCTTCCCTAGTCTTGTAACCAAACTAACGTGATTTCACTCCTTGGTGAGTCACAGGTAGAAGCTACACCAGGTGAGCTATCTCACAAAAAAAAAGACTTCATGCGCAGCAAATACGGAGATCATGGTGAATAACTTCCCTAGCAAGGGTGAGTGGGATCCCTTTATTTAGGGTTAGGATGAATATTTAGAAAGGGGAGCCTTGTCATCGTATGCAGAGCCAGGTATGAGGTCATACATGTGTCTTAAGGAAATATACCTATATATACATTGTATGTTTTATAAATGAGGCCTGTGTTCCTCTCGGAGGAGAGATTTTAATATTGTAATGAGGCAAAGGTAATTGTTGGTTACTCTGTGGGTCACTCCATGGTCCATCTGCACTGGGGTGAGTCAGGGGTTGAGCTCAAACTGGTCTGGACCTTCTGGGCCACAGTTCTTTGCATGGGCGATTATTGTTTGAGGAGTAGTTTTGGTTTTTATCATGGGTGCTGTGCCCTTCAGGCTTTTTGCCTGAGTTCAAAGGTAAGCTGGAAAGAAGAGCTTAAGGAAAAATGTGGGACGTAAGTCCCTAAGTACAAGCAAGTGAGCAGTAAAGGTCAGCGCTAGCTGGTGATAGGCTTTCCATCAGGTGCAAAGATCACAACTTTGAGAAATAGACATTTCACTGGGGAAAGACCTACCTAGAAAATCTCCATTCACCTTCCTGAAATTTCTATCTAAATATTCTTCTTTATTCATTTATTTTTTATTCACTCATGTATTCTTTCATTCAACAAACTTATTGAGTGTCTATGACATACTAGGAACTGTGCTTAGGCATTGAGAACTCCCTGCTGAAGTCAAAACCAGAGAGGAACATAGGCTCATTGTTAATGATTACACAGTGTCACAAAAGCTATCAACAACACCTGCTATTGAATGTTCTAGGAGCACAGAACAGTGATGAATGAACCTTCTGGGTCAGCTAGCAGGATTCGCCAAGGTAGATGTTGCACCTTAAAGCACAGCTGCATTTCTATTTCACTCCCCAGTAGATGGCCATTCAAATATTTGGGAACACTACTATGTCTTTGAAAAAGTTTAGCCCTATAACCCTTCATTTCTATTCCTATTTATCAAGAACTTGTAGCCCTTTGGGGAGGGAGGACCTCCAATTCTTGAGATCACTGGGAAGATAGATGTCTGGGTTACGTACCACCTTGTGTCTGGATCCTGGTTCTTACATATTTGCTTATGGCTGTCTCTGGCTCATGAGGTCTTACAAGTGGAAAGAAGATTCTCAAATAAGATGCAAGTTTAGTCATTGCTCTCCCAAGCTCTCAGGTACAAAATGTGCCTGAAGACGAAACATGTACACACAGGATCACAGAACAAATGAATAATAGAATGAGTCAGACCTGTTTTGTCAAGAATCATTATCAGTTTCTCTTGAATAAAACAGAAAAAAGGAACAAAAACTTTACCTCAGAAGTGATACCTCCCCTCTGGCATTCTTAGGAAGTCCAAGCTCCTAACAGTCTTCTGTGAACAAGCCATTTTGGTTTGCTTCATTCAGACCCAATCTATGTCATTGTGTTTTTCTAAGAATAATCGTTGGAATTCTTAGAAATATATTTCAAGGGTGACATCAAGCAGAAGGAAACTCCTACCCAAGTTTCTCAGAGATTTGTGGTGATATTTACGGTTGGAAATTTTTTAGATCTTGATTGAAAAAAAAAATTGACAATAGTTTCCATTTTGTACTATAATCACATAGTGACATTAGATGTGTTTTATACCCCATGCACTCCCGATCTGGAACAGAACTTCCAGTTTTTGCTGCTTCAGTTTTGATCTGGGGCCAAGGGACATCTAGGCCTGTGTTATCCCATCTGATTCCTTCAAGGTCTTCTTATTCACTCATCCATTGGCCCATCCATCCATCTATTCAAGATCTTGCCACTATGGAAGAGAACGAATAGTCCAAGCATCCCGTCTTCTAGGGTTCCCACCACAACATTAATAATGACCGATGTCACTTTATGCAGGCGTAAATGGGGGTGGGGGGCCAAACGCTGTTTATTTCCTCCTAGGGGCCGAATCTGCCACCTTGTGGACATGGATTCCAAGACCGTGGCCTCACGTGCTTAACTGAAGTCTAGAAATTTGGATACATTCTGCAGCTCAGGAAGCCCACCACCTGAAGGAAGTGGGGCCAGGTGTGAGACAGCAGGGAGCAGCTTGGAGTGTGCATGCCCACATAAACGTAGTTAAATCAGGAGGGGAAAACTGCCAAGGAAAACAAATCTAGAAACTAAATCTGACCTATAAACTTCACATTAGCAAACTCTGGCTCTAAAGAATCTCATTTCCGGGGCGCCTAGGTGGCTCAGTTGGTTAAGCATCTGACTCTGGATTTCAGCTCGGGTCACCATCTCAAGGTTCTTGAGATTAAGCCCCAGGTGGGGCTCTGCTCTGACAACAGGAGCCTGCTGGAGCTTCTCTCCCTTCCGATCTCTCCGCGCCTCCCCTGCTTGCACACACGCGTGCGCGTGCTCTCTCTCAAAATAAATAAACTTCTATAAATAAATAAATAAATAAATAAATAAATAAATAAATAAAATCTCATTTCCAATGATAACAATAAAAACCAGAATGACACTGTACTTTTATGTGATACATTATGTGGCACCAGTTGATGGAACGCGCATTATTATTATTAAAATAAAACTCAGGGAGATAGAGTGGCTTTCCCAAATCACAGAGCTAATAAATGGCAAAAATAGGTTTGAAGTGGACGGATGTCCAAAACTACAGAAAGATGCCCAAGGAAATAAGCTGATAATCATACATCATATGGGCACGCCTGCACATATTCATACATCTATCCTGCATAAGCCACATGGACGGAAGAAGTACTACAAAGATATGCTCATGTGTAGCTTTAAGCAGTGGGTTTTAGGGGGAGGATTTATTTCAGCAAACCTATATTGAAAACTTAGTTATGCTAGGCTTTGTGGGAAAGCCAAATATGAGTCAAATGTGGCTTCTGTCTTCAAAGAACTCCCAGCCGGTGGGACGATGAGTAGAAAGAAAAAATAAATGGAGCACATGCAAAGAAAATGAGTGGCACATCTCGAACAATAGGTTCTGATGACATAATGTAAGACTACCATATAACATATAAGATATATAAGATACAGAATATATCACCGCTTGAGACTTTATTGTATTTTACCTATAGTACATGCATAGTACGTATGCTATATTTCTGCTTATTTGTTTACGGACACTCCATTACACTGGAATGCAAGTCCAATGAGGGCAAGTGCTTTATTTGAATGTTTTTAATGCTGTGCACCTGACATGCAGAAGGTACCCAGTACATTTTTGTTGAATGAAATGCACAAATAAACATACAGAGAATGGAAAAGATTGCATCAATGGTAGCCACCAACCCCAGTAACCTGGATGTGATGTTGTGTGTTTCTTTTGGGAACTCTGCAAAAGATGCTAGTAACGTATTAGGCACAATGGAATATTTTGTTTGGGTAACTTGCTTTGATACTCAATTCTCCATTGGCTTTGGTAGCTTTGTTGGAGTTTCTATTTCGGAACCTTTCCAGATGAGTATTGTGGAAACAGACCAGTTGGCTACAACTCATTAAACATGTCAGTTGGCATTAGGACATATTCACAGTTTCCTGCTTTTTATGAAGCTGTATAGATGGACTGTGGTGAGCTTTAGTAAACGGAGGCGTCAGGTCTGCCACAAAGGACACTGTTTTCAGGGAAACAGGAAAACTGGGAGATCAAAAAAAAAAGAATATGATTATTTCCTGATTACCACTATAATGACATAACAACTGCATTTCAAGATTATTAAAATGTCCCATTGATTTTCCTATTTTTGTCCTTTCTTTTTTTTGTGATTTTATATGCCATTATGTTAGAGATCACAGAGAATGAGATAGAAAACCACTTAGGCATCACAGTCTTCCCCAGTGTAAGCTTCTCTATGACTGTAAGTAGTTCTGTTCCGCTCCAAATAGAAAAAGATAATTCGGTTTTTGAGAAGCTGCAGATAGAATATTTCATTGATAAATACGCCCTTTGGAGAAATAAGGGCTTGTTATAGTTTGCCCAAATTTTTGCAAAATATTTTTTATAAGATTGTTGACATCAGCAACCCATTTTCCAATTCACTTGAAGTAGAGTATACAGTTTGGAAAATCAAGTTTTAGTGTCTATGTTTTGTCCTGTTTTCTGTCTGGAATTCTCTGAGTTCCTTCTCCTCTGCATTTGAAAGCAGGTCGCAGTTCCATTGACTTCTAAGTCATACAATTAATGTAAGCATTTTACATGGCTTTTCATCTCCTTGTCTACATTATTTATGACATGAGATTAATTAAACAAATTCTTTAATCTGTTTGTGTTCAAGACAACACGAAGACTGGCTTGCATTTTGCTGTGTTCAGATCCTTAACAGTGTTCCAGCCAAAGCTTTGCCCTGAACTCTGAGCATTTCGAGTTCTTTCCTCTGTATCTATTTCTGTTCCTGTTGTTTTATGAAGGAAAACTATCTCCTTTTACACTTGCTCAAGGCCAAGCTGTCTTTGCCCTTAGACCCTCTGTGTCAGTGCAGGCCGCATGGGGTTTTATGGACCTCCTTCATGAGACCTGCCAGAAGTGTGTGTTAGGGTTGTGGAGGGAGTCCACCCACACCTCCTGTGGAGATTATAGCTTCTAAGAATTTGCATTCTTTTTTTTAATTTTGTTTCTATTTTTTAAAATTTACATCCAGATTAGTTAGCATATAGTGCAACAATGATTTCAGGAGTAGGTTCCTTAATGCCCCTGACTCATTTAGCCCATCCCCCCCCCCCCCCCGGGAGACTCTTCTGTTTTTTCCCTCTCCCTGTTTTTATATTGTTTTTGTTTGCCTTCCCTTATGTTCATCTGTTTTGTCTCTTAAAGTCCTCATAGGAGTGAAGTCATATGATTTTTGTCTTTCGCTAATTTCACTTAGCATAATACCCTCCAGTTCCATCCATGTAGTTGCAAATGACAAGATTTCATTCTTTTTGATTGCCGAGTAATGCTCCATTGTATATATATACCACATCTTCTTTATCCATTCATCCATCGATGGACATTTGGGCTCTTTCCATACTTTGGCTATTGTTGATAGTGCTACTATAAGCATGGGGGTGCATGTGTCCCTTCGAAACAGCACACCTGTATCCCTTGGATAAATGCCTAGTAGTGCAATTGCTGGGTCGTAGGGTAGTTCGGTTTTTAGTTTTTTGAGGAACCTCCATGCTGTTTTCCAGGGTGGCTACACCAGCTTGCATTCCCAGAAGAATTTGCATTCTTAAAGAAGCTGCCTGTATGTTTGCTTTGCCCCCTAAAGTTTGGGGCCACCACTATCTTTCTGGCAACCCCCACTGTGTTTATATTGCAGCCAAAATAGCCTCAAAATGCAGCTCTGGCGTTTTATGAGTCAAAATCATCCTGTCCTCTGCTTTCCTAGACCCCAGAGGGTCTTGAGACAACAACAATATTCTCATATCGCAATAGCTTTCTGGTTCTCAAGAAGAGTTTTTATACCTTAAGTTTACACCTCTTCGTCAGCACATTCGCACAGAATCTAAGTACGTTTATCTTCCAATTTCACAGTTTTGTGATTAACTGGTTAATGCCTGTCTCCCCTGTTCAGCCAGGGCAGCTAATGTGTCTGTTTTTGCACAGCACGAAATGTGAACACGACAGACACCTCTTTTTGAAGGAATACCACTTCTGCACTGAGTAGTGAGGATAACCAGTCAGCCTCTGCCCATATCAAGTTCATAGACTATTTAAAAAGCCAGCCAGCGAGTGAGTTGTTACAAGGAGTATGGGCCAGAGCCAAGAGCGTGTCCTTGGAAGAATCTAGAAAGTGGCATTTGAGCTATGAAGTTCTACAGTGAGAATCAAAGTTGGTTTTTTTAGCTAATTCTTTTTTCTCCTGAATTTTTCTTTTTCTTGAGGTTTATTTGTTACCCTTGTCTATTGTCAGCGCTTAGAGAACCCATGACCTCCCAGGCCGTGACCAGCCCTTTGGGATGTGATTGTGCCAGGAAGGGCACAAGGAAGGGGAACAGCATTTGCTGAACATCTTTGCCCCTGATCATCTCAGTGGGTTAGAGGATAAAGAGGTTTTTTTTTTTTCCTTTCTCTGCCGCTTGCTACCTGTAGAATCCCAAGCACATTTCAATTTATCTCCCAAGCATCCATGTCATTACATGTTAAATGGAATAATTCAGTTTGTCTCCCAGGGCTGTTGTGGGATGAAGCAGAATAAAAACTATGCGTGCTCAGCACGGTACCTGCCATCTAGACGGCAAGTGGTTAGTAAGTGTCATATTTGTGGTAGTCATCATGATGTTGTGGAAGTTGAAAGGAGGAAGCTATTTGAGGACAGTCTTCTGAGACCATCACCAAGAAAAAAGACCTTACCAGGAGGATATTACAAATTATTTTTTCTTGCCACCAGGAATAACAATCCTGCCCCCGAAAAGAATCTTGTACTTTGATATTCAGCCACAATCCCACACTATAATGTTACTCTCACCTTACGGTTCTTCTCCTATTTGCTTTTTACCTGGTTGTCTTAAGCCCATAGACCTCGCACTGTTGTCATTGTGGGTGCTCCAATGGCTTCAAAGCAGAGTTGACTAGGGGTAAGGGTTGACTACCTGTATCAGAATTAACTGAGAGTGAATTGGAGATGGGATATCTTCAATAATTCTTACAACCACTGCAGATAATATAACCCTAATTATATCATTGCGGGCTATATCATTCCGCTTTGAATTTATAATTCTAATCTCATGGCAGGAATGTATAAAAGTGCCATAATACTTTGCTCTTGTATTCCCTCCAGTTTCAGTGCGCTTCTCCCATCTTGGAATAGTTCAGTGGTTTTACAGATTTCAACTTGGATGCCCCTTCCTGGAAGGCCAGCCTGAAGTGGCTACTCACCCCCGAGCCCATTTTAATTCTCTGCACAGCCCCCAATTTCTGTTTTCCAGTCCTTTGTGTATTCCTTCAGTCTTTTGTTCATTCATTCTTCCCTATGAATGTCAGTTTCCCAAAAACAGGAGGCAATCCTATTCCCTTATAAAAGGGGAGTGTTTTGAACCCACTGGTACTAAGCCCTTCTGTGCGACAGCACAGGGTAAAGTCATGAGCGGAACTGACCTGGTCTTCTGGAGGCAGCCATGAAGGAGGCACATGTTGGTCAAAACAAAGAAATGAAAATGAATACGTATGGACTTCCAAATTGTCGTACGTGCCCTGGAAGACAAGAACCTCGTCCTGAGAAATTGGAGAAACTTCGACTGAGATCTCAAGAGTGACTACAGGTCCCCTAAGTAGATGAGGGACAGACATGGTGCTGAGTATGTGTGAGGTACACGTGGGGGAGGGGCTGCTTCAGGCCTTGCAGCAGCAACAAAACATGTAACCAGAGCACATTCAGGAACTAGAGCCAAGACCTCATAGGTTCATCACGAAAGGCAAAGTAGAGATGTTGAATAAGAGAAAAGTTGGGAGGCTGATGGAAAAGCCAGAGCCAGAGAAAGGAATCGGGGTGCCCAACCGTGTGGACATCCTTTAAAGCCATGGGGGTCAGATGAGAGAGAAAGGAGTCCAAGGCATGACTGAAAAGTGGTGGCTGATGACGAAGAAAGAAAACCAGAATAGAGTGTGGTCATGGAAACCCAGCACAGACAGGTTTCAAGGAGGAAGTGGAAGCCACCATGTTAATTCTACTGAAGAGTCAAGGAAGATCCGAAAAAGGAAATGTCTTGGATAATGCGGCAGCATAGAGTTTGTTAGTGACCATGGCTAGCGCTGCTCCGGGGTGTCACGGGGCCAGAAACCCAACTGGAGTGAATAGTGGACGGAACACAGGATGAGAAAGTGAAGGCCGACCCTCTAATCAACGATTTGAAGAAGTTTAGAGCGTCTTGCCACATGTGCCTGAAGGTGAAATTTTTGAGCCACCACGACCATCCAATCAACAAGAACCTAAATAAAATACATCTTAGCACCAAAAGCCCTGAAAGAAACCAAACAGAATGACTCATTCCCACCCAAATTTTGGCCTTCGTTTGGCCGATCTTCTTTATGTTACTCTCCTATAAAGGAAACACTTCGGAAGCACGACCCCCTAAAAAATGTCTCTCGCTCCCTAAGACTTATTATCTGGTGTTTTTGCTTTCTGTCTGTCTTTTTGCACCACAGAATAACAGACTAAGAAAATATGCTTTTGAATTGAAAATGAATGACCTAACCTATTTTGTGCTGGCGGCTGAAACAGAGTCAGATATGGATGAATGGATCCACACCCTGAATCGCATCCTGCAAATCAGTCCCGAGGGGCCACCTCAGGGGAGGAGGAGCACGGAGCTTGCAGATCTGGGGCTGGGTGAGAACGCACGCGCCCCCCCCCCCTTCCCTTCCTTTGCAAAATGTGACCTGTGTGTTTGGTTCATCTAATGAACCAGTTAACTGTGGTAGCTGTCAAGGCTAGCTCATCCGTCCCTGAGCTACAGAAAAGCACCCCGAAATGCTTGACTTTTCCTGAATAGTGAGGATCACCACACGCAGGTATGATTTTGAGTTTACTGGCAGTGATTTGAGGCTGGAAATCATCTGTCGGCAGTACTAAAAATGTACCCATGTCTGATGGGAGGTTACCTTAGATGGGGTAGTTTGTGTTGCATAGCCTTTACTTTACTTTACTTTGATTTAATTAATTAACATGATATTATGTAAAGACAGACATGCATTACTTCCTTTTAATTGAAAGATATCTTTCATGGATACTTCTTGACCATACTGAGATCAGCTTATATGTGACAGTTCCATAAATGTTGCACAATATTAGAGATCTTTATGAAATAAAAATATTTTTCTTCTTCCCATCCTTATTACTTCTTAAAATTCTAATTCATTCTAGGCAAAGAGAGGGGAGCAAGAGCGTGGAAAGGACGGGTGATGAGACACATAGAAAAACAGGTCCATGACCACAGGAAAGCCAAGTTCACTTCCAGAGTTGGTCGTTCCTCCCGAAAGGAAAACTATTCTAAGACATTTTGTCCAGCACCATGGGATCTTAGACACCAGAGTCTTTAGATTCTAGTAGTCTAAGTATCATATTCTATAAAGTGAAAGAGGCATGGGGCAATGAGGAAGAAAACTGTTGTTGACTTTAACACAACTACTATGTACCATGGTAGGCGTTTAGCATTCATGATTTACTTAATGATAATCAACTTGAGTATTCATGTTTATAGAGTTTTAGAGAGTTTAAGTAACTGAAGCCAGAATATGGGCTTGAAGTTGATGGCCAGAGAGTCAGAATATCAAAAATGTACTCACAGATAAGAAAACTTTAGTGTGCATTGATGGAGTAAGTCATGACAACCCCAAGTACAAGTGTGGTATTATAAGGGTCAAGAGTTCTTACGCACATAGGGTGGTGTCATGGAAAGAATCCCAAAATGACCATCAGGAGGTCTGATTTCCAGGCCTCGATCTTGTAACAATATAGAGTCCTGGAGGCAGGATACAACGAAGACATCTGCTCACCTGCATCCATGCCACATCGGGTCTTGATATGCCACAGCCTGGAGAGATGTGTGATTCATGAGTATTGCTTATTAACCTGTCTTGGTGTATCTTTTCAAGATTCGCTGGATAATTCTGTAACTTGTGAAAGCACACCAGAGGAAACAGAGTCTTCAGAGAACAGCCTACACCCAGACTTTGCAAAAGTAATAAAGCCGACATTTTACTATGCAAATAAATTTGAATAACTTATTAGTTATTGTTTTCATGGAAAAGATGTAAATGCTGTATTTTAAAATTTAAACTAAGAAATGCAACATTCAAAAAACAAAAGCATGTTTTGATCGGATTTGCCGCGTGTTAATGGATGATATTAAAAGAGTGATGATACTAAGGGGCAATTTCTTGGCCATGTGGAGGGGGCCAGGCTGTAAGTATTTGGATAGTTGGTTACCAAGAGCTAACACAGTTTTCTCTGCAGTACCTCACAGAAACTGAAGAGACTGTCAAAACAACTCGAAATACGGAGAGGTTAAATCTGTTCTCACTGGATCCAGATATAGATGTAAGTCGAAATTCCTTCTGAGCAAGCGTGAACTCAGTCCACACAATTGTGGTTTAGAATTCAGGATTTCTTTTTTTTATGATGGGTGTTTGTTGAGAAAAACCTTCCACCTTTTTTGTAGACCTTGAAACTTCAGAAAAAGGACCTTTTCGAACCCGACCTTGGGATCAAACCATTTGAAGAAAAAGCCGCCAAGAGGATCATGATCATTTGTAAAACTCTCACCTTAAATCTTCAGGGATGTGTTACGGAGAATGAGAATGACCCAATAACGAATGTAAGTTTCCCCTGTTACATCCAATGCTGATCAGCCAATATCACACCACCCTGGCCAAAATCTTTTCTATTCCTGATAATCCCAGGCACTGAGTTCACACCAGCTAGTGCACCAGGGAGTATGAATGACAGCATTTTCCACATGACAAAAATGCACGAGTTCTGAAGTGGACGTACTACCGTAAAATGTTCCTTTTACCTTGAAGAAGTGTCAAAGGGACTGTATTCTAGTGTCCTTTCCATTCAATCGCACAGTGGTTCAGAGTTTCCTAAGGCATTGTTTATATCTACTTGGTGGTGGCTGAGATGGCTTTTAAGTCAAATTTTTTTTAAATTTTTATATTTATATGTTTGAACGTATATTAGAGAAGAGTGTGGACAAACAAATCAACTCTGAGGTTTCACAGCTATCACTGCCTAAGACAAGGCTACATAGTGAATCAACTAAAATAATATTGGATAAATATTAAATAATAGTATAGGCAAATGGGAGAAAAAAAAGGTGCTTCACTGATATTTGGGAACCACCACAGCATTCATTAAATCAACATAAGATTCCTTTTCCTGCTAAGTGGGCTGTCTTAAAAGTTCTCTCCTATGGGGGGGCGGGGCAGGGAGGGGAGGATGGGTGATGGGTATTGAGGAGGACACCTTTTGGGATGAGCACTGAGTGTTGCATGGAAACCAATTTGACAATATATTTCATATTTAAAAAAAGAAAGAAAGAAAATTCTCTCCTAGTAGTCTGGGGACAATTCTATACCAATTGTATAAAAATTGTTTTAATATTTACTTATTTATTTATTTATTTATTTATTTATTTATTTATTTATTTTGAGACACAGAGAGAGAGAGCATGAGTGGGGAAGAAGCAGAAAGAGGGGGGGAGAGAGAATCCCAAGCAGCTTACCTGCTGTCAACACAGAGCCCAGCGTAGGGCTCAAACTCATGATCCATGGGATCATGAATGTGAGCCAAAATCAAGAGTGGGATGCTTAACCGACTGAGCAGACCAGGCACCCCTAGACCAATTGTAAAGTTATTTGTGGGAAGGGGGCATTCCGCGAGCATAAACATTAAATTCTGAACTATAAGGAAAGAAAAATTATACATAATCCCGCCACCAATCCAAGTCAGTGTTGTACTGGTATGTCCCCTTTCATTGTTTTTAATGCAGTCCATTTTAATTTTTGATAAATCATCCCTCAATTATCATCTCTCACCTCAAAGAAGAAAACTTATTTCTAGATCCATATTATAAGCCATGTTTGCTTTTTAGAAGACAAAACAGCGTTAAGCTTTCTCTCTAGACCGAGCACCACACAATTCCATGCACATCTCCATGCTGAAGTTCAATGAGACTTATTAGCCGTGACAGTGTGTGGCTTGAAGAAAGGATGGACCCTTTCATACCTGCTGCCCTTGGGTCTTCAGGCATGGCACTGGTTCTTTGAGCCCATTTTCCCTGGTGTAACAGAGGGATAATGGTACATGCTACGAACCTCAGATTGAATGAGGAGAATCAAGTGATAATGTGCCTCTCTTGGGTCAGTATGCCTCACCTTCCCATCAGTGAGTTCTGCCACGCTGGGCAGGTAGCTTACCTTCCCTCTCCTCTTCTATAAATGGGATAATAATAACAGTAGCTGTTTCAAAGGACTGTTGTGAAGAAGTCATGAAGTAATATATGGAAAGTACTTGGATGATGCTTGATGCACAGTAAGCAATCATTACATATTAACTGTTATTTTAATAGGTGGAAATTGCTTGGAAATTTGCGAATGCTATATATGCAAGGTATTGGCGTTTTCAGTATTGCACATGAGAATCTTGTTGACAAGGTAAAATTGAGCTGACTCACCAGCAAGAATCTTCCCCCCCAATGAAACTTTCTCACATTTTAGAACTGTAATTGGGCAGTAGGTATGTGAGTAAAAATGATAGTACTGGAAGTCACGTTTATTCCTTTTTCAGCAACTACTTACTCTGTGCACCTACTGGGAGCCAGACTTTTTCTAGGTACTCAGGAAACAGCAGGGAACAAGATAACAAGCCCTCTGCCCTCTTGAAGACTGACTCTTTTTGAAAAGAACAAACGATAAATTTTTTTAAAGAGACAAATAAATTAACACGACAGTTGTACATTATTTACAGTTGTTTGAAATAAATCAGTATGACAGATGTGATACAGAGGAACTGGGAGATGGGTCACCTTAGGCAGAGTGGTCATACGAGGCCTCTCTCAAGAGGTGACATTTGAATACAGACCTAACAGGTGAGAAGGATAAGTCAGGTCATGGGAAAATATTCTAGGGCAGGAGAACGAGCAAGTGTGAATGCCCTGAGACAACTAAGTCTTGGCAAGTTCTAGGAACAGGAAGTAGGTGCCGAAGGGAAGAGCAGACCAAGATAATGTGGGAAGGACAGTCCAAGGGAAGGTAATGTAAGGTACAGGCTGTAGTGAAGTGTTTGCATTTATCCTGAGTGGAGGCTCTTGAAGGATTTAAAACACTTTCAAATGGTGTGGTTCAATTTCTGTTTTTGTTTTTGATTTTTAAGATCCCATCAGAAAAAAAATAATGAATTGGAGGAAATAAGAGTTGACCAAGGATGGAAGATAGGAGTCTGCCACCTAGTTCATTGCATGGCATAGACTAGGACTGGCAAGGAAGAAGGAGAGAAATGGATGGATATGACTGATGTTGGGTAAATTGGACAGGCAGGCTTCTCTGATCCATTGGACAAGGGGAAAGAGTATCTCAAGGATGAGTCCCTCGCTTTTGCTTTGAATACTTCTATGCATGGTGGTGCCATTAAAAGGGCAAGACTAGATGAAGAGCAGATTGGGGGGATATTGGCCCCAGATTCCATTATGGGCATGTTAAGCTTGATAGGCCCACTAGATATCCAAACAGAGATGTCCTTTGGGTAGATTCAAATACAAGTTTGGAACTCAAGGCAGTGGCCACGAACTAGGTATCAACTTGGAAGTCTGGTCCATACAGTGACCCGGAGGGTCACATTTAGGAATTTCTGTGTGAATAGAAAAGGGACCAGGAACCAAACCTTTAAAAGATGAATAGAGGGATTCCTGGGTGGTTCAGTCGGCTGAGGGACCAACTCTTGCTTTGGGCTCAGGTCTGGTCCCAGGGCCATAGGATCAAGCCCCAGGATTCTCTGTCTCTCTCTCTCTCTCTCTGCCTGTCTCCCCCACTCATGCACTTCCTCTCTCTCTCTCTCTCTCTCTCTCTCTCTTAAATAAATAAATAAATAAATAAATAAATAAATAAATAAATAAAAGATGAATAGAGAAATGACCAAAGGAGACTAAGAAGGAATGGCCATTGAAGTAGAACTAAACCAAAAAAGATTGGGCTATGAAGCCAAGAGGGAACATGTCAGCTGTGTGGCATGGTGCTGAGGAGCTGAGTAACAGGAAGCCAGAGAGGAGCCCAGTAGATATGCCAACATGGAGGATACCTGGGACTGTGGAACGAGAAATTTCCATGGAGTGAAATGGTCAGGAGGAACAATCAATGTACTTTCATTCAGGATTAAAATTTGAAAAACAAAAGAAAACAAATCAAAAGCCCTGGAAGCTGCTTCTTGAAACCACTTGGAAATATCAGGAAAATGTAACCCAAATCATAATGGCATTTAGCCATCTTATGAAATAAAAATAAATGTGGTTTTTTTGACCATGCATATCCTTAAGTGTGATTAAAATATCCAATTTAGAAACTGAAACTTGAAGATAATGGGCTTTTCTTTCCAGTGCCCGGCATATGACTCCTTCCACATGGATTCCTTTCTTTGTACTAAAACTCATATTCAGAAGCTTAATGTTTGTATTTGGGCCAGTCTTGCCAAGCACGAGAACACGCCCAAGTCCAGAACCCAGCATCAGTATGCCCTTTTATATCTGTAAAGCCTGAGAGACAAGTTTATTTGGAGTGCTTTGGATGTCCATATTCTACTTAATTTACTTTAAAATTGATACAAGTGTTAAAAAAATAGAAAATGACTTGGTAAAAAACAATTCCATTGTGCTTATAAACAATAAAATAAAAACTAAGAAAACAGCCTCACCTAAACTTGACAGCAATTTTTTATGTAATGGCATTGTTTTTAAAAATCTTTGTATATTATTGAGTGACACTCTTTTGTTAATGTAGCTATTTTTAAACTCATTGTTTTTAACTCAGAGAGCATTTTTTTAAGTGAATCGAAATATTTCTTCAAGTTGCCAAAGATCCAACTCCTGTATTTAGTGAATGAGCTTCTAAAAAGCTTCTTTTTAAAACTTTTCCATGATGAGGAAACAATATTTGACAGCATGTAATTTTTTAGTCAGTCCGTTGGGAACCAAATTCAAGTTGACGGTATTCTAGTATAAAATATATCTTTGAAAATAGCAATTGATTCCTAAAATGTGAACAAATAAGCCTGCTTCACAGCAGAGCTACTTTAAAATTATAATGTTCTTGATTTTTATTTAAGAAAATACAGAATTCTAAACATAAGAAGCCTGTGACTTAATTTGGTAGGCTTTCAAGTGCTTGATTAAACAAATCTTTATTGAAAAGCCAATGATTCAAAAAGTAAGATTTGACATTTAAGTTGAAAAAGTGGATTGGAAGAAATAAATGAATCACCATATGAGCTTTAATTTCTGATGGATTATCAAAGTAGGTAATTTATTTCCATTCACCAAGCAGAAGTGAAAATCAAAATGCACCAATTCATGACAAATAATAGGATTTTTTTCCTTTGACCTTCAATGTGTTTTGAGTTCCTGCCTGAGTTACTTTCATGTAATTTTTGCATTTTCTACTCTTGCAGACCACCACTACCACAAACCAAAAGTTTTTCTAAATTAAATTCAGTTGGTAAAATGGGAAACTTTTACTTTTTAATTGTCTTATTTTTTAAATATTTTATTGAATTTCATTTTATATGTGTAGCTCTGTTTCTAACAGTAGGGCAGCTGGCAAATATGACTAGTATTAAGGGATAAAATAATAACCCCATTATAAGCTAGCCATATTACTGTGTTTCAAAGTACATGAGATACCTATTAAACATTCAGTATCATGTGGTTTTGTGTATATCCTGCTTGCCCACAGAACACTGATATATGAGGGGCATCAATTCAAAATTCAGTGACGTAAACAAAAGTAAAAATGTTTTGGGGAGCATATTCCATTCTGAGAAATCTGTAGTTAATGACATGTAATTATATCTATTTGCATGGACATAATTATTTCTATATGTAGACATGTAACTATGTACATATACATATATTCATTTATTTCAGTCCCTGTTTTATTAATAACTGTTGCATTTAACAGTTTTCTGTTGAAAATTTCATCTTTCTGGAATCATTCTTCAGATTCTACGATACTCTGGCA
The DNA here is from genome assembly GCF_018350175.1 of Felis catus. Classification (NCBI taxonomy): domain Eukaryota; kingdom Metazoa; phylum Chordata; class Mammalia; order Carnivora; family Felidae; genus Felis; species Felis catus. The sequence continues at coordinate 207,959,918 of NC_058375.1, read as the reverse complement.
GCATTTAACATATATATATATATATATATATATTTTTTTTTTTTTTAATCTCTCTCCACCCCCAGTCGCCTTACAGCCTGTTTTCCCTACTCCACCTCTATCTTTTGCATGCTGATATTGTTCAGGATAACATTCTGATTTTCTTCTCTTTATCTCATGGCTTAAACAAGAACACATACAAAACTCTCCTGGGTCCACATCCCCAGCCCAGTTTCTTTGGCCAGGCTCAAAACTCATATATCCAACTGTGATTGGAATGTCCTATAGACGACTCTATGTACCATCCAGAACTCATCTTTGTATCTTTATCTTATATATTAGTGAATGATATTGCCGTCCACTTAGTTTCTTACATCTCCAAACCTGGGAATTTTCTTTTATGCATACCCCTGTGAACACCTCTCTCCAACCAATGAGAACACCCAATGGATTTCTAAGTTCTTTGGGTATACCTCCTTAATGTTCCTCAAATGCATCTCCCGCAAAAGCATTCTTTCATGCCTTTATGTTCTTTCCTGTGTTTATGTCTTTGCACATGTCACTTAATCTACCTAGAAGCCCCTTCTAACCACCGCTTTACCTACTTTTTGCTTTTTTAAAACTCAACCAAGAAACTTTCCCTTTCTTTCCCATCTTTCATTACCTTCCCATTTTCTCTTTATTTCACATTTTCCCTTTCCTTCTTAGCATGGTGGTGAGAGGTACAGAGGCAGCTACTCACAGGCTTGGAATTGGGTAACCAACCAAGAAGTCCTCATACTGGGAGGCAGAAAGCTATGTGGAGGCACAGAAATGGAATGTGCTTGGCTTTGTCAGGATCTGGGGTACTGTGCAGGGTGGTACAAAGGAGACAATTCGAGAAGGTGGCTGTGGTTGGCAGACTGGTTACTCTGAACAGTAAGTAGATTGATTGAACAAATACGTAAATAGGTCAATGATAACAAGAGCCAATTTTTCACTATTGGAGGAAATAGTTACATGAAATATGAATAGGGAAAAGGCTTGAAATAACCCTTCTTGATTTGAATTTGAAATAGAAGTATCAACATGAACTCATGAGTTTTTCATATTTCATAAAATATTCATGTACAGATAGAGTTAAAGAAATCCTTGTAGATGTGAATGTTATGTGTATGGATATGTGTATGTGTATGTGTGTGTGCATATGTGTATGCGTCCCAGTAACAATGAGCATAATGAGCACCGAGATCCTGGTTTCTAAATGTCACCCTCACAGAAAGGTACCAGAGCTGTATGGAGAAATGACTGGGGCATTGAAAGTATCCGATGAGCCTAGAACATCGTGTTGAGTGAAGAAGTGCCCCCAAAATTATGGAATCTACCAAAAAGTCACGGGAGCTACCTCTAGCCAAATCTGAAACAATTTGAGCATCAATATAAATAATGATAGTAATAGATTGAAATCTATTGAATAAAATAGTAGTAATCCATGAGTCTATACTTGGAGGTATGAAGGAAAGAAAGAAAGAAAGAAAGAAAGAAAGAAAGAAAGAAAGAAAGAAAGAAAGAAAGAAGAGGGAAGGAGGAAGGAAGGAAAAGAAAGGAAGGAAGGAAGGAAGGAAGGAAGGAAGGAAGGAAGGAAGGAAGGAAGGAAGGAGAAAGAAAGAAAAAAAGAAAGAAAGAAAGAAAGAAAGAAAGAAAGAAAGAAAGAAAGAAAGAAAGAAAGAAAGAAAAAAGAGGGAAGGAGGAAGGAAGGAAAAGAAAGGAAGGAAGGAAGGAAGGAAGGAAGGAAGGAAGGAAGGAAGGAAGGAAGGAAGGAGAAAGAGAAAGAAAGAAAGAAAGAAAGAAAGAAAGAAAGAAAGAAAGAAAGAAAGAAAGAAAGAAAGGAGGAAGGAAGAGAGATAGAAAGTTTCATCATTACAGAATACCAACTAGTAAATATAGAAAGAATGATGGAACTAGAAAATCACCATTGGTAGCCGTCTTAGTGGGAGTTGATTCCAGTGGGAGTTACCAATGGAGAATTAGGTGAGTTAGGTTTGATGAGTATCAGGACATTGGGATAATCTCAGAATATATCTGCAAAACTGCTAATCACTTACCACTTAATATATATTGTATATTTTAAAGAACAGTATTATGCCATATATAAATAGTAATTTCTCTTATCTACTGTTTTATTAAGTAATGTACTAAAGAGGCAACTGCATGTATGACGATTTTATATCAAAACCATCGCTTCTTTCTTCTTCCTGCAGATTGAGCCTTTTTTTGTGAGTGTGGCACTTTATGACCTCAGAGACTGCAGGAAGATTTCTGCGGATTTTCATGTGGATCTAAATCACACTGCTGTCAGACAGATGCTCTCAGGGGCTTCCGTGGCTTTGGAAAATGGAAACATTGACACTGTTTCCCCAAGACAATCAGAAGAACCTCACGTCAAGGGATTCCCAGAGGAATGGCTAAAATTCCCAAAGCAGGTTGCACTTTTGTTTACTTGTGATAACCCTGAAACTGCCCGTTTCATCATTCTTACCCAAAGAATACAGTTGGTTTCCCAACTAAAAATTCCCTAAAAGCTGTCCCTTTAAAAAAAAAAAAAAAAAAAAAAAGAAATTTTGTCAATGTCTTCAGTATGCATCCCTAGATGCTTATTAGTTGTTTTCTTCGTACATAGGCTATATTTTCTGTAAGCAATCCACATTCTGACATTGTTTTGGTGGCCAAAATCGAAAAAGTACTGATGGGGAACATTGCAAGTGGTGCTGAACCTTATATTAAAAATCCGGACTCCAACAAGGTAATGCATAATCTTTTCCATAAATAATTTAGGCTGCTTTCAGGATATAGAATCACACTGCCTTAATGAATTATCAAGCTTGGTAAATGTGAGTCTCAAAATAGTCGCTGGTTACTGAAACGAATATCCATCGGGCAAATTTTAAAGTATATATTCTTGGTGTATGTGTTTCGACCAAGCAGCTTCTGACTTCTGATCATCTCTTAGTAGAAATCAACTTAAATGTGTATAAAATCTTCACTCCAAGGATCAAAATGTTAGCAATAATGAAGAGTGAGGATTAATCTGACTAAAAGCAAGTGAATACAGATTACTGATGATGAACTAAGTGAAAGAGTAAGACAGATAACTGTAGGTCAAATTATTCTAACACTGAAGTGACAACAGAGTAAAGGATGTGCTGGGAGTTCTTCAAATGATAGGACAACAGAAAATTTTTTCTTTTTTCTCCAACCATATTGTCTTTAATAATCAAATGTCACTAGTTGGTAGGAAATAAATATTAAAAGTCTGTATTTTTCATGCAAGGGAAATGTATTAGGGAAAGACTGCATAAGAATGGAATTTGAGCATGTGTAACAATTTAGGGCAGTGTTTAACATATTCATGAGATTCGGGGTTTGGCAAACTACAATGTGCAGGCCAGATCCACCTGCCACCTGTTTCTGTCAATAAAGTTTTATTTACACAGTCACACTCCCATCATTTACGGATTGCCTAATGGCCGCTTTCTTGCTACAGAGACAGAGGAGCCATGACAAAGACCACGTGGTCCACAAAGCCCAATATACTTACTGCGATCCTCTGCAGAATACATTCGCCAACCTCTGCCATAACGAATAAGGGTATAAGATGGTCTGTGGGTGTAAATTTGAAAACGCTTTCCATTCGATGTTGTAAGACCTTTCCAGTCTGATAAAAGGGAAGAAAAAGTCGCTGTTCCAAGACAAGCGTATTTTCTATATTTGAAATATCCAGAGTGAAAAGAACGAAAAACATAATACAGTAGTTTGAACACAGAGGAGATCATTTGGTTCTTTACAAGACAGAATCGGCAGGCCAGTAAGGCAGACAGACAGACCTTCCGAGTTTCAGTACAAGATAATGTGGAAAAGTATCTATTAGTGTTTTCCTTGGACAGTTTGGGAAGAGGTGTTCTAAACAATATTTTGATTTACTTTTCCCTTAGTATGCACAAAAGATACTGAAATCCAACAGGCAGTTCTGCAGCAAGTTGGGGAAGTACCACATGCCGTTTGCTTGGGCAGTAAGGTAGGTTGACATCTGTAACCAACAGAACAGTCATACGTTTACAAGTCTGCGTTGGAAACCTGTTTGAACACCTCTCTGTTACCTGTTATGTGTGATATACCAAAACCTGGAAAAATATTAATGGTGTCATCTTCATAAACATTCGGGGCTCCCCGGAAACATGTGCTTTACAAGACAATTCAGCAAGACAGAGTATAATAGATTGGGGCTATGATATGTGCACAGTGTGTGCACGACCAGATATACTACGGCTTCTTGGTGGGATCAAAGTCATAACCTGTTTATTATGCATATTTGGTTTATTAAACGTTTGACATTATATCAGGCCTGAAAGTTTAGTGTGCATAACATCCAAATGGCAGCATTGTGATTTATTATGCAGCTGCGTATTTTCATCTATGTGTAGGGCATAGGCCTATGTATGGATGTCCAGAGGAAACCATCAGTTTGATCATTTAAGCTCTCTTTGATTTTGGCACTGATTAGCATAGCCAGATTTGTCAGTACTGGCTCACTTTCTGATGGAAACGCTGAGTTATGTCGACACTAAGGATGGAATCATCCTCCCGGACATAGAACCTCTGCATAAAAACAAGAATTGCTTTTCAGGTCTGGTTAAAGATCAATTACAGTTGTCCTCCTCAATTTCTTTGCATCCTTATGTGTGTAAGAATTTCTTAAAAGAGGAAAAGCCTGGCATAGACACGAGGACAAAAAGGTCAGCGATGTATAAACCAAATTAACTTTAAAAGGTCAGGGCGCCTGGGTGGCTCAGTCGGTTAAGCAGTCAACTCTTGGTGTCGGCTCGGGTCATAATCTCACAGTCTTGGGATTGAGCTCCATGTCGGGCTCTGTACTGAGTACTGAGTGCAAAGCCCGCTTGGGATTCTCTCTCTCCCTCTCTATGCCCCTCCCTTTCTCATTCACGCGCTCTCTCTCGCTCTCTTTCAAAAATAAATAATAAACATTTTAAACATTTTTAAAAATAAAAATAAATAAATAAAAATAGGTTAATTAGCGTGCCATGAAGTAAGACAGCCTAGTAAGTATTCCTTTGAACATTGGTAACATTGTCCCAATGGTGGTAACTTCAGAAGGAAGACAGCGTCTGTTAATTTTAGCCATTTTTAGGTCTCCCAGTACCCAGGGATGAGCATAACCAGAGTGAATCTACCAATATTTGTTATCATTGTGAGCTTGTTACTTGAAGTCGGGGGCAGGTAGGTGCAGGGGAGGGAAAGGTGGAAATATGAGCAACAGGAAACCAGGACAGACTTGCACAGTCTCTCCAATGCAGCCCTGTAGTGAGGGAGAAAGAGACCAGATCCAGGAGTTGGACAAACACGGTCCAATTCAGGCCACCACTTACAGACGGTAACTTTACTCCAGTTTCCTCCCAGTTCTCAGGGTCCCAACCACACGATGAAACTGACAAGGCCTGCCTCGTGGGCAATGGAGGCAATCTCAGCTACGAAAGCACTTGGCATAAAGTGGATCACACGTATCACTCTGTCTCTCTGTGCCTCTCGCCCTGCAGGGACAGCTAATGCCAGTACATGATGCCTGGAACAGACATTATCCGAATGTACTGAACCTTTATGTTGAATTTCGTTGTGTTTATTTCTCCCAAGCTTCCAGAGAAAGGATAACTAGTCATAATTTGCTGGTTAAACTCTTTCATGTTGATAAGTATTCTCAATTCCCACAAGAAAACCTGTTGGGGCATAATAAGATATCTTTTGGCAAAAGAGAAATATTCCAGTATAGCAAACTTACAACGGCAAACACATTTTCTGTTAAATGGCTCAGCACTGTTGTGAGGTTTTAGAAGCAGTCATTTGAGAGCCAGAGCTGGTTTTGAAATCTATACTGTACTTAATAGCCAAATGAACTTAGGCAAGTACTCATAGGCTATCTTTACCCTAGCTTTTTTTTTAATGTACAAAAGAGGAATGATAATACATAATCTACAGTTGCAGAGATTAACAAGCACAGATATGTACCCAGCAAAAGATAACCATTGTCTGCAGTCACTATTCTTATATGATTATTAAGTCACCTGGGGAGATCATATTTTCTGCAACAAGTCCCCCTTTCTGGTAAATTTGGCACAGCGAAGAATATGGTGGGGTAGAGAAGGAAAAGCATTACCCTTTACTGAGCAGTTAGGAGAAGAAGTAACAATTGTACAGTGAAGTTGTCTAATAAAATATGCTGGAAGAAAGACGGATGAGGTTTCTAGGAAGGCTGACAATATTCCTATCGAAGTAATTACGTCTAGGACAAGAAAGTCAACAAAACCACAAGCTCATGCTCCATTGATGCCTGATGAGTGGTTTGGCTGTAGGTTAGGAAACAGGAGGCACCACCAATTTGTGCACATAAATACATGGTTTACATTCACGTAAACATCTCTGACATCTCAGAAAAAAAAAATGGTTAGCAGCATAGGTTGAAAGATTTCATGTTAAACCCCTTGGAATAACTAATCACAAAAATAAGTACCAGATCCAGCCAAAGAAGATTTTAGTCCCCCTCACAATGTGGAAATTGCTTCAAATAAAATGGCAACTGCATCAGAGGAGGGCTCGTGGTTACTCAAGCCATTAGCTGACATATTTCAATATTCTATTGATTCTGCTGGATGTTTGGCCTCCTTTTTTTCCTACTATATTTTCTAGATTGCAGTTTGCCTAACAGCGTAGCTTTGAGTGTACCCTGAAACACTTTGGCCCTAAGATCAACTGCCACTAAAAAGGGTAGAATTGACAGTTTAGCTTATGACCATATTTTTACCCAGATCCAACCGTCCCACCCGCTGCTACACACACACACACACACACACACACACACACACGCACACACACACACACACACACACACACAGATGCTCATCACTGTGAACATTTTTTTCTGAAATTAATTTGATGTGTGTTCTTATTTTTGGCAGCTATTGTGATATTTTACAATAAAAAAGAAAAAAAAAGGTTATTCTTGGAGTAGGTAAAGAGAATACATTCATATGGCTACCATGGGTATTTTACATGCTTTGATTTGGGGGAAAGTTGACCCCTACAAAAGTGTCATGTGGTTAAAGGGAACTTTTTCCATGCATATGGATCCCACAATTATATGTGTCAAAATCCATGCCAGGACTCTGATTTCTTTTTTTTTTTAAGTTTATTTATTTATTTTAGAGAGAGAGAGAGAGCACAAATAGGGGAGGAGTAGAGAGAGAGAGAGAGACAGAGGATATGAAGCTAGCTGCAGGCTCCTAGCTGTCAATGCAGAGCCTGACACAGGGCTCAAACCCACGAGCCAAAGTCAGACGCCCAACCTCTTGAGCCACCCAGGTGCCCCAACTCTGATTCCTTTTAACCCACCTTACACGATATTCTAAATGGATTGGCGCACAACCCTGGAATTTCTTTAAAATTGAATAAAACTCCATTAAAAACTTCATTCTTCCATCTATGTGTTTACAAAAGGCACACAGTCTAACATCCCCAACAAACGGTTGTCCAACCTCTGAATCCTCCCAATGACCAAAACTCAAGTGCATCCCACAATGGTTCCTTCCTTCTTTCTATAGGTCTAGTGATTAAATAACTCATTTAAAAAAATATATTTTTCGGGGCGCCTGGGTGGCTCAGTCGGTTAAGCGTCCGACTTCGGCTCAGGTCATGATCTCACAGTTTGTGAGTTTGAGCCCCGCGTCGGGCTCTGTGCTGACAGCTCAGAGCCTGGAGCCTGCTTCACATTCTGTGTCTCCCTCTCTCTCTGCCCTTTCCCTGCTCGTGCTGTGTCTCTCTCTGTCTCAAAAATAAAATAAACATTAAAAAATATATATATATTTTTTTTTTCAACTGCATGACAATTACTTTTGTGTTTTGTCTTAACATTAGCTACAGAAATATGCCCCATTCTTTCTGTGTCACAGCTCTTCATGCTGCTCGTGATTGAGGCTCTCAGGGACACCTGGGCTTCTTTTCCTGCAGCTAAATCCCACATTTTCTTCAGTCATCCCCCAAACGTCGCGGTTTTGAGACCCTCACCATATACGGATCATTGCCCAACTGTGGCAGCTGGAACTGGGCACAGCATCCTGCCATCCCGAAACCATCTGTGTGCATGAGTCAGTTCTCTGTTCTCTTGCCAGTTAGCATATTTATTAAGCAAGGACAGCGTGTAGGGGGCTGTGAGCAGCTCTTCTCCCTGGCCCTGCGTTCTTCACCCTCTTTACAACGTGTCCAGTGTAAGTGAGCTGTTTGCACGACAGAGCTGCGGATAAAAGCAGGAACGAGTTTTACAGCTCACGTCTAGTGATACATTTGTAATGACTGGTTAATTACAAACAACAACAACAACACTACTCAAGGTCAGTTTGACCTCCTCCTGTGTTGAAAATACATCGTATTGGTTTCAACATGCCACACACCCGTACAGAAGCCCTGTGTGATATTTAAATAAAATCTTCGAATTAAATAGTTTCTCATTCTGCTTCCCCAGAATGAAAAATTTCCCCTCACTTACCACTTAACAGAGAAAAATGAGCAGAAAGGTGGAAGGAGTCTAAAAAGTATGATTCTGGCCCATTTTCGGTATTATTTGACACTACAGCTCTATGATCAGATATCTATCTAAATGGCCACGTCGGCCTGTGTATTTTGGTTATTTGGTGTTTGGAAATCTTTGGTTAATTTCAAGAGTAATGAAATAGTCTAGTCAAGCTCCTTAAGCTAGAAGAAATAAAACTTCAGCAGCTCTCTAAGATTACTGGAAAATCAACTATACACGGTTCTAATTTTTTTGATAGGCACAGAGTATAATTAATTTTGAAGGAGAAAAGCTAACATTAAGCATGTTATGTATACTAGCTTGTATTGCCTGACATTACTATACTATTTGGACAAAAACAACTTACGTATTTTAACTAACTCTGTCTAGTTCCAGTGAAATAGACAATCAATGGCTCATGTTCATGGTGCTTTCTTTATGTAATACAAGATTCTGACTCAAGTGTTCCTTAGTTTACCTTTGTCTGTGTCTTAAAATTTAGGACGTGGGCATGTTTATCTCCAGGAGAATGTTTCAAGAGCCTGGCCCCCTAGACCCACATGTACGACCTTACCCCTTTTTCACTATTCGTAAATTCTGATGGCAGCATCCAGATCAAAGTAGCCCTAGCTTGCCCAGAAAGTAATGAAAAAAGGACTAACCTGTTCCTCTCCACTCTCGCAATCCTCCAAAGTTTTGATATGTTACTAAATCATAAAAGGATGTAGTTGGAATATGGGTGGGCTGCTGTCTGTCTAGAGACTGAGTTGAAAATAAGGAATTAAAGACAACAAATACAGTGTTTAAATGAAACTTTTGTCTAAGGAGTTTGTCTTTTTATTTCATAAGTTCCTGGAGTTTCTTCCATTACGGATGGGAAATTGAATCATTTGTCACCTTAAAAACACAACCCGGTAAACAATATTCACATACCAATCTGAACAAATATCCTTTTCTTTCAGATCAGTATTTAAGGACAACCAGGGAAATGTGGACAGAGACTCAAGATTTTCACCATTGTATAGACAAGAAAGTAGCAAGATTTCAACCGAGGACCTGCTAAAACTAGTATCAGATTACAGAAGGTAGGGTGTTGGGATACTCTTGAAATTAACATGAATCAGCTACATTGCTACTATTGATTTATTAACTCTGCATAAACAATACCTGGTTAACCTGATTTCTCAAATGGCCAAACTCCCCCAGAAAGTAGAAGCTTTACAGATGACTTCACAAATGCCTCAATGACCTAACAAAAGAAAATTTGCCACAATCGTATGGAAGGAGTGTGAAACATAAAACCATGTCAGATAACTATTATCTCTCTGTAACAGATCACACCAAAATTTAGTAGCTTAAAAGAATAATATCATTTATTTTCCATGAGTCTCTAATTCGAGCCTGGTTGAGAGAGGAGAGCTTGTCTTTTCTGCACATGGCATCAGTTGGCAGAGTTCAGCTGGAACCAGAGGATCCACATTCCAGATGGCTCATTTAATGACTGGCAAGTGGACTTGGCTATTGATTGGGAGCTCAGCGGGAGCTGTAGACTAGAGACCTTGGCTCTTCTCCCTGGGAGCCTCTCCATGAGATACTATCACTTCCTCATGGAAAGAGAGCTGGCTTCTGAGAGTAAGTGTCCCAAGGGAGAGAAAAGGATCACTACCAGTTTCCTAAGACCAAGGCCCCGAAACTCTCGCAATAGCATTTCTGCCATTAATATACTGTCAGGCTGTCACAGAGCCCAGATTAAAATAACAGAGACACAGACGCCTCTAATTAGGAAGGATGTTAAGGAATTTTAGAACTATGTTTTGAAATTCCACAGAGAAATTCATTGCTGTGACTATAGTAATTCATAATATTTCTGTCATTCCAATGCTTTTGGAAAACACAGTGAAAGTTAGTGCTAAAAGAAGAAAAAACTTAATAAAACCCACAACATCTTTTAAATATCACCATGCATTCAACGTCGGGCGATGATAAGATCTTTCATGACGAGCAACTTCCCTTAAACTGTTAGTCCCCTGATACCCAATCCCTAACATCCCTAAATGTTAACTCTCTATCTCTCCCATCTAAGAATCAACGATCTCCTGTCAATTAATTTTGTTTATCCAGAGCACAAATAATGCATTACTATGAAACAAACATAACTAATACCTTCTGTATCTTCAGTAGAGAATATGTCTCTATTTAACTAGAAGGGAAGTTTTCCCAATGCTCGTTTTTTATTCTGAAAAAAAGAATACAAACTTTAGAAAGCAAAATAAAGGTGAAAAGTAAAATCTTGGGGGAAACTACTGCTTTGTGATCCTACAAGACCACTCCTTACATGAGGAGATGCCCCCTGCTCTTGACTTCATCAGACTTCCCGGTCAAAGCTCCTACCATAGTCTTTCCAAAGGCTACTGAAGCCACTAAGTGGGAGCAAATAGTGTTTTACCTCTTTACCTTTTTTGCCAGTGTACGAAAGTATGAAAAGTTACAATGCTGAGCAGAACAAAAGGGACAAAATGTTTGGGGGTAATCTGATATTCACAGAAGATTAAATTCTTGCAAAACCCATATTGTCCACGTATAGAAAAGAAAATTATCACTCTGGCAGTTACAGGGCATCTAGAATACATAATGCCCTACTGGTAAAACATTAAATTATTTCCTAGACCCCTCACACTTTGTGGTATTTATTGTCAACAGTGTGCTGATAAACCCTGACTGTCTGACCCTCAAGGGGGAAAAACAGATTTGTACTGATGGCCAATTTCTGTCGTGTAAATGGTAGCATTGCTAATTTCGAGCTCCTGATGGGACTTCACCGAACATGGGTTTTGGAAGAGATGCGCGCACCGTCATATAACATTTCCACCAGACACATTCATGGATATCTCACCATGTAGTAAAATACTTCTAAGTGATCATTTTTGATCACTTTGCTCATTATTACCTTGGTGTGTCATAGAATTTGTTTAATGGAAATTTGATACAATTTCACTTTTAATAAGGGCTGTATTTAACAACTAGCAGGCAAAGTAATTGAAGACTTAACAGGCAGCTCTCATAAGCTGGGAAGAGCTGGCTCTGACCCACCACTATAATTATTCTATTAGGTTTTCTAGAAGACCTAACTTGAAACTGTTATCAGCAACTTTCATCTCATTAGGAAGGAGGATAGGCAAAAAGGTTTTGGTAGAAAGGGAGAATGTGGGGTCAGGGATACTTGGTGAGAGGGTGTCTGCACACATTTACAAAGGGGGGGGGTGGGTACAAAAGAGGGAGAAGGCAGAAGAACCAAGGGCAGAGAAAGGCTCTTTGTCCTCCTTGATTGTTGGTGAAGAGGGAACAAACAGACCGTCCACTTAACAATTGTAGCAAAGACCACCCTTGCCCTTAAGACTTCTAAAGAGTCTTGGGGTGCCTGGGTGGCTCAGTCGTTTAAACGTCCGACTTCAGCTCAGGTCATGATCTCACAGTCTGTGAGTTCTAGCCCCGCGTCGGGCTCTATGCTGACAGCTCAGAGCCTGGAGCCTGCTTCAGATTCTGTGTCTCCCTCTCTCTCTGCCCCTTCCCCGCTCATGCTCTGTCTCTCTCTGTCTCAAAAATAAATACAAACATTAAAAAAAATTAAGAAAAAAAGACTTCTAAAGAGTCCTCATGAAAGTAAATCGCTTAAACCCATTAAAATACTAGTACTTTTTGTTAACAAAAACTATCTATTTACTCTTGTACTTGTGTGGCCATTTCTGTACATGGTATCCAAAATAGATGCAAATAAATCTAGACATTCGTCAGAATACCTGTAATTTGAGCCCTCACTGATTTCTATTTTCATTTGCAAGATTACATAAATTTTAGTTTTTCAATATAAAACCAGCTAAATGAAATCTTTCACCAGTGTGTTTAGGGTTCTACTGTTTACTCCTATCAAAGCTCAGATTTACAGTTGACTTTTTTCCTGACAACTAGAATAATTCAGTGTGTGTGTGTGTGTGTGTGTGTGTGTGTGTGTGTGTGTTCGTGTTCCCTGCTTTCACAGGGCTGACAGAATAAGCAAAACGCAGACCATCCCTGGAAGCCTGGATATTGCTGTGGACAACATTCCTTTGGAGCATCCAAGTATGATGATGATGTCATGATTTGCTTGTAGAGTTCTGAATAGTTAGTGGTCTTTTGGTTGGTTGGCTGGTGGGCTGGTGGGTTGGTGGGTTGGTTGGATAGTTGGTTAATTATAATAGTTTGGGAGGTTTTTCTCTCAAAGTTTGGGATAAATGGAATTCGTTATTCTACAGAAATTCGGGGCTTCTTATTTTTCCATTAAGACAAACTGTAAGTATGATAGGAGAGGAACTATATTCAGTGTAACCTAATATTTATCTGGTTTAATACCATGCATCCAGCAAGGTATTAAATTATGCCATTTAATCCTCAAAACCCTGGAGGGCTGCAAATGAGGAATGGCAGGTTCAGATAGATGGATAAAGCAATAACCCATAATGGGAGAATTTATATTCTATTCAGTTCCTCTGACTCAAAATACAGGGCTGGCCCCCCGACACTGTGCTGCCAGAGGGGTCCTCTGAACACCGTGGGTAGCCACCCAAGTGACCACGTGGTGATTAGAACTGGAATATTTTTAGACTCTGTTATTACCCAGAGAGCATGTATCTTCCTCAGAATATGGTCAAAAGTCCCATTTATGTCAGTGAAAATCTGAATTTTAGAAGGAGCTTTTATTAGACTTATAAATAAGAGTTTCAGAATTTATTTCTCAAGGCGTGAGACTGGTTTGTGTAGTTTTGTTACTTCTGATTATGCCTTCTAGTGACTTTCTCAATGATGCAAAGAATGAATAAAGGCATCCTAAAATGAACTACAGAGAGAGGATTATTACTGCAGGATATTGAGTTCCCATTAACACTACGAGGTTTTTCATTCTTATAGTTTTTCCACAAATCATTTTAATATTGAAATAAAATGAGCATTCTAAACTAAGCCATGGCTCCAGATCACTTTTATATTGATTGGTGTGGAAAAGCAAAGAATAAACTAAGCCATTGCCTCTACCTGATTTGTGGGATGCGTCTTTTATTACCTGTAGAAGAGAAAAATAACAAAAGAGGAAGCTAAAATAATCTGTTTGAAATGACTGTAGGACATTAGAGAAACTTGAACATATAATAACAATACCATAATTGGTTTTGGGGGGAAAAAAATGTAATCTGATTCCCAAGCATATTTAGCTAACCATTTTGCTTTCTTGAACGCAGGAAAATTCCAGATGGGGTAAAGAAAGGTAGAAGGCCTTCCTGTCTTCCAGTAACCACAACGTCAGCCTCCAAACTATTTAGTGACATAAGTTTTGATTTTTTTGTATTTTCCTTAGGCTGTTCCTACAAGGCTAGATTTTTAAAGATTGTAAAAACTGGAGAGAAAAATAGAATAGTCGTATCAACTAATGCAGAGGGGCTTCAGGCTTGTGTTGTGAAATCATTCCATAGAGAAAACTTACTATCAATCCATTAAGTACTACCCATGATAGACCCACTGGACAAAGTTTTGTTTGGTCATATATCAATATGTGTATTCTTTTTATGTTACAGTAAATGCCGGTGGGTTAATCTTTATAATCGCAGGTTAACGTGCTTGGAGAATCATTAACTAAAATTTACTTTCTATGTGAAGCCCAGTGCACAAAGAAAATAGTTACAAATCCATCCAAAAGATTTACCAATATTTTGAGACATCAGTTTGAATGTTAAATAGCTTATCTGTCATCTTTGCCTGCTACAAATTTTTCACGCTAGCATAACTTAACATAAACTCCTTTACTTGGGGCTCTTGGGTGGCTCAGTTGGTTAAGCGTCTGACTCTTGGTTTAGGTTCAGGTCACGGTCTCACAGTTCATGGCTTCAAGCCCCACGTCAGGCTCCATGCTGACAGTGTGGAGCCTGCTTGGGATTCTCTGTCTCTCTCCCTCTCTATCCCTCCCCTGCCCTCTGTCTCTTGCTTAAAATAAATAAATAAACTTTAAAAAATAAAATAAAAATTCCTTTACAAATGGAGTTTCTATTTCAACTGGATTCATGTTGAAATACGTTAAGTATTGTTCACTGTAAACAATCAAGTTAAATGACAAACTCTTATTTTCTGATTTTTAAAGACTGTGTAACATCGTCCTTTATCCCTGTCAAGCCTTTCGATGTGACGGCTCAACCAGAACCCACGGTGGAGGTGGAAGAATTTGTTTACGACTCAACAAAGTATTGTCGTCCTTATAGAGTATACAAAAATCAAATTTACATTTACCCCAAGCACCTCAAGTATGATAGCCAGAAATGTTTCAACAAGGTACAATATACTTCCAAGATGTTATGCTCTCTCTGCACCCTATTGAGACCATATTAAGAGGGTTTTTTGAAAGTTCAAGTACTTGGGGCGCCTGGGTGGCGCAGTTGGTTGAGCGTCCGACTTCAGCCAGGTCACGATCTCGCGGTCCGTGAGTTCGAGCCCCGCGTCGGGCTCTGGGCTGATGGCTCAGAGCCTGGAGCCTGTTTCTGATTCTGTGTCTCCCTCTCTCTCTCTTCCCCTCCCCCCTTCATGCTCTGTCTCTCTCTGTCCCAAAAATAAATAAACGTTGAAAAAAAAATTTTTTTAAAAAAAAGAAAGTTCAAGTACAAATTATCATAGGTCAATATTTTGGAATAAAATCCATTTGCAGAAAATGCTTCATAAGGGACAGTGATGAGTTTCACCTTAAAGGTGCTTAAGGATGCACCGTATTATAACATATTAATAATCCTTTCTAAAATCAGCCCTAAATTATTTTGTTCTAGACTTCTTTTATTTTCAGTTTCTTAAGATACTCCGAAAATAGCACACCTGCCTCCTTTTGATATGAGTTTTTTCTTCCTTTTAAATAATATCTCCAAATCCTTCTGCTATTTCTGAACACTGTGGATAATGTCACAAGAAAGTGTCGGGTATTATACATTTTTCAGATTTAATTAGAAGCTACTTATTTTAGACTTTTGGATTGTTTTTTGGTGTTATTTAACAGGAAATTACAATTTCCATTTTCCCTCTCTGTAATTTTAGGCTCGAAACATAACCGTGTGCGTTGAATTCAAAAACTCTGACGAAGAAGGTGCCAAGCCCGTGAAGGTGAGCCAAGTCTTCACGGGGACCCAGCATCCAGGGGGAGGGCAGGTGCCCAGGTTCTTTTTGCCACCAAGGAGCTTTTTATCTGAATGTGATTGAAAGAGCAGCAATTTGGGGCACCTGGGTGGCTCAGTCGGTTAAGCGTCTGGCTTTGGCTCAGGTCTCGATCTCGCGGTTCATTGGTTTGAGCCCTGCGTCCAGCTCTGCGTTGGTATTGCAGGGCCTGCTTGGGATTCTGTCTCTCTCCCTCTGTCTCTCTCTCTCTCTCTGCCCATTCCCCACTTGGGCGTGTGCTCTCTCTCTCTCTCTCTCTCTCTCTCTCTCTCTCGACTCTTCTCAAAATAAATAAATAAACTTTAAAGAAAAGAAAAAAGAAAGAGGAGCAATTCAATACATCTGTTTTAGATTTCCTAAAATGTACCTGATCTAATAGCCATCATTAACTGCACCTACTGGAAAGGCCGGACTTGTAGCCTTGTTTAGCTTTTCACGATATGGGAAAAAGGAAACCATTCTAGTGTGACTAAATGCAAAGATTCTCCCTCTTCAGAGATTAGCCCGCCTCTCAATTCCGCATCCTTGACTTCAAATGCCACATCCCAGCGGGCCCTCATGCGGCCTGTGTGGCAGGGCTGCTGTGTACGAACTTGATGGCTGGTGCAGCGGGCCTGTGGGATGCCCACATCCAGGGAAGGAAAGTGTGGCCCAGCGACCGAGGAGCTGGGAAATGGCTCTGGAAAGTCGGTCCCTGCAGTTGATCTCATGATTTAATAAGATCCATCAGACCACGAGGTTTATACAAACTGCATACTGCGACTGGATGTCATTTTTCAAAGTTCACATTTGATGTAGACTGTTTTTCTGTGAGGGACTTCAAACAACAAAGAGTAACCCATAAAAAGAGAGGATAATTCTTTTCGGTGGGTCTGTGGCCAGATCTTCCCAGTTTCTAGGAGTCAGAGGAATGAAATAGTGAGGGACAAAGCGAATTCCTAACTCACCCCTGCAATTATCTGAGATAATCTCTTACAGCACTCTGTCAGGTACCAATCCTGTTCTCAGTACCGAGGAGATTTGCAGTATTATTCAGAAGAAGAAGAATCAATGTAGCGGAGAAAGAGTTCTTTAAAATAGTCTTGAGCCTCCATCGGTACCTGTAGGTTCCAAGTTCCGCAGTAACATTAGTGAGCATCAGGAGAGACAAACTAAGCAAAATGGAATTTTCAAGCAAGCAAAGGCAACGGCCAGATGGCAAGCACAGCAGGCCTGCTAGTGTAGTGTTGAAGGGGAAAATTCTAGCAATGGCAGGTGTGTGGGTCTCCTGTTTCATTGTGTTCTAAAGGATCACGCAGAGGGGCGCCTGGGTGGTGCAGTCGGTTGAGCGTCCGACTTCAGCCAGGTCACGATCTCGCGGTCCATGAGTTCGAGCCCCGCGTCGGGCTCTGGGCTGATGGCTCGGAGCCTGGAGCCTGTTTCCGATTCTGTGTCTCCCTCTCTCTCTGCCCCTCCCCCATTCATGCTCTGTCTCTCTCTGTCCCAAAAATAAATAAACGTTGAAAAAAAAATTTTTTAAATAAAAAAAAAAAAGGATCACGCAGAGATCAGCAGGCTGCAGAAGAGGGACCCTGATCCTTGGGCGAAGGGAGCTTTTAAGCTAGCTGCCTAGGAAGTGCCATATGACATCCCCTGGGGGGAGAGAATAGTAACGCAATATGGTGGAGACTGGAACCAGCCCTATCCTTCCACCTCAGAATTCTTGGTTGCGAGCTGGCATGTCAGGGACTGGGGTCCAGCCAGACCTACGGTCACCGGGGACTCACTACCTGGGACTCTAAACGAGAGCTGGGTACCGTGGGCCCCTTCCGAAAGCCATCCTGCAGGAATCAGAATGGAACAAATTAGCTCTTACCTCCTGGGTAATCAAAAGTTAGGTAATGAACTGATGCAGGTATTCAGCATCGATGCAATGGCTTCATGATGAATTAAAGCCTTCACATTTTCTTCAGCAGCACCCTGGTATCATAAATACAAGGCAGCAGGTGAAAGAAGTTCAAGGTTAATTAGATGTCAGCTAAGCCTGGCAAGGTGTCGCAAAATTCGTCTTTGTTCCAGGATTGGTAACTGAAGGGTTGTGACATTTGTGTGTGTGTGTGCTCGGGGTTAATCTCAGACACTCATAACTATTCACCTCATAACTTTTTAAACAGTGTATTTATGGAAAACCTGGAGGGCCTCTCTTCACCTCAGCTGCCCACACAGCAGTTCTGCACCATTCCCAGAATCCGGATTTCTCTGACGAGGTAAGGCCCAGGCCTCCACAGCCCCCAGCAGCTCCTCACAGGATGGGTGAGCGGGTCAGGAAACTCACGAAGATAAACACTCTCCGGACCACGTCTCAGACTGAGAGCCTGCCTTGACTGTGGTTTGCTTCACTGAGATTTAGAAACTGGATTCACTGACAGTCGTTCAGGGAGTTATGTTGCAAATTCAGACATGTCCGCGTAGGATTGCCCTTCGAAAATGCGATATTTTTATGGCATCGTTCTTTTTGAGTGAGAACATTTTTTTTCTTTTATCTCACTGGTCAGTGTAATCAAGACTGTGTTCGATAGCTTTACCAATCAATAGCTGCATTTCGGGTCATAATGGAAAGAACGTAGGAACAGACAGGAGTGTGAGCCGACACTCGCTGCTGACCTATGTGAACCCAAGTGATCTTGGATCCCCTCGGCTCTAAATGTAGCATAGAACAAGACCTGCCCTGGCCAACTCCTAAGCCTCTCTCTCTTATTATGTGTCAGGCCTCATGCCATACTCCATATTTGCATCGTCTCAATCCCCACAGCGTCCTCCAGAGAACCAGAGCGGGTAGGGGGAGATCGATGTGTACAGATGGGTAGATTTATTATACGGGATTGACTCACGTTGTTCTGGAGATGAGAAGTCTCATGATGCTCCGTCTGCAAGGCTGAGACCTTGGAAAAGCCAGCGGTAGTGTCCGAAGGCCTGAGAGCCAGAGAGCCTCTGATGTAGATCCCAGTCCAAGTCTGATGGCCTGAGACGAAGGGCACGAAGGGCAGAGAAAATCAGTGTTCTAGTTCAAGCAGTCAGGCAGAGAGGGAATTCATCCTTCTTCTGCCATTGTGTTCTATTTGGCCCTCATCAGATTGGATGACGAAAACCCGCACTGGGGAGGGCCGTCTGCTTTGCAGTCCTCCATTCAAATGCTCCACTCTTGCAGAAACACCCTCACTCACAGGCACACCCAGACATGATGTCCCAACAGCTGTCTGGGCGTTCTGCATCCCAGTCAAGTTGACATAAAATTAACCTTCACACCTTCCTACTTTGAGGATAAGGACCCTGGGGCTCAGAGAAGCAACTTGGCCAAGGGCACACCACTAATAAGTGATCATCAGAGTTCAAACCAGGGCATGTGACTCTGGGGCCTGAAGCTTCGCCACTCTGCTCTAAGACATGTAAAAGCACTAAGTGAGGGGTGTCTGGGTGGCTCAGTTGCTTAAGCGTCCGACTCTTGATTTTGACTCAGGTCATGATCTCACAGTTTGTGGAATTGAGCCCCACGCTGGGCTCTGGGCTGACAGCGCAGAGCCTGCTTGAGATTCTCTCTCTCTCCCTCTTTCACTGCTCCTTCTCCACGCGTGGTCTCTCTCTCTCAAAATAAATCAATAAACTTTAAAAAATAGACAAAACTGATCAGGCCAGTGATAAATTACTACACACAGGTCAGCTTGTGTTATAAAGAGACTCAGATAAACAAACTTTGATTAAATTTAATTTCTGACTGCAAAGCAAAGGTGTAATGCAACCTGCTGGTTCAGTGTCTGGGTTTAAAAATACCACATCTTTTTATGAGTTTCCTATTGCTTCTATATAGTAAATCACCACATTTAGTGGCATAGAATAACCCATGTTCCAGTTCTGGAGGTTGTAACTCTGAAATGGGTCCCACGGGGCTGAAATCAAGGCGTCAGCAGGCCTGCAATCCTTCTGCAGGTTTTGGGGATGACTCCTTGACTCACCTTTCCCGACTTCTAGAGGTTTCTGCAGGCCTTGGCTGGTGACTCTCCGGCAGATGTTTCGTCACTCTGACTTATTCTTCCCTTCTCATATCTCTGACTCCAACTTCCCTCCAATAAGGACTTTGTGATTACATTGGGCCCACGTGGTACTCCAACGCAACCTTTCCATTTTAAAATCCTTAATTTCACCCCTTTCGAAAATCCCGTTTAGTGTGTCTACAGATTCTGGATATCAGAGCAGGGAGGACATATTTGGGGGGAGCTGCTATTCTCCCTTCCACACCTTAGTCCACATCAGTCATTTTTAAACTAATTAAGGAACCTCAGTGAGACCACAGACCTCCCTTCACCTTATCTCCTTCCTCCACATCCATTTAATGCACTTAAACTTTGTTCCCTATAGATTCAAGACAGAAGTGAAAAAAATGTAAGGTAAAGGGCTATTACCACATTACAGAATATTTATTTTATTGGCTGACCCCTTGGAAAAATCCATCTGAAAGATGCATTCTATGTAGACATCTAAGATTTTTTTTAAGGATGTTCTCACTGTTAACACTGGCTTTTAATCTCTCTTGCTCTCATGTGCTTCCCGGAATTCTTGTAAAAGCCATGAACTTTTCCACAGGAGAACACGTATATAATGAACAGCCTAGTGAACTGTGCAGTGCCGACTCAAACCTAACGTTGCATTCATTGCAAAAATTGATAGAAATTCTTTGAAGGCATTGTTCTCAGTATAACGTAAATATTTGCAGTATTTGAGTGAAGGATGTTTACATTAATAGTTAATTGGAATTCTTGAGAACCTACTACGTTCCCATATGCCCTTTATGTTGTCTTAAAAAAAAAAAGAAAGAAAATTTCTTCCTGGCGTGTAACTAATTATTGTATGCTCTTCAACGTACATTGGCTTTTGTTACCAGGTTAGCATAGGGGCATATAAAGAATGTGTAAGCTTGTAAACCATTCTAATTCCGACGCTCTCAAATTTTACCATTCATCAGAATCACCTGGAAGGCCGGTTACAACACAGATCACTGTAACCCACCCCAGATATTTGGATTCCATATGTCTGGGCCGGGGCCTGAGAAGTTGCAAGATACTTGTTAGAACAGGTTTCTAGATGATGTTGATGCTGCTGCTTGAGGGATACCATTTTCAAAATCAGTGTAGTAAATCCTTTCCTGAACAATGTGAAAACATATTAGCTACATAGGTAGATGCACAGAGAGTGTAATAAATGAGCTGGCAGATAATTTGCATGGCTTTCTATCACCCTATTGCTTGACTATTCTGGAAACTACCTAGTTGCTGATACTGAGTTGAATGTAGCTTAACATGCGTGAGATCCTGGGATTCCAGCCTTAAGTAGTTATCAAAACACATGATTTCTCGTCCAGACGATCTTATTGCTAATTAGACCATACTCCTCGTGAGTCAAACCCCTGTAACATCTCTCGACTGGGTGCCTCCATGTGCATCGTCCTACTTCACAAGGCTTTGGGAGAAATTAAATGACAATGTATGCGGCAGAGATTTGGAAACTGAAAGGCACTATAAAATATAGAGGGTGTCAAAACATTTCCTTTTAAGAACATGGGGTATTCTCCTAAGTACTTTTTTTAACATATATCAACTTTATGTTTTATATTTATTCAGAAGTATTCTTTATGTAGCTACAGAATGACATCTTCACAAAACAGCTCATTACTTAGTCACCATGATAACACATTTTGTAAGTGTTCTTTTCGTTAGGTTCAAAAAGGGATAGATTCTGTGCTTAAGTTACGTCATTTCCTACTGCCACATTTCTCAGCAGCGTACCTATGAATCGCCTGGGGATCTTATTAAAATGCAGAGTCTGATTCCACGTGTCTGGGGTAGTGTCGAGACGGTGCATTTCTAATGAGCCCCCAAGTGATGCTCATTGGTCCAGGCACACAATCTGCGAGGCAAGGGCTCAGGTCACCCAGTGTATGTGCCTTGCTGATAGGTCCTCAATCTGTGCCTTTTGTGTGTGTGTGTGTGTGTGTGTGTGTGTGTGTGTGTGTGTTTAATCCATTCTCTACTGGCTAAATTATCCAATGAGAAATACTACGCCTTCCAAATTATCATCATCACCACAGTAAAGAAGTAAAAATATCAGCCTCTTAACACATGACTGTTAGCAGGATAGATATTCATTGAGAGTCAAATCAATGTTTCTACCACGAAGTAGGAAACACGGACCTCAGTTTCAGTAAAAGAATTTTTAAAAGGTCAAGGTGCCTATGCTGTGTTTTTCCCTGACCCCAGGCAAATGAGTTTAATCTCAGTCCAGCTATGATCTCTTTTGTCGCAGGTGAAAATCGAGCTCCCAACACAGCTCCATGAGAAACACCATATTTTGTTTTCTTTTTATCACGTCACTTGTGACATAAATGCCAAGGCTAACGCCAAGAAAAAGGAGACTCTGGAAACATCAGGTACTGACGGGCAGCATTCCGAGACAGCTTCACATGGGGTCTGTGGGACTTGCATTGCGGAGTATTTTAAAGCTATGATTTATTAAAATTTTTAGTGAAGTTTTATATTCATAAGTGACTCATAACTTTGTTTTTGGTCCTCACCACGGAGGTTTGTACTTAGAAGTTTTCTCTTTGTTCTTCCTCTGCACAGTTGGGTATGCTTGGCTTCCGCTGATGAGACATGATCAGATCGCTTCTCAAGAGTACAATATCCCAATAGCAACAAGCCTGCCTCCTAATTATTTAAGCGTTCAAGATTCTGCGAGTGGGAAGGTATTGAGTGATGTATAATGTAAGGGAAAAAAGAAATACATGAGCTACATGGCACAAGGTTATCTTCTGTCTGCCGTTTAATTTAACCCAAAGGCCACGGTGTATGTATCCATCGTAGTGATGAGTCACGTACCCCACAATATCTCAAGCGTCTTGTTTAGTTTCTGGCCAGGAGAAATGATCTATTAGAATGACTCGCTGATAACGGTCTCACTCCCCAATATTGCCAACTATATTCGCATCTTTTCTTTCCCATCCCTAGAGTCATGGAAGATGATGTCATGGGTCAGGACAGCCAATTAACATAAGCTAAATAACCTATTTAGTTTCTTTTCTCAAGTTGCCGCAGCGACAGTGACACACCCTTTTTTCCAGCATGGCGGGAGTGACATTAAGTGGGTCGACGGTGGAAAGCCGCTCTTCAGAGTGTCAACATTTGTGGTGTCCACAGTGAATACTCAGGTGAGCGTGTTGTCCTAAAATGTCAGCATCAGCCCCAACACGTGCGATCAGCGGGGGGCTCCTGTATTCATGGAAGGGGACTCCCCATGTCACATGCTGTCAGGGAGCAGGTGACTGAAAACTGCCAAGGCAGAATGTCTGCAGCATAATTTTATGCCTCTCTGAGGAGAGAGAGAATGTCCCCACCCTCCAGAACCAGGGACTAGAGTATCGGAGGTGTCTTTGTCAGGTTGGTGCCCACCCCCCTCCTTGAAATATGGTTTGCTTCCACAGACAACACCCACGTGTTAAAAATGGCGAAGGTTAAAACGCAAGAATTTGGATCTTTACCTCAAAACTAAGTCTGACTCCCAGGGCCTATCCAGTGCTCCGAATGCCAAGGCATCTGCTCCAAATGCAGAATTGCGTCTGAGGGCCTCCCCGGCCAAATTCGGCCTCAGTGACCCTGCACAGGCCACCCCACCCTTGCAGTCAGTATTTTTGTCATCAGGAGAATGGTGACGATAAAATCTACCTAAGGTTTGGGGAAGGATCGAAAGGAGAAACCACGTGTGAAAATATCTCAGGAACTTCAAAATGCTCTCCGATTGTAATTACAGTCATTGCTAAATTACCACAGGCTCGCCCCTTCCGTTGCCTGGCAGCTTATTTTACTACACGATATGGACTTTTATGATGACGAATTATAAATTACAAAGCAGATTCTTACAAGTATATAGACTACGGATTTCTCCGTGAGTTGCTAATCACTTGGTCGCTAAGAAAAATGAAACAATCCGGGGATTACCCACATAATGGACCAGAATTTCCCTCGGTGACCTCTGGTTCCTCAAGCCAGATTTAGCCCTCTTGCCCAGTCCTCTACCCAAACTCTTCAAACCCGTTTGCTCTCTGAGGCCATCCCCCCCTGGGCCAAGTCCCACGCAACGGTCCTTCCCCACCCAGTCCTGCCTTTCTGTACCTCAGAATACCAGTGTCTCTTTCTCACACTTCTGGCTGCTTTCCTCCCAGCAGCCCAGGTGTCTGTCTGACTCACCACCACTCACCTTTCTCTTACCGCCCCTTCCACCGCCCATGTACGCGTTGCCCTGTGGGGGATACATTCATCTTTCCTCAAGCACAGGACTTACCTCAGTGATCAACCGCCCAGGCCCTCTCTTGCACCGTGTCTCCCATCTGCCTAGCGTCCCGTTTGACACTCAGCCCTCCTGGCCAGGAAGGCAGTCTCTCCTTCTCTTCCTCCCCTCCCCACATGGGCCTGGTCAGCGCTTGCCCATCCTTCAGACCCAGACTCAAATGTCACTTTCTCAAAGAAGCCCCTCCCATTCCCGGACCCCTCAGACAGGCCCCGCCATCTTGGCATACACCCATATGGCACCCTGCTTTCCTGTGAAGCACTTACCTAACTGTGACCAAGTAGCTGTGTGTTGAAATTGTGGTATGGTGCCAGTCTCCCTGGCGTAATGGAAGGGACTGGGTTTTCCTGGCCCTCCACTCCGTCCTCCGCACCTGCCAAGGGCCTGGCACAGAGTCAGCTTGCAGTTAAGTGATTGTCCAATAGATGAATAAATGAAGTGAAACTGAAAGTATCACACACACACACACACACACACACACACGCACACCAGAGGGAACCCTGAGGGAAACCCAAGTCACAGATGCGCTTCTAGAATCGACAGATTCCAGAGAAACATCCAGAATGTGTATCTTCACTAAAATTCTGTGTCTCGCTTTCTGACTGTATAACTCTGACCCCAGCTCAGAACTTAGAGAATCTCCAAGCTGCCACCTTCTTCAGGAAATAGCATGAAAGGATGTATTAGTTTGCTGTGGCTGCGGTAACAAAACACCACAGACTGGGCAGCCTAAACCACAGAAATTTATGTTCTCACAGTTCTGGAGGCTGGAAGTCCAGTATCAAGGTGTCAGCAAGGTTTGTTTCTTCTGAGGCCTCTCTGCTTGGTGCATAGGTGGTCACCTTCTTGCTGGGTCCCCTCGTGGTCTTTCCCTCTGTGCCAACACACATCTGGTGTCTGTCTCTGGGTCCAAATCTCCTCTTTTATAGAGACATCAATCATACTGGATTAGGTCCACCCTAACTGCCTCATTTTAAGATTTATAATTGTCTCTCTAAAGAGCTTATCTTTAAATACGGTTACATTCTGGGGCGCCTGGGTGGCTCAGTCGGTTAAGCGTCTGACTTCAGCTCAGGTCACGATCTCACAGTTTGTGAGTTCAAGCCCCGCATCGGGCTCTGTACTAACAGTTCGGAGCCTAGAGCCTGCTTCGGATCCTGTGTCTCCCTCTCTCTCTGTCCCTCCCCAGCTCACGTTCTGTCTCTCTCTGTCTCAGAAATAAAAATTAAAAACAATTTAAATATAGCTACATTCTGAGTTAGTGGAAGTTAGGACTTCAATGTATGGATTGTGGGAGAACATAATTCCCCCCATAACAAAGGGTCCGAGTCATTTTTATCTCATCAGGTTAGTGTGAACTTCCTCATTTTTTATTAGCTCAGATATTTTAAGCCTGCAAATGTCCCTCTGCATCTTAAGAGTACATCCTCTCTTGTGTGTTAAGAAATATGTAAGAAAACTATCTAGAAGTCTGTGGAAAAACCAGGAAGATGCAAGAAGGCAATTAAAAAAGGGGGCACCTGGGTGGCTCAGTCGGTTAAGCATCCGACTTCCACTCAGCTCATGATCTCACGGTTCATGAGTTTGAGCCCCTGTGCTGACAGCTCAGAGCCTGGAACCTGCTTTGGATTCTCTGTCTCCCTCTCTCTGCTCTCTCTCTCTCTCTCTCTTTCCTCAAAAATTACAAAAACATTTAAAAATTAAAATGAAATAAAATGAAATTAAATTAAATGATGAGGGGAACAGAGCCAAGGAAAGTGCTTCTCCAGTCACTGTCCTGTGGCTGAGAAGGAAAACATACCTATGAGGAAGAAATAAGAGAGAAAGCAGGCTTGGTGGTCCAGGCAGAGCCTTCAGTGTGCCAGAATGTCTAGCGGAAACGAAAGCGTTCATTCTCGATCCTTGATAAAGCACCTGCTCATTGATGTACTCGCACCGCCCATCGCCATGATTGCGTCACCGGAAATAAACGCTTTCTTTCCTGTTTCAGGATCCCCACGTGAACGCGTTTTTCCGACAGTGCCAAAAAAGGGAGAAAGATCTGTCTCAGTCGCCTACCTCGAATTTCATCCGCTCTTGTAAGGTAACAGTGACCTGCAAACAGTTTCAGTGTCTCCAAGGTAGAAATGGGGGAAAGGGGTCTTTACGGTTTCCAGCGAGTAGCAAACTAAGAGGTTACTGCCCTTGAAGATTTTTAGATGCCTTATCAGTTTCAGAGAGTAAATGGTTATGTCTCAGTGCCTGGTTTTTGTGTGTTGCTTAAAAAACTAGCAGAGGTCAGGGTTTTTTTCCAAAAGAAAAATGGTTGAAAATCAGAATCAGTTGATTTTAAATTAAGTAATTATATAAAGTGCCCTGGCAACATCACCCCCATGCCTGTGTGCCCTTGCTAAATGCAATGAAGAATAAAGCCAAAGGAAGGTGAGCTACAGCGTTCATATTTGAGTTCTAAAAAAACAGCAGCAGAATGTGCCTTAAAATTCATCGGTGCCTTTTTTTTTTCCTACCAATTTACTACAGAACTTACTGAATGTGGAAAAGATTCACACAATCATGAGTTTTCTGCCTATAATCTTGAATCAGCTGTTCAAGGTGCTGGTACAGAACGAGGAAGACGAAATAAGTACAGCCGTGACCAGGTATGTATCACATGGTCTCGGGAGAAGAGATCTTACAGTCCGTGGTTGCACCAAACTGATTGCAAGAGAATGACCACTACTCGCGTGTGCCTGCGTTTCGTTTGAACACAGATCTCAAATCTTAAGTATTTATCACTCTTGACTTCTTGCTTTCAAGTCATTTGTTAGTATCATTTGGATAAAGTTTTAGACCTCTTTTTTTTTTTACTCTTTCTTCTGTTTTATCATTAAGCTTTTTATTTAGAGATAATTAGAGATTTGCATTCCGTCATAAGAAATAATGCAGAGAGACCCCATGTTCCCTTTACCCAGTTTACCAATGGCAACATCTTGCAAAACTGTAACACAGTATCACCACCAGGATATTGACATTGGTGGAATGAGGATACAGAACAATTTCCATCACCCGGGGAATCCCTCGTGTTGCCTTTTTATAGCCACAGTTACTTCCATCACATCACATCACATCCCCACCCCTATCCTTGGTAACTACTAATCTGTTAAAATTTTAGATAGATAGATAGATAGATAGATAGATAGATAGATAGATATGAAGGAGAGCTGGGGATTTTTCCAGTTTTTCGTAGATTCTAGGTGAACACAAGATTTTATTTTTCAGATTAATAGCCAATGCAATTGCTGGGTCATATGATAATTGCATGTGTAGCTTTTAAGAAAACACTGAATTGTTTTCCGGAGTAGCTGTACCATTTTGCATTCACCCTAGACTTTTTTTAAATTTTTCTTAAATTGTTCTCACTTTAAATTTGTCTATGCTACATTCTTCCAACATTACTAATCTGTCTAATGACTCTGACAATCATAATTTCCTCTCTATAAAGATACCGTTTTAAGTTAGTTAAAGGATCATATATTTCTAATGTTCAGTGTTTTAAAAATATTAGTCACAGAATTCTAGGAAGAAAAATTGCTGTTAACATTGAAATGTGTCCAGAACTTTCCTAACTCATAAGCATATTATTAACCTCTTCCAGAATGAGGGTCTTTAGCCTCATTTTTATTTTTTAATTTACATATTTAAATGTATGTATGTATGTATTTGTACTAATGTATTAAATATGTATGTACATATTTAATATGTATTAATATGTATAATATGTATAAATATGTATGTGCATATTTAATATGTACATATTTAAATGTATGTATACAAATATACAGTGTCATATTGGTTTTGGGAGTAGAACCAGGTGACTCATCACTTACATATGACACCCAGTGCTCATCCCAACAAGTGCCCTCCTTAATGCCCATCCCCCATTTAACCCATCCCCCCACCCCGCTCCCCTCCAGCAACCCTGTTTGTTCTCTGTATTTCAGAGTCCCTTATGGTTTGCCTCCCTCTCTGTTTTTATCTTCGCTTTCATTTTTTTTTTAATTTTTTTTTTACATTTTATTTATTTTTGATAGACAGAGAGAGACAGAGCACAAATGGGGGAGGGGCAGAGAGAGAGGGAGACACAGAATCCGAAGCAGGCTTCAGGCTCCGAGCCGTCAGCACAGAGCCTGACGCGGGGCTCGAACTCACAAACCGAGAGATCATGACCTGAGCTGAAGTCGGACGCTCAACTGACTAAGCCACCCAGGCGTCCCTCTTCATTTTCATTTTTAAAGTAGAGCCCTGAAGGTCTGAAAAATTAATGCCTAATCGTTCCATGAGAGCCAGTTCTGGACCCAGATTAAAAGTTCCCAACTGTACCTTCAGTTGAGGCTCTTTCCAGTATGAATATATGGGTCTTTGTTGACAAGATTCCTCAATATTTCGGCGGATAGATCTGTTGAAAATCTGAGACATTCTAAAACATCAGTCACATACTGGAGGTATGCATGTGAAAACAATCAGCCCACACCACTGCTGCTATTAGAAACTCAGCAGCTAAGGAGGGAAATAAAAAACAAAACCCTGAATCTTAACCTCATCGCTTTCCGCAAAAACATGTGTAGCACCTCTGTGTTGAAAGAAAAGGTCTTCTTAAATGGACTATGATAATCAATTGGAAGTTAAACGTCTTGAGTTTTAATCAGGTACTAAAACTGATCCCTTTTCCAAGAAGGCAGTGTCTTCAAACGGGCAAGCCATAGAAGTCTCCAGTGGGACATTGCAGCCGTAAGATATTACTTCTATCTTAGTGTTTCGAGATTTCAGGGTTGGAAATAGTTAATAGGTAATAGGGGTATTAAATATCCCGTATTGGGGGATGAGAGGAGGTATCTGAAATTGGTCCATGCATTCATTCAGTATTTATTAAATACCCAGTTTATGGAACATACCAGTGACAACCCAAGTGGTACTTTCCCGCTTTCTCCAGAAAGGCCACTGAAGTTTTGTTTTTCCAGGGTTCTGACCGACATCGTGGCCAAGTGCCATGAGGAACAGCTGGACCACTCCATCCAGTCGTACATTAAGGTATGAAATCGACACTTGAACGCTGGGCATATCCCCTTGTGCTGTGTGGTTTGTCTCATTTCCTGTCTGCAACAAGTGGGAAGTTTCTCCCTTTAGCTGGATGGGGCTTCCCCTCGGTAATATCAAGCATTCCCCTTAGCTACTTAGAACCCCATCTCTTCGCATTGATAACCCAGATGTGCTCTTTAACTATATAAATAACATGTACATGTGCAAATGAAGATTTATACGGGGAGGAAGAGCAAAGAAAGAGAAGAGAAAATGAAAAAGTATTGCCCTTTTGAAGTCAACATTACAAATAAATGCAATTCCTGTGTATATTTAAGGAATATTTTTCCTGTTGGCTTGTTGAATGCTCTGTGTTTCTTCTGTAATGTTTTCTTAGCTCTTTTTATTGTTTTCTCAGGCATTATTTCATTTTCCCAGTTACTGTATATTTGTACCTGCTTCTGGTATGTTAAGTCCTTTATCCTCGGGCATGATCCACTAGCCCATTCTGTCATTGTGCACTGCTTCCTCCAGCCCTCCTTCGCCAAGTGTTCACTCGGACATGTTCATATTCTCATTTCCCGTTGGCCTGTGACTTAATGCCAGTGAACTTGTGATGATGTTTGCACATTAGAGTTCCTGCCTAAATGTCATCTTCTTGAATGAAAAGAAAGAATCCATCCAGACATGAATAAGAGTGCCTCATATTGCTTTCTAATGCGTAAAGGAGCTAAATTTCTATTTTTTTAATGCATACGATTAAATCTTTTTGAGACACAGACCTTTTTTAATTAAAAGAATGTATTCCATTAATACATACAAATGGACATACACTTATATAATTTAGGTGTCTAGAAAGGTGACTAGAGAAGAATTGGGGGGAAGGGCGGTTGTGCTAGAAATGTGTAAAAGACAAAAACAGAACTTCCCGTGAAATTTCATTCTGGAGGGAACCCCTCTGTGATACCATCGGTGAGGAATTTGTTCATGGCGGTTTTAGATCTGCATATTTTCTACCTGCCAGAAATGTTAGATAATCTCCCCAAATACCTAAGTATGAACTTGCTCCCTTCCTTACAATAGTCCATATGCCAAAAATAGTCAGCCACTTCACAGTTATTTCCCTATTGTATAATTTTGCCCAATAATATGTACATTTCAGTTGTGGAAAGCCAGTTAGACCTACAAATTCTTCTTTTAGTTTGTTCTCTGAGACAGAATCATAGTGTACTTTGAGCAGGTATTGATGAATTTATGTTCAACAGAATCATCTACAGGACTTTCAGTCTCTCAGTGCTTACCCTGAGTTTTCCATTTCAATCTCCAAAGGCGCTAAGAAGAAAACAGTTCCCCAGTCCTTATTACACAAAGGCATCTCCATCTCAACACAAGTATTTGCCTTGTTCCAATGGGATCATTGAAAATTACATTAAGAACCCATGATGTTGTGACTATTTTTGTGACAGCCAAGGCAAGTCCCTTATAAGTCAGCTCTCAGACTCATTCTGTGATGCTCTTGGAAAGCTATATGGGAAGGCATCCTGATATGGTCTTTATTTTTGACCAGGCTGTTTGAAATCTCCTGATGAGACCATTTGATTTTGTAATAGAGGAGACTGCATACTTAGTTTGCTTTGAAGTGGTTGAAATTCAGGAATATACCTAAGTAGAATTCCAAGCTGATAACAATTCCTAAAGATATTTTATAAAATACTTTCACATATCTACAGCGAGCACACCCTAATAAATAGTATCAACAGTAATTTTACTCTAGAAAGAACACTAAACTAGCAAGTGGGAAATTAGATCCTAGTCGAGGTTAAATAGTTAACTAGAGCAATCAGCCTCTCTTGACCTCATTTTTACTCCTGTGAAGTGAGAAGGATGAACCAGATGAATATCCAGCTCTATGATTCTGTTATTGGACTCCTGTTGCAATACATGGTTGACTGTCTGACCTTGACCGAGGAGTCTCATTTTTTTTTTATCCTCGGTGGGAAAAAGGAATTTCTTAACATGCAGATAGATATTAAGCCCCATACCTAGGTGCATAACGAAAACTGATGGGCCGATGCCAATATATGCTTTTATATCTTTGAAAGATGTGCTATTCAATGGAACTTGTGTATATTCAGAAGCAAACTAAACACCATTTCAAGTTCAGTGGTGCTAAATGCTGCTAACTCACCCCATCTACAATATCCAAAATGCACACACATACACCGTGTCTTTTTCAAAGATGGGTGTCTAAAGCCAATCTAATTAAATGCCATGGGTTATGGCAATTCATGGCACTGACATGTTCCAGCCAAAATTTTAAAATAAGAATATCCCAGGGCTAGTTGTAATGCTGTCGAGGCCAAATAACAGGGCATAGGACCAGGTAGTTGGGAGTGATATTACCCTCACATGAGTGGTAATTCATGAGGAAAAAAAAATCATACTACTCTGGATTTTAGCTAGTTCCATGCATCTCTTAGCTTTGTCTTTCTCCTCTGGGATGAGCTCGGAGAAGTCAGCCTCCATCAGGGCCACTTAGGTGACAATGAGCTGCGAAGTTCAGAGAAATAATGATCGATCCAAATGTGAATGTTCCTTTGCTTTGAGTTTCTTGCCTGCCTCCACTCTTGATGATAGCGAAGGCTGAGTGGTGAATATCATGAAGATATGACCTTCCTTGAGGCTAACCCTACTCATAAGTAAAATGTTACAATTCAGTGATGAGCATTTTATATTTAGAATATGTGCATAAATTGGTACTGATACCTTTAAAATATATGAAGGGATCCTGAAAACTAAAAACCATATCATGCGCTCAGAAGTGCATACCAAAACCAGTCTTTTGAGAGAAAAAAAGTAAGCAACATTTGTTATCCTACTGATGGCCAATGTTCATGAACCCTTTGAGAGCTGTGTCTGAGCGTGACATGATAGAACCTGGGCGTGTGGGGAGCTCACGTACTGGCCTCTGGAAGGCACCTGCTTCCCCACTTGGCTATTTGAGTGGGTGCTCTACCCTTTCAGGATGAAGAAATGCTACCATGCCACCTGTTACCAGTGGAAGGAAGGAGAAGGGGAAATGTGTCCTAAGTAGGTGGGTCAAAGCCCTCCGTGTTTCCTTGAACCTGCTAAATTGCTCTCTGACTCTTTCTTTTGATTTCTACGCAAAGAGTTTCAAGGAGAGCTTAGGTGAGCCAAGCCCTACCTGTGCAAAGCCCTAAATAGGAACAGTTGTATACTCCTCTTATCATTGGGCCTTCATTTATTTCATGACAAAATCTGGCATGAGCAGATAATTTTGAGATATGAGTTATTCGTGTGACATAACTGTGGAAACTGCGGTTTTCTGTTTTGTTTTGTTTTGTTTTGTAAGTCTTTAACTTTTTTCCCTTTTTGGATTTTCTTCAGTTCGTGTTCAAGACCAGGGCATGCAAGGAGAGAACTATACATGAGGAGCTGGCTAAAAATGTGACTGGTCTTTTGAAATCCAATGACACCCCAACAGTAAAGCACGTCCTCAAGGTAAAGAATTTAAATGAAATTAAATTTAACGTTTAACAATAAATGTTGTCAAGTTTCACTGTTAGCACCAGGGCTGGCTTGCTCCCACTCCCGGAAGGTGATGGGACTCATCGATTTTCATAGGTCATTTCTCTTATAGTTTCTAGCATAAACGCCATATTGAAACTGCCCCATATAAAAACATTAAGCACAAGAGATCTGTGTCAAAAGAACAGAGCTAGAATAGGCCCAAGTTAAGTCCTTTGGCCTAAAGACAAAAACGAATGACCGTTAATAATCCGAAACACTCAAAAATGCTAACTGTAGCAAAAATAAAGTTTGTTGGGTTTTTAGGGATAGTAAGAGGAAATGTACCAACAGAAGGGTTAATGCTGTCCTAATGAATACACTGACAACAGACAGGAAGCGGACAGAGCCACCACCGTTTGACCCTAGAATGTTGAAAAACACATGCATTCGTGGTACATAAAGAAGAGATGGTGTGGGGCTCCTGGTTGGCTCAGTCAGTTGAACACCCAACTCTTGGTTTTGGCTCAGGTCGTCATCTTGCAGTTCGTGAGTTTAAGTCCTGCTGGCAGTTCAGAGCCTGCTTGGGATTCTCTCTCTCTCCCTCTCTCTGTGCCCCTCCCCTGCTCATGTTGTCTCTCTCTCTGTATCAAAATAAATAAATAAACTTTTTAAAAAAAGCAAAAAGAAAAGACGGCGAGAAGCTTATAAAGAGACAACTCTACATTATTATAGAAGCATGGATTTAGTCCCCAGCTAAATTAATTCTCTATCATGGCTTGACAGATGGATGATTGATCAGCAAGTAGCTGGAAAGAGAAGGTGGGATCAATAAACCTCAACATGAGTTCCCTAAACTCAAATTATTCTAGGCCAAGCAGTTTGTTTAAATTAGTCTTGTGAGTATATTCATTCTGTTTACGCAACAAAACTGCTCCGCGTGCCCCACCCCCACAGGACAGGCACCAGCCTTAGCATTGGGCAGACATCAGAGGTTAGAATGAAGACCTCTGCCCTTGGGAAGCTTGCATTCGGCTGGGGGATGAAAATGAGCAACTACAGACATCAGAACCAAAATAATTAAATTGTGTGTTAGAAGGTGAGAAGTGGTACGGGGGAAAAAAAAATATCCAGCAGGTAAGGGGAATCGGGAACGCTGGGGGTACAGAGTGAGGTTGGCAGTTTAAATAGAATGGTGAGGATAGAACTCATGGAGAAGGGGATACGTGAGCAAAAAGTGCAAAGGAAGTTGGGGAACTGGCCACGTGGGTGCTTGGAGAACAGTAAAGGTAGAGGGGACTCCTGTATAAAATCGCAAGGCAGCAGCCTGCCTGGTGTTCCAGAAGGATGGCAGAGAGGCCAGTGTGGCTGGAGCCAAGTCAGCGAAGAAGAAAGGAGGAGGGCGGGAGTGGGGAGCAGTGGCTGGCAGGTAGCCTAAGGCCTTGCGGGCCACTGCAAGGGCTTTGGCTCCCACTCGGCAAATTTGAGAGCCCTTAGAGGGTTGTGAGCAGGGGAGTGATGCAAGCTGACCTGAGTTTAAAGGGGCACCCTGATGGCTGTGTAAAGAGAGAATCCACTCTAGCAGGGGTGGAGTGAGGGTGGTATCAGGGTGCTGGGGGTGGCGGGGGGAGAGGTGCCTGCCAGAGAAGCAGGGTTCTATAGGGAGAGTCCGCGCTCAGTTAAAAGACAAGGTCACAGGAATGTTCGGAGAAATTACGTCTGCAGGAGATTTTGGTGATGTTGGGCCATGCCTTCCAGAAGGTGTGTCGGGAGATAAGAAGCAGTGGGATGTAAGAATGCAAAAAGGAATAGGTGGTACCTACAGAGAATAGGTGGTACCTACAGACTTCTGTTATCAGACAGAAACTGAGACCAAAGGCCCAATTCCATTAGTCCTGGTGGCCTCAAGGTAAACAGCAGAGGCAGACGAGACTGCTAAAGGGTAGAGCTTGATGGGCCTCAGCTACCTTAAGAGGCAAATGTAGGGACACTTGGCATATCGTTAAAAATATCATTTTGGACGATGGGGAAAGGGAATGTTAACAGTGTGCCTTGTATTGTTATTTCTGACAACATGAATTCCATTTCCAATATCAAGTTTACTAAGAAACGACCCCTTTGTAAATCGAGAGCTGCCTTGTTCGAACACAGACCT
Organism: Felis catus; assembly: GCF_018350175.1. Lineage (NCBI taxonomy): Eukaryota > Metazoa > Chordata > Mammalia > Carnivora > Felidae > Felis > Felis catus. The sequence goes on along the minus strand of NC_058375.1, from coordinate 207,925,008 downwards.
CCTTTGTCCCTCATCTCAGTCAGACGTCTAGAGTCAGGACCGTGGACTCAGAAGCTCTTAGCAATGTTGTGTGTACCAGCCTAAAGTGGATCTAATTCACATGCCCCTCGATGGTAGACCAGAGAAGTAAATTGGGGTTGTGTGTGTGATGGACTTCCAGCTAAATGAGTCAACATAGATGGGCCTCAGGACAGGATTTCTTGAATGAAAAAAGCAATCATCGGACAATACGCACCGGATGATTCCGTTTATGTGGAGTTCAGCGGCAGGCAAAAACTAAATTGTGCTTCAGTGTATACTATTGGTAGCAAAACTTTGAAGTAAAGCAAGGGAATAATTAGCACAGAATTCAAAATTGTTATCAGTGGTGGATAAAATGGAAGGGGAAAAGGACCAGGGAGGTATAGTCTTTAAACTGTGCATATACAACATACACTTTTTGTATCTGGGGTAAGTATGACCCTTAGACCCGAGAAAGGGGGACCTTCATCCTAGGACATGTTTTGGTCTTCTCCAGCTGCACCCCTCTCCAGAGGAAGAGGTGGGAGAGGAGCCGAGAGAAATGCCCACTGGGAGCCCCTACCTCCCCTTCTGGACCAAAAGGATTCCCAGGAGCCTCCCACCTTAAGGGCTTATCAGCTTAATCTTAGGCCCGCTGAGGGCCTGTTTCCTAAGTCCACCCTTCAGAGGGGAGATCTTGATGCCTGAGGGAAACTGTAGACCTACTAAGGGAGCAGTTTGAAGTGGGAGAGAGTTCGTGGACAGCAGTCTCTTATGCAGGCTTGACAGTCCCATGTGGGCAGGTGGTCCGTCCCGGTATGGGACAGAACCTTGGGCAAGCAGAGGGGTTAGGCCAAGGACCTGCTCTGTCTGTGCCCCCACATTCTGGCCCAGCGCTCCAAGTTGACGTGAAGTTCTATTTGACATGAAGTTAGGGGAATCAAACACACTTAATTTAACACTTTGTTAGCTTGACTTCAAACTTGTAGATGTTTAGCCATGTGGCTTTCATCTTTACTTTTGCCTCTGGCCCTGGAAATGCTAAGGAGAGGCCCACGTTGATATATTTTAATATAAAACGTTTTGTTTAGTTTTGCGTAACTGAAACAAATAGAACACTCCGTGAATAAATATTTCATGAGATTGCTGTCTAATCAGCCGCATCGAGTAAACCAGTATCTTGTTTTGGTTCAAACATTCTTTAAGATGATTAAGCTGCTGAAATGTCTGGCATTTACTTTCACCACTGGAATTTTGATAAAGATCGTCCTAACCTAATGGAGATATTTTATTGTTCTGATTCATTTCGTTTCAAAGAACACATTTTAAAATAAAGACTTTACAACATTACGTGTTTTAAAGGACAAAATCATTGTTATTTTACTATCACGTAATAAATTTCTTGCTGTCTTTTCTTTTCCTAACAGCATTCTTGGTTCTTCTTTGCAATTATCCTCAAATCAATGGCACAGCACTTGATTGACACAAATAAAATTCAGGTAAGAACATAGGTAACGCAACACAGTCCAGCAATTGTGCTGATGAATACGCCCTCGTTAGTTCCATTTTTATTTGCTTTGTGAACCTTAGCGATCTGTGTCCGTTGCTTTTTAAGTGGGAGAAACGATTGTGTGCGTCAGTACAGGTCCTTCAGAAGCAGATGCCAGGACAGAATTAGAGGTGCAAAAGGATAGGAAGGAAGACCAAGACCAGGAAGATCTGACACCTGTGGAAGGAGAAGGAAGGAAAGAGGGTTGGCCAGAAAGAGCTCTGCAGTGAGAAGTTTTTAGCTGGGCCAATGGGCATTCTGAGAGCGGAGAATGTTCCTTAGAAGAGTCCTGCGCGGGGCAGATGCTCTGCTTGTGGTATCTCTGCAAGCTCAGTTATGAACTTGGAGAGCCTTGGGAGACCATGGGCTTGGCATGAGCGCTTGGCGCTCTTCCCGGTAGATTTTGTCTCGAAAGAACATCTGAGCTGTGCTCATCCGTGGCTGCCATAGTCCATGGTTTGTATCATGCATAGCACATGCTCCTGAATCTGCCCTTCTGCCGTTCCCATGGGCCTCGCTTCCTGAAAGGAAGTTTACAAGAGGGAGGCTAGTGGGATCACCGGAAGCTCCTGTTAGGGCAGTATGTCTCAGGGCGCCACATGATTCTCATCATCTCCATCCTCTCCGTGCCCATCTTTGATTCCCCTCACCCTCAGCCAGCAGCTCTGAAGGTCTTGGTGGCTTCTCTGTGGTGTGACCCAAGCCCTCATTCAGACTGGTCCAGAGCGGTCTCAGCCTCTGGTCATCATACTCTACACAGATCATTCATAGTTATAATTGGGTAAGAGGACCAAGAAGCACTCAAGTGGATTGATCTCCTGAGTTCCACACAGATTTCTCTGTACTCTCACAGTAGGTAAACCCCCCCCCCCACCTCTGCCACCAAGAGAATAAATCAGAATATTGCTTGGGGTGGAGCTGGCGGTGAATAGTGATATTGTCTTTGTTTACACTCTTGGTCAGGAAGGGGCAGTGTTGGGGGTTTCCACTTGGCCTTTTACCACGGGCCAAGCATCCAGTGTGAGGTCAGCCCAAATGCCAATTATGTCAATACCAATTATACATTTGCACCAGGTAAATGTATAAATGACTGCCAGGTGGATCTTTGAAACCAGTGGATCCACATTAGCAGAATTTTAGCGTGGACTCTTTTATTGATTCCTTTGAAGTTCCCACTGTAACAAGGGTGGGCGTGATGATTCTTTTGGCCTTCAGATACCAATATCAGCTCAGATCTTGTATTAAATAGTGCTCGAGATACATGAGTGTTCCCCTCCCCCTAGTGCAGTCACCTGAGTCCAAGGCTGTGGAGCCCTTTGTAGAAGGGCTGATAGAATCATTAAAGTATATGCTTAACTGCAGTATTGCAGGGGGCTTTTTGTAGAGGCCCTGTCTCCCCTTCGATCAGTGTGTACCAGATCTGAAAACTGACTCGGGTCTAGAGGCAGAGAAAGGAATCGCAAATATTTTTTGGAGCAAACGTTGTCATCTTCTGAGATGAGAAGCTGCCTTTTTGGTAGATTAAGTGTTGCCATCGTTGGTTACTGTTTTTCCCAGAGGGACGCCGATATTTTTAACTAGCTCTACAACTACCTGAGGGTCAAGCCCCCTTGGCTGCTCTCCAGCCTTCCTATCTGTTACCGTAATTGCGGCCTTCTGGCTCCTGGAGGTTAAGTACAATCTCCTGGCCTCTGTTATTTGGGGGACCATCATCGCCATGACCGTTAGTGAGCCAACACTGTGACTGCCTGTCTCATCGGCAGGCGGGAGACCACTGAACTTCTTAGAGATGTCAGTCCCACCTTTTTGATGGCTTTGGTGTGAATGATGTGACTTGCGGACGTTCCTGTAGAACTTGATCCTCCAGTGGATCTTCTGGTCTCTACCTGTCCATTCTTACGTATCCATTTTCCTCTGTCTCTTTATTCTTTCTTCTATCATCTGCCAGGACACCTCAAGTATTCTCATTTTCACACTGCTTAGAATGTGCCGTCACCAGGATGCTAAGAGCCATCCTAACAATGAGTGGTCCACCCAAAGGTATCACTTCACTCAAGTCCTGATAAAATGCCAATGAATTTTAACTTACTCACTCTTCTTTCTGGCCCCCTTGGGGACCAGAGGAACTCCCGTGGCTCCTGCTTGGTACATGCCAACTAACTCTTCCAGCTTCTTAGGGTATACTCTCTTTCATACCTTATTAGGCCCAGCAAGTTCATAGCTGGGTTTCACTAGGACATTTCACCTGGGAGAAATGCAATCTCTAAATCGGGGGAAGTAGGGCACTTGTACCAAGGCTGAGGACTTAGGAAAGTGTGCGTAGCCACCCGTCCTTGGGCCGTCCACCCAGATCCATGCTTCCAGACTCCAGGTCTCTCCAACCATGGCTTGACCTAAGCATAGCAGATCGGCCTTGGCTGGACACTTAATCGTCTCCGGAGCTTCCTAACTTACCTCTTAGATCATCTATTTGGTTTTCAGCTGTGTCTGCTCTCCCTCTTCCAGTGATGAAAACCTCCTGTCTGGAAGGAAGAGAAAATCTAATGTAGAGATAAGAATTATTCATATGTCTCTGTTACTGAGCTGTGTTGGGAGTTAGGAAACCTCACCACTCCAGTCCTTGCCCCATCACTAATAGGGTAGATGATCAAAAAGACACTTAGCATCTCAGAGCATATTTTCTCACCTGTGAGAAGAACGGATTAGACTAAAACTCTTTCATTCCTACCAGTATTCATCTGCTCAGATAGGTCACAGATGCCCTTATGAACAGTTAAAAATAAAGGAACTCATCATGGACGATGCCCTCGTGTCTAACCGTTTATCTTCGCTGATTCAGGTTTCTTTTTCATTGTCACCTTCAGGGGCTACCCCACCCTCCAGTGTCCTCTCAAGGGCCCATCACCTTCAAGTTCTCTTTTTTTTTTTTAATTTTTTTTAATGTTTATTTATTTTTGAGAGACACAGAGAGACAGAGCATGAGCAGGGGAGGGACACAGACGCACACACACACACACACACACACACACACACACACACACAGGATCTGAAGCAGGCTCCAGGCTCTGAGCTGTCAGCACAGAGCCCGGCATGAGGCCCGAACTCATGAGCTGTGAGATCATGATCTGAGCTGAAGTTGGATCTTTCACCAGCTGAGCCACCCAGGCACCCTGCATCACCTTTGAGTTTTCTAACCATCTCCGTTCATCACAGACCTGATACCATCATTTCATTCAAAAGCATCCACAATGCACACCTCTTACACTTTTTGTGTTGTCTTTTCTTTCTTTCTTTCTTTTTTTTTTAATTGTGAAATGAATGGCTTCCCCCACCATTAAGACAGTTTTTGTCATCACGGAGTGTGGGAGATTTGAGGAAGTCAGGAGAGGCATCTGGTTTGGTGCCCTGAGAGGCAGACAGCACCTCCACATGTGGTCTTGACAAAGGTGAGTTCCTGTTCACTAGGAACTTATGGATGCCTTCTCTGCACTGATCTCTAGTAGCAAGAGGTTCATGGTACTGGCTGACCTTTTGTTTCCCACCAGCCTCCTTTTCCTAAAAAATTGCCAAGAGCCTGAACTTCAGCCCGTGCATTCTATGCCTGCCCCTGGTGACATATGCCATACGATAGATAGCCCAGACTCTCCAATGTGTTCTGGCTCTTTGGCTTACGATCAGACTGTGCTATTCCTTTGCCTCTTTTCTCCCCCTATTCTGAGACAGAAATCCACGATTCCCAGTGCAGACACTCTCCCATTTCAATTGAGCCTTTGGGATATACTTCTGGAGAACAATTAAGAACACTACTCACGTATTTACCTGTCAGAACTTCTTTGGGTTAAGAGTGGGAGTAGGCCACAAGGAGTTAGAGAAGTAGACAAAAAGAGGGAAGAACCGAGGGAATATCAAAGCCCAAGGTGTTAGCACATGTGCTGTGAAGAAAATGTTGGTGCTGATGTATACAATGCATCTTAGAGGATTAACAAAAGAAAAAGAGGAAATCTACAGATGTGCTTTGATTATTTAAAAAGAATGTTGTTTTCATGTAGGTGAATTGTTTATTTCCCAAGGTATATGGAGCAGAATGAAAAACTTCCCATGTGATTAAATAATTTATGTTTATTTGTTGTTAATGTAATTTGATTTCCACAGTAAGCGTTAAATATACATAGAGGGTAACCATACTATCCCAAAATATCTATATAGCCGTGTCCTGGTAAATGGATTTAAAAATAATCCAGTGCACATAAGCACTTAAGAACTTGGTCTTAGAAAGAAAGAAAAGAAGAAAGGAAGAGGGAGGGAAGGAGGGAGGGAGAAGGAAGGAAGGAAGGAAGGAAGGAAGGAAGGAAGGAAGGAAGGAAAGAAGGAGGGAGGGAGGAGGAAGGAAAAGCCAGCCGAACCTCTTGTTTGTTCCATGTGATTCCTATAACTTCATCCTCCTTGGTTTTTAATCTCGTCACATGGAAGGCTGGGTGCTGAGAATTTTAGAAGTATATAGAGTTCAGTCTAACTCTAAATTTTGTGTTTCTATCTATGGTGAAAATGTGAGGCTAATTTTAAAGTCAGCTTATAAAGATGAATCAATCTTGCCTGTCTCGTGCGAAGGGCTATGTGAATTCATGAAGTATGGCTAGATGGGAAAACTTAGCTGCTCGAAACTTTCCCCTTCTGTGCGGGAGGTCCAACAGGAGCAGAAGATTTCTGGACCGGAGGAGAGCCGTTAGGAACCCACAGAGTTTAGGTCAATGAATGTTATCTAATCTCAGAGCCAAGTCATTTTGTGTCTGGTGGCAAGTCTCTTAACTGGGAGGTCCCACTGGCACCTGCTGTGGCATATCCTGGGACCGTGACCTTAAGATGAGCTTGTACAAACTTGAAGTTACGAGATGAATAAAGGTGGAGAGGCTGATGTAAAACCTGGTGATTATAGCTAATAACAGTGTGTTGTATGATTGAAATATGCTCACAGAGTAAAACTTAAATGTTCTTACAAAAAAAATAATAAACATGTGAGGTGATGGATAAGTTAACTATATGGAAGGAATCTTTCACGATATACGTGTGGTATATGTGTATCAAAGCACCAGTGTGCACTTTAAACATCTTACAGTTTTCTATGTCAGTTACACGTCAATAAAGCTGAAATATATTTTCAGAAAAGACTAGCTGGGACTTTACTAGAGGACATTTCAAACCAGTATCTGCACTCATTCAGTTACTCATTCATTGATCTCTTATAGTTGTTTATTGGGGGATACCTCATCTTAAAAAATCAAAATAATTGATTTGAATTAAATAGAAAACTACGTGTTAATGGAAATCTAGACTAATATTTATTATAGTTATTTTCTAACAGGGAAGGGGGGGAATTAAGATGTGAGAGGTCATAGAACATGTTACATTTCTACACTGTTTGAATAGTTTGCTATTAATAGATAATTTACCTTTTAATGAAAAAGTGAGGACCACCTGAGTGGTGCAGTGGGTTAACTGTCCAGCTCTTGATCTCGGCTCGGGTCATGATCTCACAATTTTTGAGTTCAAGCCCCACGTCAGGCTCTGCACTAATGTTGCAGAGCCTGCTTGGGATTCTGTCTCTCCTTCTCGCTGACCCTCCCCTGCTTGTGTTCTCTCTCTCTCTCTCTCTCTCTCTCTCTCTCTCTCTCTCTCTTTCTCTCTCTCTCTCTCTTTCAAAATAAATAAATAAACTTAAGAAAAAATTTTTTAAAAAGTGAAAAACATCATTGGCCAAGATAGAAGGGAGCGTTAAGGGAAAATGATGGAAATTATAATCTTGAAATCAAAAGGGTTCCTATTTTGTAATTGCTCTCAAGTTTTCAAAAGGACTTTTTGTTTCATATATACAAAATGAAGGAAGTCTTTCAGTTTCTTTTTTTCCAGGCTTAGGATTCCACATGCCACATTATAAAGAAATGATCCATTCTTTCCCCAGCTTTCTCGGACTCAAAGATTTCCCGAATCTTACCAGAATGAATTGGACAATCTTGTAATGGTCCTGTGCGATCACGTGATTTGGAAGTACAAAGATGCACTTGAAGAGACAAGAAGGGCAAATCAAAGCGTTGCCAGATTTCTTAAGGTACAGTTAAAAAAGTTCACAGTCCCATACAAGCCTTCATGATAGTGAATGCAAGATATTCTAAATGTTAATCAACTCACATCTCCATTTATGATAAAAGAGTCAAAACTTAGCACTATTAGATGAATACTTTTATCTATATATCTTACTTTTTAATATTTTGTTTCGATTTGGGGTGGTGTTCAGTCATTTGAACATCCAATTCTTGATTTCAGCTCAGGTCATGGTCCCAGGATTGTGGGATCGAGCCCCACATTGGGCTCCACACTGAGCCTGAAGCCTGCTTGGGATTTTCTCTCTCTCTCTCTCTCTCTCCCCCTCTTCCTCCTCCCCAGCTCACACACTGTTTCCCTCTCTCTCTCTCAAAGTAAAAAAAAAAAAAATTAATATTTTTTTCCAATTTAGAGTCCCAGAAGAAAAACCAAGCTTCAATAAAAGTATCCATTTGAGTATTGTCAAATCATAGTATTTCTAAATATTTTTTAAGTGAGATTTTTAAAGGAAAAGCTGCAATGTGGCAATATTTTCTTGGGCATTTCTGCCCTTGGAGTAATGTTCTGGATTGCCTGTAGCTCTACTAATGATGTCAAATAGCCGCTTTGGGAACTTAGGGTAATTTGGCATTTTTATTATATTACCTCCAGGCTCTTTTATACATGACGAAAATATTATGCACCAATCGCATTTTAAAAATGATCAATTTAAGTATTGAGAAACTACTTTCTAACCTCAGTATATATATACACATATATATCGTACTAAAGTTATATTTCTTTGGGTTACAGGTTGAACTGAGAAGGCAAAACTGCTAGTCAAGAAAAAAAAACAAAGCTAATGTAGAAGGATGGTATATCATTTAACAAATAATACATTCAACTAGAAACATGTTTTTCTTCTATTCCTTCTTTTGCCCAACTATTGACTATTATATCCTTGATGAAGCCACTTTTCTTGTATCTTTATGATACAAGAATATACTGCATAAGTGTGAGAATTTATAAATAAATACTAACAATATAAAGCCAAGAGGCCATAAAATTATTCCAAATCATCTTTGGTGAATTTTAATCCAGTAAAATCTGTTTTTAATATATGAAACATCCCTGTTTCCGATTCTGTGTCTCCCTCTCTCTCTGCCCCTCCCCTGTTCATGCTCTGTCTCTCTCTGTTCCAAAAATAAAATAAAAAAACATTGAAAAAAAAATATATGAAACATCATTTCAAACTATACACTGTAGTTGGTCTCATCTCACATTCACTGTTTTCTCCAATATTTTGCTTCTTATTTTTGCTTTTTACTTGCTTTCAGAAAAAAAAAGGCATGGTCAAGATTAGGGATGAAGAGGGTCGAGAAAAAATTACTATAGTTTTATACCACATTTTAAGATGTACAGGAATAAAGTTTATTACTATGCTAGTAGGTTATTTGAAGTGCTTGGTAGAAGAGGAAATTTGGAAAAAATGATAAATTGTCCAATTTGTAAGCAAATTATGTTGAAAAAACATCTGTAATATTCTTCCCTAAATTGCAAAGAACGATGGCTAAGCGAGTCTTTTAAAAGGGGGAAGACCCTTTCTCTGTCTTCCTTGGCTTAAATGCTGTGTGCTTGTTGGAATAAATATGTTTTCCTTGGAGCTTATGCATCCAAAAGTTGCTGCTTGTACGTAAACTAATGTCAGAATTGGGAGCAAGTAAAAACTGTCGAAGATTGAAAAGGACAGCATGGAGTAGAAGCCAACGGTGGTCCCAGTAGTTTTGTGAAATGTGTGGGCTAAAAGCATGGATTGGCAATAGATGAACAAATATGGTCTGTAAGATACATAGATTACATGGACTGCAAATCGAAAGCAATACCTAGGTGAAGTTTATAAGTGAAAAGAGTTGAATATGTTGTACATTATAAAAGTCCATTCTGCAAGCATTGTTTTCAAATTGTAGTGGGTTTTTTTTTTGTTAATGTTTATTTTTGAGAGAGAGAGAGAGAGAGAGAGAGAGAGAGAATGTGTGTGTGCATGCAGGAGCGGGGCAGGGGCAGACAGAGGGAGGGGAACAGAAGATCCGAAGCAGGCTCTACACTGTCTGCACCAAGCCTGACATGGGGCTCGAACTCATGAACCGTGACATCATGACCTGAACCAGAGTCAGATGCTCAACCGACTGAGCCATCCAGGTGCCCCTCAAGTTTCAGTTTTAATGGCATTTACTTGACACAGAAGACTTTTTTTTTAACTTTTTGTGAAGATTATCAGATGAAATCTTTTGAACTAGGAGAGAAAAAGGGAAAAGGAGACAGAATGATTTTTTGAATGTAAAATTTAATGTAGTCATTTGGCACAATGCCTATGAACTGATGAACTTTGAGCTTTCAGCTTCTCCGCTCCTGCTGTTGGCATTGTAAATCTCATATAGGGGCACCTGGGTGGCTCGGTTGGTAGAGGGTCCGACTCTTGATTTCAGCTCAGGTCAGGACCTCACAGCAGGTTGTGAGCCTGCAGCCTGTTTGGCATTCTCTATCTCCCTCTCTCTCCGCCCCTACTCCACATGCTTGCACGCCCATGTGCAAACACACTCTCTCTCAAAACAAATAAATAAACATTTTTTCTTAATCTCTTATATTCCCGGAAATCTGATAAGAGTGATCTGCTCACTTTGGGCTTCAAGTGACTTCTACTTCTTTTGGTTATTAAATTTTACAGCAGCGATCAAATACTGCGGATTAGTTGGCATTGGAATTTCACAATTGAAAAATAATTGTAACACCGTAGCTGTGTCAAAATTGTTTTCCAAGAATGGAGAGAGCAGTATGTCTGGTGTGGGCATATAAAAATGTCCTAGGTGAGGGGCGCCTGGGTGGCTCAGTCAGTTAAGCGTCTGACTTTGGCTCAGGGCATGGTGTCACAGTTTGTGGGTCCGAGCCCCTCATCGGGCTCTGTGCTGACAGCCTGGGGCCCGGAGCCTGCTTCAGATTCTGTGTCTCCCCCTCTCTCTCTCTCTGCCCCTCCCCTGCTTGTGCGCTCACTCTCTCTCTCACTCTCTCTCTCTCTCTCTCTCAAAAATAAATAAACGTTAAAAGAAAATTAAAATAAACACATAAATAAATACATAAATAAACATTTTTTAAAAATGTCCTAGGGGACAATGTGCCTTCCTCTGTGATATATCATATCATGGGAAAGTAAGATTTTTGCAACAACTAAGCCAAGACCTGTACATTCTCTGGGTATTCCATCCTGAAAGTAGATGGGATGCAAATGGGTCCATGGATACATGTGTAGCTTTTGTAATTTTTCTTCTTACTGCCAATCTGGGTCACAACTCCACCGTACCTGAGCGAACCCATCTAAGTACTCTTCTGATGCAGGCCTGATACCAAGGAGAGAGCAAGGGAAAGTTCCTTGTAATTTGTATTTTCCTGCTCAGACAGCCGTGCCTCTTTACCCACGTGGCTGCCTAATGGCTTTATTTCAGCCAACTTTGGAAATCATCTAATATAGGAGCCCGTTTTAGTTTGGTAGCAAAATATATTTAAAGAAACATCTGTGGGGCGCCTGGGTGGCGCAGTTGGTTGAGCGTCCGACTCCGGCTCAGGTCACGATCTCACAGTTCGTTGGTTCGAGTCCTGCATCGGGCTCTGTGCTGACAGCTCAGAGCCTGGAGCCTGCTTCAGATTCTGCATCTCCCTCTCTCTCTCTCTGCCCCTCCCCTGCTCATGCTCTGTCTCTCAAAAAAGAAAATAAATGTTAAAAAAACATTTTTTTAAAGAAACATCTGTGATATTTCTCCGTAAACATCGACAGAAATGGGTGAGTCTCTGCAAAGGGGAAAGTCTTCGTATTTACTCTATTTGACTTAAACGCTCTATGACTTTTTTTTTAAATATAATTGATTGTCAAATTGGTTTCCATACAACACCCAGTGCTCATCCCAACAAGTGCCCTCCTCAAGGCCCATCACCCACTTTTCCATAGAGCTCATCTATGCAAAAGTTGCTGTTGGTCGTACCTAAGCTGCTGTCGAGCACAGGGGCAAAGGAAAGTATCCAAGATGAAAGAGGAAATAGCAGGACTAGTGGCTTGAAGAACATAAAAAAAAGGCAAGGACACTCCTCCGGTTTGTTTTCCGATTTAGGGCTTCATCCTCTTCACTGAGCAAATTATAGACTAAAATTGCCATTGTCCTCACAATCGGTGAAATAAAATATTGTTTTTATTAAAATCTGTGTTTGCACGTAGTTTAGAATATTTAGCTTTTAGTTTACTAAACGAAACTGAGAAAATGTTGGTAGGTTATAAGTTCTCCAGATCAAGAACCTGCAAACTCTTTTTTGTGAACAGCTAAGTACTAAAAATTTTTAGCAGGACGTACGGTCTCTGACACAGCTACTCAACTTTGCTATTGGAACACAATACAGCCCTAAACCATTCACCGTAGATGATAGGGAAGTGATTGAGTGGGGTTGTGTTCCAATAAAACTTTATTTATAGAAGCAGACAGTGAGCCAGTTTTGGCCCCTGGGCTGTAGTTTGCCAAAGCCCGCTGAAAATTTATTTTCTGTTGCTATAAAAGGTTACTATAAATTATTTTAAAACAGAAGCAGAGAGAGGCCCCTCTAGACCTCAGCAACAGGCAGAAGAGCTTCTGTACCCGGGGCGAAGCAGACGTTGGGGTGGACCAGACACGGGAGACCCATGATAGGAGAGCTGCTTGATGAAGCCTGACCTCAGGAGGGCTCTCTGCAGGCAGAAGGCTGATGCGGATGATCTTGTTTCCTGGGAATGACCCCCTTTTTTCTCTCACTGCCCCTTGGAAAGCGTGACAGACTTACCACATCGAAGGTCATTCTTCAATCTCAGAAAACCCCAAACGCAGCCTTCTCCCCGTCTTCCCCATTCTCTGGTCCTGGAGCCTGACCTCCTTCAAAAGCGATCAGGTCTGTTCTTCAGAATAACCACAGTAGCCCCTGGGAGGTGTCAGTTGCCACGTTCAGTGACAGGACTCACCATCCTCTCCTCCATCGAGTCAAGGAGCCCTGGTGTCTTCCCCACTGACATCCCCAGGGTTCTTTTCACCTGCTTTTTTATTGAGATGTTTCTCAAGCCCACAGTTACACTGGATGGTCCTCCTTCCTCCGTGCGATGGGACCCAAACCCCTTTCCAACACAAAAAAGACAGCAAGAGGTCTTCTCCGGAGAAAGCTCCACATTTCTCTGGGTTTGCCACACCCGCAGGTACCCTGCGTGGTGCACAAGACACAAGAGCCCCTCTTTTCCTCCCCCCTCCCCTCCTGCTTTACATCGTCTGAGCCTTTGATTATGCTGCGTGTCTGCCTCTTGTCACTGCTCTACTGGCAGATGGTAGGACACGGGAGCCATTTCCTTTTTAGTGACTAGAGAGTAATTGAAAGAACTTAAATTCAGATTAAAAATGAAAAGATAAATGAGGCGACATACTGACACAGTAATGAATGAGTAGGAACCTCAAAAATCACTACGAAAAAAAACGAAGGCAAACCAAACAAAAATACAAACGACTTAACAATTGGTAGAACATTATTAGAGAAAACAGCTCTTGTTTATGCACAGATGTATTTCAGTGGGAGACCTCCCGCTTGGTGTACTACCTATGACAGGATTTTATGTCCAGCCTTTTCTGAGAAAAGAGACTTGTTCGTAAAATTGGGAAGAGATCCACGATGTGCAGAACCGAGGCGAAGACCTTCCGCTGGGCTCTTTGGACAAGAACGAAGCCCTCCCCACTCAGTGGCGCAGCAGCTGAAAGGTTTTCGCATGTGGTAGGCGTTCTCACATGCATTTGGATGGACGGACTTGAACTCACGCGCACCGTGATGACCTCCACGTGGCAATCTGCATTAGCGCCTCCCCAAGATACGGCATCAGGAAACACCGTGTGTGCCTCCGACTTCACACTTGTGCACGGTTATTTGGCCGCTGTTGCTTGGTTACTGGTGACATGGCCATTGGTCTTTTGGAGAGAGCGTGCTGTTCCAACTTGGAATGTCCACCTGCCTCCTCCAGAACTACCTGCTGTTTAAGACCCTCCTTCTTATAGTGAAGACAGTTTGACCACAGAGGAAGAGATGGCAATCTCAGGGTCTCTTACCTTCACTCTTCAAAGTCAAGCTGCCTTGCCTGAAAAGAAAGGTTTTCTTTCCTTCAACCTTCTGTTGAAGGAAGCCAGAAAGGTAAAAAGGCTTTCCTGACCCATCGCTGCCACCCCTATTCCGTACCCAGTGCTGTGCCGCAAGGGATCTTCCTTCGCCCTACAAACCCCAGAGTCAGATTACTAAAACACGGTAACAAAATGGAACTAAGTGATTAAAGAATAGACAAGTAAAAGCTAAAACCTTCTGTATAGAAAGGAAAGGAAAGGGCTATGATATTTCACTGCAGAACTCTAAGTGCTGTTCAAATAAAGTTGACAAAGAAAAGTTTGTAACTTTCTGGTGTGCGCACTCTATCTAGTGTTCTAATTAGTTGCCATACGTGGGTGAATGCCTAAATATGGTGTCGAGTTTTTTTAAACATTTATTACACAACACATTTAGCTAAATATCATTTGACTGCAATATATTTATTCATCTTTTCTAAAATCTTTAACGATCTTTAAAGTAAAAATATCTGAATTTACAATTTTGTATTTTTTTAGCGCTGTTTTACATTTATGGACCGGGGCTTTGTATTTAAGATGGTTAACAATTACATCAGCATGTTCTCCTCTGGTGATCTCAAGGTAAGAGCCAAGTGCAGGCGGGATTGCTTTCTAAACCATTGAGTTATAAATAAATAAACTAGTCTCTGTGTCTGGCTGCCTAAAACCTTAGCCTGTGCATTCTCCACATCAAAAAATAATGTCTATCCCAGTGAGAGGGAGCCTTTTAAAATGGTTCATCTGAGTTAGGCTCCCAAGTCCTTTCTTAATGGGGAGGCTGTGGCATGTGGAGTGTGAACATGAATGTGTTATGTTTCACTCCTATTTCCGGTGGGTGGTGAAAGGAGGGATTCCTTTCAGCCACAGTTCTTACAGCCCAGTTTGCTTGACTGCCTTGGTTTTAGCACTGAATGTCTCACTTTTCTGAAATTGTTCAGTCTGGGGCAAAATAGGACAGTTGACCCCCTCTTCCTAAATAGGGAGGATGTGTCGAGAGATAGGCTGGAGAGCAGTGATTCTCCAAGTGTGGTTCCCAGACCAGTGAGCTGAGAACTGACTGTGACAGGTGGAGCCCAGAAACCTGTATTCCAATAAGGCTTTCAGGTGATTCTTAGGTACTCTCAAGTTTGAGAACCATTGAGCTACAGATGGGCATAAGCTGGGGGAAAATAAGACTGGACATGGGTGAGATCATGAAAGCTGTACCAGTTAAGATTCTCTGGGTTGCAAGCAACAGAAACTTACGCCAGTTTGAGCAACGGGGGAGTATTAGAAGAGCAATGACATCAGTGAAAGAAAGAGATGGAAAGCTGGGCTTGAGAAAGAGCAGGGACTAGGGCACAAGAGTCATTGCAAAGGAGGAACCATGGGCCAAGCTCTGCTACTGCTTAAAAAATACATTGGGACCATTTTCTTTCTCTTAACACTCGGCTTAAGATTTACATTCCAGAGAGGAAGTGTGTGACCAACCCGCTTTGGGTCACATGCCTGCCTCTTAAGGAAGGAAGACAGGGCACCTGAGTTAATAGTTCCCCAGTAACCTTTGCCCATTAGGAAGAAGGAAAGTCCCCAAGGGGTAATTATCTTGGTACTGGGAAAGAATAACAAATCTAGAGAGGCCAAAAGTAAATAATGATCTTCTTATATCCTTTCATGCCACGCTTAGGAATCTGAATATTATTTTGAGGGCAGTGGAGATTTACTTTTGACTAGGGGAGTTACATGATTCTATGCCATTTGGGTTTTGAGAATCCAGTTTCCTCTGTAAATATTTTTTGAAAGAATATTCTTTGTTAGTGCCCCAATTATGCATGAAATTCGCAGAATATCCTTTTAGGTATAATTCAAGGAGACCTTAATTATGTACTCTTTTAGAGAGAAAACAGAACATACTCATTGAAAAATAATTAACATACAATTTAATTATGCTCCTGTTCACTTTGATGCAAAGGGTTAAGTCAAGCACTATTCTCGTTTGAAACGACAGTATTTTAAATTATTAACCAAAATTGCCACAAAATAGAATTCTAAAATAATCTGAGCAAATGGAATATGTTTTATTTTGTTAGCTGGTATTAGTGAACACAACCCAACTGAGTCTTAAAAATTGATTACTTCGTCTGCATGTCAGTGAAAATAGAATATTTATGAATGTGCTAATTGTTCCTTCTTATGTGATTGTTTTTAACACATGTATAAAGCTGTCTTAGACCATGTCTAAATCCATTTATTACTGTCCTAATCAAAATATCATTGAGAAGATAGGCCTGTTTGCAAGGCAGGAAAAAGACGAATTTCAGTAACTCAGTCTGAGAACAAAGGGCCTGCAGAGAAAGTCTAGTCTTGGATCACATGCCCCATTGATGTCTTTAGCGCTGGATCCCAAGAGGTGATCACAGGGAACTGTCCTATGAGCTGACTGTGGTTTTAGAGCTCTGTGCATGTGGTGACGTACAATTCCTTTCAGAATAAACACGTTCTGACAGAAGCCAAAAGAAGTGGAAAATGCACACTGCACAGAATTGGATCTCACAGCGGCTCAATATGGGTTACAAAAGGGATCATTTCCTAAGGAGGCCTTGACCGATCTCCAAATTTAGGGAGTCCAGGGGCACCTGGCTGGCTCAATCTGTTAAGCATCCGACTTGGGCTCAGGTTATGATCTCTCTGTTCGTGGGTTCGAGCCCTACATGGGGCTCTGTGCTGACAGCTCAGAACTTGGAGCCTGCTTTGGATTCTGTGTCTCCCTCTCTCTCTGCTCCTCCCTCATGGGCCATTAAACATTAAACATTAAAAAAATTCACATAAAGGGAGTCCTACTCTATTTACCACTTCAGGGGGACAAAAGCCTGTCAACTTAACAATTACCTGGTGGTCACACAAAATTTAACTACATCTTCTTTTTAGATATAAGATTCAAGTGCAGATTTTTTTTCTTAACCCTCTTGGTGTATAAATAATAATCATTCGGTTTGCTTTTTTTTTCAGACCTTATGCCAGTATAAATTTGATTTTCTTCAAGAAGTATGTCAGCATGAGCACTTTATTCCTTTGTGTCTCCCCATAAGATCAGCAAACATTCCAGGTAATAACTCCCAGAATGCTCATCAGTGCCTGCAAAGTGAACCCTCGTATAAGTTCGTTTGCGCGACCTTTGTGTGTTGTTGTTTTCCTGTTTCCTCGGTCTTGATCTCCCCTGAAGCTGTTACACGGGCATTAGACCCAGGTAATCAGGTGAAGACACCAAGAAGTTGGTGTCACGTGGTGAAGAATGTGGCTCCATATTTCTCAGTTTTTGTCTAGATTTCCTTTTTCATTAAAGAGAAAGCCAACAAAATTATAAAATCGGTGAACATAAATCAAAGAATTTTAACCTACAACAATACTTTGACTCTACTGGCTCCAAAAGAGAACTCTCCTTTGATTTTGAAAGGCTCAAAATTAAGGGGGGAGAGAAGTTATACTTTGTGAGTACAAATTCACTTGGAGTTATCAATTAGTGTGTGTAGTGGTGTTAAAATGCAGTTCCTCAAAATGAGTTTTATACAAAAAAAAAAAACTTGTTGCCTTGAAAACGAGGAAGGAAGGAAGGAAGGAAGGAAGGAAGGAAGGAAGGAAGGAAGGAAGGAAAGAGGGAGGAAAGCGGGAAGGGGGGCACCATTGTAAATACTTGGTACCTCTGGATTAGAAGGAGGTGGAGACAGTTGCTTCCCATTTCTATACTTACTATAGCATAAGTGGTCCACCGAAAATCTTTTCGTGTATAACTTTTATTAATGTATTGCATCTATACCAATATACATAGATACCAAGATGATCATCACACATCTAGCTATCAGAAGACAGTCAAATACCAGGATGCAAAGAAACCATTAAAATGATTTAAGAACTTAAAATACTCTGCTTCGACTTCACCCTGCATCAATAGTGAATCATTATGTTGTACACCTGAAATCAATATAATGTTATAGTCAACTGTACTTCAAGAATGAAAGGAAGGAGGAAAAGAGGGAGGGAGGGAGGGAGGGAAGGCAGAAAGAGAGGGAGGAAGGAAGGAAGGAAAGAAAGAAAGAAAGACCTTCCTTCTAAGCAGTGAGTAAATTATCCACAAGGAGCAGTTTTGATATTCATGGAAAGCAGAAAAAAAGGATGGTAAAGAGCCTCCTTACATGTATTGTAGCTTATACTGTATGTATCACACAAAACTAATATTTTGGAGGGAAAATAAAATACATTGTCAAGCCTGTAAACGTTTTGTCATTTCAATCTTAAATAAAAGCTATAACATTATCCCTTTCTTTCCTAATTTATGAAGTATATTTAGTCTAAATGCCTTCGTAGAAAAAGAGGTAGAAATGTCATCTTGGACAATAACATTTTTCGCCTTTTGGTTTGTTTTGTATTCCTTTTTATTTTTTTATAAACTATTGCCAACTTATTATTGGGTTAGACAGGCTGGTTAAGATACTCGAGAAAAGCAAACCTATTGTACCCTTTTGATCCCAGTTGTTTACTGTTGATCTGTAACTCAGGAAGAGGCCTCATAGTCTCCTTGTAGATGTGATATTATCAACGGTGAACATAAAAAAATACATGTTTCATTGCATGCGGATTTCTGGTAGAAAAGTAAGTGTTCAAGTAAAAGGCCAGGAATGAAAATAACTCTGTTCATGACATTCCTTTATAAGGAAACAACCAACCTCTGGTATTTGTCTTCAAACATAAAGCTTTTTTGAGGAGGCTCACTTAGGTTTTAGGATAATACAGTTTTTCAGTATAAATTACCCATAGTTCATGAATATAACGTGTATGTATGTGTATATCTTAACTTATTTGTTTATTTATATTAAATCCAGATCCCTTGACGCCTTCAGAATCAACTCAAGAGTTACATGCATCAGGTAAATAATTATGTTTTATATTAGATTCTCTAAGCAACAATAAGTACATCATAATCTGATAATATTGATTGGTATAGATACCACAAATTTCCAGATGCCATTTCCGGATGCCAAAAATAGTCCTGTGTTTAATATCATACAAAGTTGTCAACAAGCTGACTAAACTGTTCTCTTGCCACAGATAATTAAATGCTTCCCCAACTTGAATTCTTTCATTGTTTATTCTCCAGAGTTTGACATTTTTTTTTAATTTCCCAAATCATCTGAAATTTTCTTAGGGTACCTCATAAATAAAATTCCTTGATACATGTCATAACATGTTTGTTCAGTATAACTAGCATTATATATTTCTGTCAACGCACCGCAGCCTGGTTTTTCAGTTTCTCTATATTGAGGTTGATTATTATTTTTGCTTGAATTAGGTTCATAACTTAAAATAGTCTGGGCAAAACTTTTCTCTAGTTTTAGGTTGGCAATTACAAAGTTTTGTTCCACTTCTGGCCCCTCACGAGTACTCACTATTTCGTGGAGAAATATTCTTTTTTTTTTTTATTTTTTTAAAAATTTTTTTTCAACGTTTTATTTTATTTTTGGGACAGAGAGAGACAGAGCATGAACGGGGGAGGGGCAGAGAGAGTGGGAGACACAGAATCGGAAACAGGCTCCAGGCTCTGAGCCATCAGCCCAGAGCCTGACGTGGGGCTCAAACTCACGGACCGCGAGATCGTGACCTGGCTGAAGTCGGATGCTTAACCGACTGCGCCACCCAGGCGCCCCGACATGGAGAAATATTTTTAACCTAACTAAGCCCTTGGACCTCTATCTCCTGACCCTCCCATTCCCTGCTTTTCCACATCCAGTGGCATTTTCATGGACTACAAAACTCCTTATGTTTAATTTGCCCCTAGTCAATTATGGACTGGAATATTCCAAGAGATCATTACATCTAACGGGTAATCGCGAGGATTCATAGACATAACACCTCTACGGTGCTTAGCCTAGTGTTGGCGCTCAGTACATGTTCCAGAAATGGGTGCTGGTCCTGTTGTTAACAGTTACATTTAGGAAGGACATTGGACAACTCTTACTGGAAATTGTGACGTTCCAATTTCTCCCTGATTCAGGCACAAAATTTTGCAGCCCCGTTTGGTTTCCCTCTCCTTGCTCCTTCACGTCCTTCAGTCAACTTACCCTGGTAATTTTTCTTCTACAACTCGGGTCCTTCTGTTCCATCCCAGACACATCTCACTTCTTCGCTCCCTGCCTTGTGGCTGAGCCTCCGGTATTATAGCCCGCTCCCCACATTTCCCCCACAGAATAACTCATTTATGTCCTGTCACCATGTGAACAAATGAATAAGCACAGGTCTGATCAGGCCACCGATCTCAATGCCATTGGTGACTTCACACTTGCTACAGAATTCAGTGCCAAGTGGAGGATCCCAGGTGCCAGCTAAAAAAATGTGTGCTTTGGTCTCTCCATCACCCAGCCCCAAGTGCCCCTCAAGTCTCAGTCCCCCCCCTCCTTGGCTGCTGTGCTGACTGGCATCCCCCAACCTGTGTTTCCCACACACTGACACACTGTGGTCTTCAGAAATCTGTGCCA